>NC_086448.1:500319957-500640207 GCF_028390025.1 Pseudophryne corroboree
GCATTATGCGGTGGACTTAGAGGAAGCGGGGGAGGATTTTTGTTCCTGGGAACTGGCTGCCTGGTGCAGCTTCTTTCCTCTACCCCTGCCTCTGGGCAGAAAGGATGCGCCTCTGATCCGCTTGCCTTTCTGAGGCCGAAAGGACTGTACATGATAATACGGTGCTTTCTTAGGCTGTGAGGGAATATATGGCAAAAAATTTGACTTCCCAGCCGTAGCTGTGGAAACTAGGTCCGAGAGACCGTCCCCAAACAATTCCTCACCCTTATAAGGCAAAACCTCCATGTGTCTTTTAGAATCAGCATCACCTGTCCACTGCCGAGTCCATAATACTCTCCTGGCAGAAATGGAGATTGCATTAATTCTAGATGCCAGCAGGCAAATGTGCATCCCGCATATATAAGACGACGTCTTTTATATGTTCAATGGTTAGCAAAATAGTATCCCTGTCGAGGGAATCAATGTTGTCTGACAGGGAATCAGACCATGCGGCTGCAGCACTACACATCCATGCTGAAGCAATAGCAGGTCTCAGTATAGTACCTGAGTGTGTATACACAGACTTCAGGATAGCTTCCTGCTTTCTATCCGCAGGCTCCTTTAAGGCGGCCGTATCCTGAGACGGCAGTGCCACCTTTTTTGATAAGCGTGTGAGCGCCTTGTCCACCCTAGGGGATGTTTCCCAACGTAACCTGTCCGCTGGCGGGAAAGGGTACGCCATCAGTAACCTCTTAGAAATCACTAGTTTCTTATCGGGGGAACTCCACGCTTCCTCACACAATTCATTTAATTCATCAGATGGGGGAAAAGTCACTGGCTGCTTTTTCTCCCCAAACATAATACCCTTCTTGGTGGTAACCGGGTTAATATCAGAAATGTGCAATACATTTTTCATTGCAGTAATCATGCATCGGATGGCTTTTGAAGACTGTGCATTTGTCTCATCCTCATCTACACTGGAGTCAGACTCCGTGTCGACATCTGTGTCTACCATCTGAGCTAGCGGGCGTTTATGAGCCCCTGATGGCCTCTGAGACGCCTGGGCAGGCACGGGCTGAGATCCCGGCTGTCCCAAGGCTGCTGCATCATCGAACCTTTTATGTAAGGAGTTAACACTGTCTGTTAAGACCTTCCACATATCCATCCAATCCAGTGTCGGTCCCGTCGGGGGCGATACCACACTTATCTGCCCTTGCTCCGCCTCCACGTAACCCTCCTTATCAAACATGTCGACACAGCCGTACCGACACACCGCACACACACAGGGAATGCTCTGACTGAGGACAGGACCCCACAAAGTCCTTTGGGGAGACAGAGAGAGAGTATGCCAGCACACACCACAGCGCTATATAACACAGGGATTTAGACTATACTGAGTGATTTTTCCCAATAGCTGCTTATATCTTATTTGCGCCTAAATTTATGTGCCCCCCCTCTCTTTTTTACCCTACTTGTACTGGATACTGCAGGGGAGAGCCTGGGGAGCGTCCTTCCAGCGGAGCTGTGAAGAGAAAATGGCGCTGGTGTGCTGAGGAAGAAGGCCCCGCCCCCTCAGCGGCGGGCTTCTCCCGCGTTTTGAATACCTTAATGGCGGGGTTTTTTGCACATATACAGTTTTCCAGACTGTATTATGTGCATAATGTGCCAAAAGGTAATCTTATTGCTGCCCAGGGCGCCGCCCCCCCCCCCCCCCCCAGCGCCCTGCACCCTACAGTGACCGGAGTGTGTGGTGTGCAGTGGGAGCAATGGCGCACAGCTGCAGTGCTGTGCGCTACCTTAATGAAGACCGGAGTCTTCTGCCGCCGATTTTATCTCCTTCTTCTGTCTTCTGGCTCTGCAAGGGGGACGGCGGCGCGGCTCCGGGAACGGACGATCGAGGTCAGGCCCAGTGATCGTAAAAACGCGATATGGCGCGTTTTTTACCCGTTTAAGACATGGGACTCCAGTTTAAAAAGTGGGAGGGTCCCCGGGGATGCGCTCCTCATTAGCCAATCGCTAAGGGGGATTTGTTTAATTGACACGCTGGCCCCGGGCTGAATGATATAAAGAGGAGGTGGAGCCAGTTTTCCCTCCTCTTTGGTGCCTGGCTGCTTGCAGACGGTGACTCGGTGTCGGTGAGTGAAGGGTAATGCAGGTGGTGGATGGGTTACGGGGGGGTTGCCACAGCGTCTCTCGGGGGTGCTGGCAATGTGTAGGGATCGGCGTCCTCCGTGACCTAGTGGGTAAAGCTGGGCTTAGTGACTGGGGCTTCCCGCGGTGCCGTCTGAGGCAGTGGCCGTGCTGCCGCTCTTGCTTTGAGGTGTTCTCTCAAAGCAAGAGCGGCAGCGCGGCCACTGCCTCAGACGGCACCGCGGGAAGCCCCAGTCACTAAGCCCAGCTTTACCCACTAGATCACGGAGGACGCCGATCCCTGCACGTGTGGTGCGTTCCCTGTGTGACAGTCCGCTATGGCCACCCGGTGAAATATGGTGGTGGTATTATAGCTTCGGCCATGACGCGGGTCAGTCACGGCCGTCTGAGTGACTGCCTGGGCTTGCTGAGGGGGCCGGGGTTCCCGCGGCGACGGTGCAGCTGTATGATGCCGGGAGTAAGAAGTGGTCGGAGGGAAAGGGGCTGGAGCTGTGGTCGGCTGTGTTTTTCCCCGTCACCGTGGGTGATGGATTGGCTGCTAGTTCCGGGGGAAGGGGGGGGGGGGGGAGACGACAAGGTGATTACTGCAATGTGCCTCAGTGCTCTTACCTGGTGTAGTGTGCCTCAGTGCTCTTACCTGGTGCAGTGTGCCTCAGTGCTCTTACCGGGTGCAGTGTGCCTCAGTGCTCTTACCGGGTGCAGTGTGCCTCAGTGCTCTTACCGGGTGCAGTGTGCCTCAGTGCTCTTACCGGGTGCAGTGTGCCTCAGTGCTCTTACCGGGTGCAGTGTGCCTCAGTGCTCTTACCGGGTGCAGTGTGCCTCAGTGCTCTTACCGGGCGCACTGTGTATAACGTGCTCTTACCGGGCGCATTGTGTATAACGTGCTCTTTCCGGGCGCATTGTGTATAACGTGCTGCTCTACCGGGCGCAGTGTGTATAACGCGCTGCTCTACCGGGCGCAGTGTGTATAACGTGCTGCTCTACCGGGCGCAGTGTGTATAACGTGCTGCTCTAACTGGCGCAGTGTGTATAACGCGCTCTAACCGGCGCAGTGTGTATAACGCAATCTAACTGGTGCAAAGTGTATAACGCAATCTAACTGGTGCAAAGTGTATAACGTGCTGTACCTGGTGCAAAGTGTATAACGTGCTGTACCCGGTGCAAAGTGTATAACGTGCTGGACCTGGTGCAAAGTGTATAACGTGCTGTACCTGGTGCAAAGTGTATAACGTGCTGTACCTGGTGCAAAGTGTATAACGTGCTGTACCTGGTGCAAAGTGTATAATGTGCTGTACCTGGTGCAGTGTGCATCGGAGGTTCTACCTGGTGCAATGTGTATAAGCGGCACTACTGTGTGGTGTAATGTGAATTGGCACTATTATGTGGCCACGCTCCTTCCCCATGAAGCCACGCCCCTAAAATGTTGTGGCGCGCCTTCGCCGCGCATTGCCTATACTTTGCGGTCTGGTAGGTGGGACACCAACTCACTTTCTGCCTAAGGGCACCAAAATGTCTAGTTACAGCTCTGGTGCAGGGTGTCCTGCACGCTACACAGCCCAGCAGCATCGTCACCCCATCCCCCCACCTTGAAACACTTTTGTAGTGTCCAAACAAGATTAAGTTTAAAAAGAACCTTCATTCCGATGGGACCCAGAAAAAGACCGGTAGGACCCCAATTTTCAAAAGTGAGGGGTCCCTGGGACCCATTTTTTTTTTGGGCTCAGCGCGATCACTGAGGCCCTGTGTTCGAACCCTCTGGAGCTAATGGTGTCCAGTAGCCTAAGAAGCACAAGCTAGCTGCAAGCAGGTAGGTTTGCTTCTCTCCCCTCAGTCCCACGAAGCAGTGAGTCTGTTGCCAGCTGATCTCACTGAAAATAAAAAACCTAACAAATACTTTCTTTCTAGCAAGCTCAGGAGAGCCCACTAGGAGCACCCAGCTCTGGCCGGGCACAGATTCTAACTGAGGTCTGGAGGAGGGGCATAGAGGGAGGAGCCAGTGCACACCAGATAGTACCTAATCTTTCTTTTAGAGTGCCCAGTCTCCTGCGGAGCCCGTCTATTCCCCATGGTCCTTACGGAGTTCCCAGCATCCACTAGGACGTCAGAGAAAGTGTATTTTCCTCACCCTTGCCGCTCTTAGACACGATAAATAAATCACACACCTGTACAGTGTTAACTACACAATTTGTGACTGTAATCACTTTAAAATGTGTTAAAGTGACATGCAATCCGACCCTACCCTGCTTTGCACCAGCATTGAGGATCGGAATACACAGAAAACTGACAGAACTATAGTAAAGTCAGCAATCACACTAGCAATCAGTGACAGGTTATACATTAGTATAATAAGCAATATGAACACATAATCAACTACAAATACATTTTAAGTATGTAGGAGAACATATTACTGCATTACCCTATATAGGAGTTTTAACCGTACTCAATCACACAGCGAAAGAAAACAGCAGCAATAGTTTTCAGACTCATATGCATCAGGCACTTATCCAACTATTCGTACTCTAAAGGTAGATAGAGACAGTGGGGGTAATTCAGACCTGATTGCTTGCTAGGGTTTTTTGGCACTGCTGCGAACAGATAGTCGCCCGCCCATAGGGGACTATATTTTCGCTTTGCAAGTGTGCGAACGCATGTGTAGCAGAGCTGTACAAACAGATCTTGTACAGTCTCTGAGTAGCCCAGAACTTACTCAGCCGCTGTGAACACTTCAGCCTATCCAGGACCGGAATTGACGTCAGACATGCCTGCGTTTTTCCAACCACTCCCAGAAAATGGTCAGTTGCCACCCACAAACGCCTTCTTCCTGTCAATCTCCTTGCAATCGCCCATGCGAATGGATTCTTCGCACAAACCCATCGCTGAGCGGCGATCTGCTTTGTACCTGTGCGACATGCCTGCGCATTGCAGTGCATATGCAGTTCAGACCTGATCGCAGCGCTGCAAAAAATTCTAGTGAGCGATAAGGTCTGAATTACCCCCATAGTGCTGTATCACCCAGCTCAGGAGAGTAGGATACAGGGAGACTTCACCCTGCTTCCAGGATCGATCAATACGTTAGCGAACGCTGAGTGGATCCAGATGCCAATAGTGTACATTCGCCCCGTAAACCTACAGTGAACACAGATGCCCAAGTGAACACTGACGCACCAGTCATACAGCCGCCTATGCTGCGACTTTTTACATACACAGCGTCTCAGACGGAAGCGGGAACTCAGTTCATGGTGGGAAACTCGGAGGAAACTGGTCATGAACCAGGGGAGGGACGACCAAGGGAGCGTCTTACTCCCCACTGCTGACATCAACCCTAGGGGTCGCGGCCTCATACTACCCCTGGAGCCTATGATTCCTAAGGCCTAGCGCTGGTGCACTCGATATGGCATCCGCGTCAGTGACTGTTCAGTAGTCTCCTCCCAAAACAGTGCGGCTGTGTCCGTGTTCCCCTACTAACCGGCACGGATGCCTTACCTTCTCCCCGTGCTCCGGCCACAGCCTGGTAACGTCTGCTGGACTTGCTAGTACATCCTACACAGACGCCCGCCGAAACAGCACTGTACACGTTGATAAGCGTTGTCGCGACCCGGCGGGGAGTTGATGGAGCGACTCTTTCCAAGGTACGTATAAGACGCTTTTTAGAAAGATTGCTCAAAAAAAAATAGTAAACTATAAAAATAAAATAATAATAAAAAAAAAAAAACTTATTGCTGCTAAAACCCAGCAGCCCATTGACCAAGGTTCGGCTCCTGCCGCACCAAACAAAAAACTGATTTGCCCGAGTCAGGATATATGGGCGGCCCGTTGCATGCTGGGAGGCCGAAAGCTTTGACCGTTTGGTGCAAATCCGCTGTCTCGTCATCATATCCCAATGTTATCCTGTGGATAACCTGTGGACCCTGTCGGAGAAATAAATCTACTTCTGCAAATATGCTATTACATAAATGATCAAATAAGTCAAATGCCAAAAAAAAAAAAAATACAGCCCAAAACAAAACACAGATGACTGCAAATATTTGCTATAGGAAGACTGCAAATATTTGCTAAATCCTGTGTACAATGATTCGGAAGAAGATAGATCTCAGCTCTCCGATATACAGATGTGTCCTGATACACCAAAGCGGTGTGGTGAATAAAGAAGATCTTTGTTGTCATTCTGTGGTCATCCTTCTAATATTGGCCCAAATGTATTAAGCCTTACAAAGTGATGAAGTGCAGATGGATAATGCGAAATAAAGTACCAGCCATCCAGTACCTAACTGTCATTTTTCAAACACAGAAGAGTACTCAAAAGGAAAGAATTGTCTCTTTGTTGGCGCACTTATTAGGAAAAAGGTAAGTATATTTAAAATTTAACTTTTAATATAAAATAAAAAAATGCCTGATGATGTGAAAAATTACAAGACAAAAATTACAAATAATGAATAAATTAATACCAAATTCACTTGTGTGTCTTTATTGTATTTATATAATTTTTACAATTTTATGTGTGTGCAGAAAATGTCATGAAATCAGCCTCATATTGTAGACTGCTTAGTAAATACCCATATTTCCTAAAATACCCTATTCATTATCATATATACAGGTTACAGGAGGGTAGAAAGCAATTAGGGCTGTGGATGAAATCAATGTACCTAGGGTAACACCCATTCATGTTAGGTAAAAATAAGATTTTACTTACCGATAAATCTATTTCTCGGAGTCCGTAGTGGATGCTGGGGTTCCTGAAAGGACCATGGGGAATAGCGGCTCCGCAGGAGACAGGGCACAAAAAGTAAAGCTTTTCCAGATCAGGTGGTGTGCACTGGCTCCTCCCCCTATGACCCTCCTCCAGACTCCAGTTAGGTACTGTGCCCGGACGAGCGTACACAATAAGGGAGGATTTTGAATCCCGGGTAAGACTCATACCAGCCACACCAATCACACCGTACAACTTGTGATCTAACCCCAGTTAACAGTATGATAACAGCGGAGCCTCTGAAAGATGGCTTCCTTCAACAATAACCCGAATTAGTTAACAATAACTATGTACAATTATTGCAGATAATCCGCACTTGGGATGGGCGCCCAGCATCCACTACGGACTCCGAGAAATAGATTTATCGGTAAGTAAAATCTTATTTTCTCTATCGTCCTAGTGGATGCTGGGGTTCCTGAAAGGACCATGGGGATTATACCAAAACTCCCAAACGGGCGGGAGAGTGCGGATGACTCTGCAGCACCGAATGAGAGAACTCCAGGTCCTCCTTAGCCAGAGTATCAAATTTGTAAAATTTTACAAACGTGTTCTCCCCTGACCACGTAGCTGCTCGGCAAAGTTGTAAAGCCGAGACCCCTCGGGCAGCCGCCCAAGATGAGCCCACCTTCCTTGTGGAATGGGCATTTACATATTTTGGCTGTGGCAGGCCTGCCACAGAATGTGCAAGTTGGATTGTGCTACAGATCCAACGAGCAATCGTCTGCTTAGACGCAGGAGCACCCATCTTGTTGGGTGCATACAATATAAACAACGAGTCAGATTTTCTGACTCCAGCTGTCCTTGCATATATATTTTTAATGCTCTGACAACGTCCAGTAACTTGGAGTCCTCCAAGTCACTTGTAGCCGCAGGCACTACAATAGGCTGGTTCAGATGAAATGCTGACACCACCTTAGGGAGAAAATGCGGACGAGTCCGCAGTTCTGCCCTGTCCGAATGGAAAATCAGATATGGGCTTTTGTAAGATAAAGCTGCCAGTTCTGACACTCTCCTGGCCGAAGCCAGGGCTAGAAGCATGGTCACTTTCCATGTGAGATATTTCAAATCCACCTTCTTTAGTGGTTCAAACCAATGAGATTTTAGAAAGTCCAAAACCACATTGAGATCCCAAGGTGCCACTGGAGGCACCACAGGAGGCTGTATATGTAGCACTCCCTTAACAAAGGTCTGGACTTCAGGGACTGAAGCCAATTCTTTTTGAAAGAAAATCGACAGGGCCGAAATTTGAACCTTAATAGATCCCAATTTGAGACCCATAGACAATCCTGATTGCAGGAAATGTAGGAATCGACCCAGTTGAAATTCCTCCGTCGGAGCACTCCGATCTTCGCACCACGCAACATATTTTCGCCAAATTCGGTGATAATGTTGCACGGTTACTTCCTTCCTTGCTTTAATCAAAGTAGGAATGACTTCTTCCGGCATGCCTTTTTCCTTTAGGATCCGGCGTTCAACCGCCATGCCGTCAAACGCAGCCGCGGTAAGTCTTGAAACAGACAGGGACCCTGCTGAAGCAAGTCCCTCCTTAGAGGTAGAGGCCACGGATCTTCCGTGATCATCTCTTGAAGTTCCGGGTACCAAGTCCTTCTTGGCCAATCCGGAACCACTAGTATCGTCCTTACGCCTCTTTGCCGTATAATTCTCAATACTTTTGGTATGAGAGGCAGAGGAGGAAACACATACACCGACTGGTACACCCAAGGCGTTACCAGCGCGTCCACAGCTATTGCCTGCGGATCTCTTGACCTGGCGCAATACCTGTCCAGTTTTTTGTTGAGGCGAGACGCCATCATGTCCACCATTGGTCTTTCCCAACGGGTTACCAGCAAGTGGAAGACTTCTGGATGAAGTCCCCACTCTCCCGGGTGAAGATCGTGTCTGCTGAGGAAGTCTGCTTCCCAGTTGTCCACTCCCGGGATGAACACTGCTGACAGTGCTATCACATGATTCTCTGCCCAGCGAAGAATCCTTGCAGCTTCTGCCATTGCACTCCTGCTTCTTGTGCCGCCCTGTCTGTTCACATGGGCGACTGCCGTGATGTTGTCCGACTGGATCAACACCGGTTTTCCCTGAAGCAGAGGTTCTGCCTGGCTTAGAGCATTGTATATTGCTCTTAGTTCCAGAATGTTTATGTGAAGAGACGTTTCCAGGCTCGTCCATACTCCCTGGAAGTTTCTTCCTTGTGTGACTGCTCCCCAGCCTCTCAGGCTGGCGTCCGTGGTCACCAGGATCCAATCCTGTATGCCGAATCTGCGGCCCTCCAATAGATGAGCACTCTGCAACCACCACAGAAGAGACACCCTTGTCCTTGGAGACAGGGTTATCCGCAGGTGCATCTGAAGATGCGACCCTGACCATTTGTCCAACAGATCCCTTTGGAAAATTCTTGCGTGGAATCTGCCGAATGGAATTGCTTCGTAAGAAGCCACCATTTTTCCCAGGACTCTTGTGCATTGATGTACAGACACTTTTCCTGGTTTTAGGAGGTTCCTGACAAGCTCGGATAACTCCTTGGCTTTTTCCTCCGGGAGAAAAACCTTTTTCTGAACCGTGTCCAGAATCATCCCTAGGAACAGCAGACGAGTTGTCGGCATTAACTGGGATTTTGGAATATTCAGAATCCACCCGTGCTGTTTTAGCACTTCTTGAGACAGTGCTAATCCCATCTCTAGCTGTTCTCTGGACCTTGCCCTTATTAGGAGATCGTCCAAGTATGGGATAATTAATATGCCTTTTCTTCGAAGAAGAATCATCATCTCGGCCATTACCTTTGTAAAGACCCGAGGTGCCGTGGACAATCCGAACGGCAGCGTCTGAAACTGATAGTGACAGTTTTGTACAACGAACCTGAGGTACCCCTGGTGTGAGGGGTAAATTGGAACGTGGAGATACGCATCCTTGATGTCCAAGGATACCATAAAGTCCCCCTCTTCCAGGTTCGCTATCACTGCTCTGAGTGACTCCATCTTGAACTTGAACATCTTTATGTACAGGTTCAAGGACTTCAGATTTAGAATAGGCCTTACCGAGCCATCCGGCTTCGGTACCACAAAAAGAGTGGAATAATACCCCTTCCCTTGTTGTAGAAGAGGTACCTTGACTATCACCTGCTGAGAGTACAGCTTGTGAATGGCTTCCAAAAACCGTCTCCCTTTCGGAGGGGGACGTTGGTAAAGCAGACTTCAGGAAACGGCGAGGTGGATCTGTCTCTAATTCCAACCTGTACCCCTGAGATATTATCTGCAGGATCCAGGGATCTACCTGCGAGTGAGCCCACTGCGCGCTGTAATTTTTGAGACGACCACCCACCGTCCCCGAGTCCGCTTGAGAAGCCCCAGCGTCATGCTGAGGCTTTTGTAGAAGCCGGGGAAGGCTTCTGTTCCTGGGAAGGAGCTGCCTGTTGCTGTCTCTTCCCTCGACCTCTGCCTCGTGGCAGATATGAATAGCCCTTTGCTCTCTTATTTTTAAAGGAACGAAAGGGCTGCGGTTGAAAAGTCGGTGCCTTTTTCTGTTGGGGAGTGACTTGAGGTAGAAAGGTGGATTTCCCGGCTGTAGCCGTGGCCACCAAATCTGATAGACCGACTCCAAATAACTCCTCCCCTTTATACGGCAAAACTTCCATATGTCGTTTTGAATCCGCATCGCCTGTCCACTGTCGCGTCCATAAAGCTCTTCTGGCCGAAATGGACATAGCACTTACCCGTGATGCCAGTGTGCAGATATCCCTCTGTGCATCACGCATATAAAGAAATGCATCCTTTATTTGTTCTAACGACAGTAAAATATTGTCCCTGTCCAGGGTATCAATATTTTCAATCAGGGACTCTGACCAAACTACCCCAGCACTGCACATCCAGGCAGTCGCTATAGCTGGTCGTAGTATAACACCTGCATGTGTGTATATACTTTTTTGGATATTTTCCATCCTCCTATCTGATGGATCTTTAAGTGCGGCCGTCTCAGGAGAGGGTAACGCCACTTGTTTAGATAAGCGTGTTAGCGCCTTGTCCACCCTAGGAGGTGTTTCCCAGCGCTCCCTAACCTCTGGCGGGAAAGGGTATAATGCCAATAATTTCTTTGAAATTATCAGCTTTTTATCAGGGGCAACCCACGCTTCATTACACACGTCATTTAATTCTTCTGATTCAGGAAAAACTATAGGTAGTTTTTTCACACCCCACATAATACCCTGTTTAGTGGTACCTGTAGTATCAGCTAAATGTAACGCCTCCTTCATTGCCAAAATCATATAACGTGTGGCCCTACTGGAAAATACGGTTGATTCGTCACCGTCACCACTGGAGTCAGTGCCTGTGTCTGGGTCTGTGTCGACCGACTGAGGCAAAGGGCGTTTCACAGCCCCTGACGGTGTTTGAGTCGCCTGGACAGGCACTAATTGATTGTCCGGCCGTCTCATGTCGTCAAACGACTGCTTTAGCGTGTTGACACTATCCCGTAGTTCCATAAATAAAGGCATCCATTCTGGTGTCGACTCCCTAGGGGGTGACATCCTCATATTTGGCAATTGCTCCGCCTCCACACCAATATCGTCCTCATACATGTCGACACACACGTACCGACACACAGCAGACACACAGGGAATGCTCCTAACGAAGACAGGACCCACTAGCCCTTTGGGGAGACAGAGGGAGAGTTTGCCAGCACACACCAAAAGCGCTATATATATATATATAACAGGGATAGCCTTATAATAAGTGCTCCCTTATAGCTGCTTTATATATATCAAAATATCGCCATAAATTTGCCCCCCCTCTCTGTTTTACCCTGTTTCTGTAGTGCAGTGCAGGGGAGAGACCTGGGAGCCGTCCTGACCAGCGGAGCTGTGAGAGGAAATGGCGCCGTGTGCTGAGGAGATAGGCCCCGCCCCTTTTCCGGCGGGCTCGTCTCCCGCTATTTAGTGAATCCAGGCAGGGGTTAAATATCTCCATATAGCCTCTGGGGGCTATATGTGAGGTATTTTTAGCCTTTATATAGGTTACATTTGCCTCCCAGGGCGCCCCCCCCCCAGCGTCCTGCACCCTCAGTGACTGCGTGTGAAGTGTGCTGAGAGGAAAATGGCGCACAGCTGCAGTGCTGTGCGCTACCTTTAGAAGACTGCAGGAGTCTTCAGCCGCCGATTCTGGACCTCTTCTGACTTCAGCATCTGCAAGGGGGCCGGCGGCGCGGCTCCGGTGACCATCCAGGCTGTACCTGTGATCGTCCCTCTGGAGCTGATGTCCAGTAGCCAAGAAGCCAATCCATCCTGCACGCAGGTGAGTTCACTTCTTCTCCCCTCAGTCCCTCGTTGCAGTGATCCTGTTGCCAGCAGGACTCACTGTAAAATAAAAAACCTAAGCTAAACTTTTTCTAAGCAGCTCTTTAGGAGAGCCACCTAGATTGCACCCTTCTCGGCCGGGCACAAAAATCTAACTGGAGTCTGGAGGAGGGTCATAGGGGGAGGAGCCAGTGCACACCACCTGATCTGGAAAAGCTTTACTTTTTGTGCCCTGTCTCCTGCGGAGCCGCTATTCCCCATGGTCCTTTCAGGAACCCCAGCATCCACTAGGACGATAGAGAAAGGTAGAGCCACAATCCTGACATATCAGTATGAGTATATCCTGCTGAATTAAATCAGCCTGTCACACAGCTACACCCTAAACCTAGGTTGGGGAGTTGCTGCGCACTGGATATACACAGTGAATAGCTCACATCCACTTAATTCTAATAGCTAACATGGTGGAGCTGTATTCCTGATGCGTAAATACGAATACATCTTGCCGTATTATATTAGTACATTTCATAGACCCACTCTGGCATCTGCTTGGAATATTTTAAGTAATGAATTGATACAGTGAATCAGTTTTGACTGTCTAATAGAGGACAAATCAATCCGTAACTTCAGCTGCAACTGTTACAACCTTTAAGCTAGTAACCAAATAGCTACATTGGCAAAAGAACCAATATGTTATAATTGCTACACCATTTGAGATAGCAAATGAATATTAGGACTTACAGGCGGCAGGCTTGTCACATGATCAGCATGCGATGTGTCATAACATACTTCTATTATAAGAGTCAATAGCTTCGATAAAAGTGTGATACTATCTAACTCACGGCACTCTGCTATATCCTATGCTCATTCTGATATCTACGCAATAAACAGACACAGTGAATAATCTGAGACTGTTTTATATAGGATAGGAACCTGCAAACTTATAGTGCAACTGTTGTAACCACTGAGATAGTAACAGTATAAGTTACATTGGAAGGAAACAAATGAACTATATGTCTCCACTATAAGCGATAATAGCTTTGATAAAGGAAGAACATTATCAGGTCCATTGTATTCTAATATACTCCATGTGAAACTACAGATATTTGAGTAGTATATGTCCTAATCAAATTCTAGTGACAGTTCTAATAGCAGTCATATACTATTGGTGGATCACACAAGTGAATTTGATATAAATTTATTCATTATTTGTAATTTTTGTCTTGTCATTTTTCACATCATCAGGCATTTTTTTATTATATGATATTAAAAGTAAAATTTTAAATATACTTACCTTTTTCCTAATAAGTGCGCCAACAAAGATACAATTCTTTCCTTTCCAGTACTCTTCTTCCACTTTATTGTCTACGGTAGCACCCCCTAGATAATATTTTGAATTAAGGCATAATACCTAAATTGGGGAATCATACTATTCATTATAAACACTATCAACTTGATAAAGGTCTAGTGCAGAGGACTCCACCTTTCCCCTTTCCCTTAATCTACTATTTTTCAAACACAGCCCATGACATGGAAGTTAGGAAGCGGATTGGCTGGTCATTTACCACTCTTTATCCGTCTCCACTTTTACTGTATCTCTTATTAAGGCTTAATACATTTGGGACATTGTCACTCAAGGAGCTGGGTGCTAAATTGCAATACAACAACAAAGCCCTCTTTGGGACTTATGTAGTCTACTCCATGTGATAAACAGTCTGTATTTATAGGCACACGGCAGTTTAACACCAATTTTATACAGAATTTATTGTTAAAGACAATAGTGTTTTCTTTACTTTGTCCACCAAATGTAGTCTGGTCACACGTGTAAAACACTCTTTCCATGAAAGAGTTATATATTTTTTTTTTTTAAATCTGCAGCATAATGAGGGCATCTGTAGAGAAATACTTCTGTGATCCGGCTTGCTAAACATATTTAGGATTAAAAAAAAAAAGTTCTGAAAACATCTGAAACTTACGGCAAATTGCTCAATTTCTATATCTTCAAATTTTCCTGGAACAGACATTCCAGCACAATTCACCAACATGTCAACTGGACCAAGCTTCTCCTGAGCCTAAAATTAAATAAAACGAGATATAATTCCAGGTTTCTGAAACACTACAGATGAGTTATTATACACACATTCCACAACAAGATCATAAACACAATATCATCCCAGCCATGCTTTGCAATCTTGCCAAAACACAGGGTGCCTTTGAAAGAATGAGCCGCTAATTAGCTAGAAAATTAATATATTTGGATTTAAATGCCAGCTTTAATAACAACAACAAAAAGTAGCCTTCAATCGCTTGCCACTGTGAATGACCAGCATACACAAGAGATAGCTCTAGCATTATAATCAGCTATATGATTTGGCACACAATGAGAACCATATTACTGAAGCACAAATACATATTACATTCATAAACAATTTCAAACCTGAGCGACAAAGAATAGATGGTATCATTAGGATAAATGCTTTAATTTATATAAAAGAGGACTGTATCATTTCATAGGTCAAACAAAAACATCAAGCTCTGGGACATGAAATCCAGATGTGCCTTACAAGGAGTTTTTTCCTAATAATGCACAAATTACAAAATTACAATGCTGCTTTACTGGCAAATGTTAGAACATTTACTAAGATCGGTGCACTGGTTACAGCTGAAAAGTCTCTGAACGTATAGCAACAAAATACTTGTTGTCATTTCTATATTAGAACATTGGTCGTTTGTAACTATCCAGAGATCCTACTGTAACTTTTTCATACTATTCATGACAATTAAAAAGGAAATGTACAAATACTTATACATATGTTCTAAGAGGAAAGCACAACACATTATCATTTTATTTTTTTCTTAGTGAATATAATGCAATGTTTGCACTGATAAATGCTGTGAATTTATTAAGCCAGAACCTCTTGAACAACATGATTATTATACTTCTAATTATAGCCAGCATTTAGTATATGTTGTGTACACATGCAGTCAAATTAGGCTATACTGAAAATTTTACTTTTTCAATACATTGGTATGTGGTGGTATTCAGTATGTTGTTAGCAGCATGCTGTAATATATTTAAATTTCCTTCAAATACACTTTTGTTAAAATTCGAATCGGCATAACATGCAGATGGACCTAAAACCTACGTATGACACTTGTAGGAAGCGGTTATGGTGGTTAAAGTAAAAATAATTAGAAAAAAATAAAATAAGATTTTACTTACCGGTAAATCTATTTCTCGTAGTCCGTAGTGGATGCTGGGGACTCCGTAAGGACCATGGGGAATAGACGGGCTCCGCAGGAGACAGGGCACTTTAAGAAAGAATTTGTATTCTGGTGTGTTCTGGCTCCTCCCTCTATGTCCCTCCTCCAGACCTCAGTTAGAGAAACTGTGCCCGGAAGAGCTGACAGTACAAGGAAAGGATTTTGTAATCCAGGGCAAGACTCATACCAGTCACACCAATCACACCGTATAACTTGTGATAAACATACCCAGTTAACAGTATGAACAACAACGGAGCATCAGATCAACCCTGATGCAACCATAACAAAACCCTTATTTAAGCAATAACTATATACAAGTATTGCAGAAGAAGTCCGCACTTGGGACGTGCGCCCAGCATCCACTACGGACTACGAGAAATAGATTAACCGGTAAGTAAAATCTTATTTTCTCTAACGTCCTAGTGGATGCTGGGGACTCCGTAAGGACCATGGGGATTATACCAAAGCTCCCAAACGGGCGGGAGAGTGCGGATGACTCTGCAGCACCGAATGAGCAAACACAAGGTCCTCCTCAGCCAGGGTATCAAACTTGTAGAACTTTGCAAAGGTGTTTGAACCTGACCAAGTAGCTGCTCGGCAAAGCTGTAATGTCGAGACCCCTCGGGCAGCCGCCCAAGAAGAGCCCACCTTCCTTGTGGAATGGGCCTTAACTGATTTAGGCAGCGGCAACCCAGCCGCAGAATGAGCCTGCTGAATCGTGTTACAGATCCAGCGAGCAATAGTTTGCTTTGAAGCAGGCGCCCCAAGCTTGTTGGAAGCATACAGGATAAACAAAGATTCTGTTTTCCTGACCTTAGCCGTTCTGGCTACATAAACCTTCAAAGCCCCGACTACATCCAGTGACTCGGAATCCTCCAAGTCAGTAGTAGCCACAGGCACCACAATAGGTTGGTTTATATGAAAGGATGAAACCACTTTCGGCAGAAATTGTGGGCGGTCCGCAATTCTGCTTCCACGCCTAGCCGAAGCCAAGGCTAATAGCATGACCACCTTCCACGTGAGATATTTTACTTCCATCGTTTTGAGTGGTTCAAACCAGTGTGATTTCAGGAAACTCAACACCACGTTAAGATCCCAAGGTGCCACTGGAGGCACAAAAGGGGGCTGAATATGCAGCACTCCCTTTACAAACGTCTGAACTTCAGGCAGAGAAGCCAGTTCTTTTTGAAAGAAAATGAATAAGGCCGAAATCTGAACCTTAATGGAACCCAATTTAAGGCCCAAAGTCACTCCCGACTGTAGGAAGTGAAGGAAAAGGCCCAGCTGGAATTCCTCCGTAGGGGCATTCCTGGCCTCACACCAAGCCACATATTTTCGCCATATACGGTGATAATGTTGAGCCGTCACATCCTTCCTAGCCTCTATCAGCGTAGGAATGACCTCATCCGGAATGCCTTTTTCTGCTAGGATCCGGCGTTCAACCGCCATGCCGTCAAACACAGCCGCGGTAAGTCTTGGAACAGACAGGGCCCCTGTTGCACAAGTCCTGTCCTAGAGGCAGAGGCCACGGGTCCTCTGTGAGCATTTCTTGCAGATCTGGATACCAAGTCCTTCTTGGCCAATCCGGAACAATGAGTATTGTTCTCACTCCTCGTTTCCTTATGATTCTCAGCACCTTGGGTATGAGAGGAAGAGGAGGAAATACATAGACCGACGGGAACACCCACGGTGTCACCAGTGCGTCCACAGTTATCGCCTGAGGGTCTCTTGACCTGGAACAATATCTCTGCAGCTTTTTGTTGAGGCGGGATGCCATCATGTCCACTTGTGGCAGTTCCCACCGACTTGCAATCTGCGTGAAGACTTCTTGATGAAGTCCCCACTCTCCCGGGTGGAGGTCGTGCCTGCTGAGGAAGTCTGCTTCCCAGTTGTCCACTCCCGGAATGAACACTGCTGACAGTGCGCTTACGTGATTCTCCGCCCAGCGAAGAATTCTGGTGGCTTCCACCATTGCCACCCTGCTCCTTGTGCCGCCTTGGCGGTTTACATGAGCCACTGCGGTGATGTTGTCTGACTGAATCAGAACCGGTTGGTCGCGAAGCAGGGACTCCGCTTGACGTAGGGCATTATATATGGCCCTTAGTTCCAGGATGTTGATGTGAAGGCAAGTCTCCTGACTTGACCACAGCCCTTGGAAATTTCTTCCCTGTGTGACTGCCCCCCACCCTCGGAGGCTTGCATCCGTGGTCACCAGGACCCAGTCCTGAATGCCGAATCTGCGACCCTCGAGAAGGTGAGCACTCTGCAGCCACCACAGGAGAGACACCCTGGCCCTGGGGGATAGGGTGATTAACCGATGCATCTGAAGATGTGATCCGGACCACTTGTCCAGTAAGTCCCATTGGAAGGTCCTCGCATGGAACCTGCCGAAGGGAATGGCCTCGTATGATGCCACCATCCTTCCCAGGACTCGAGTGCAGTGATGCACTGACACCTGTTTTGGTTTTAATAGATTCCTGACCAGTGTCACGAGCTCCTGAGCTCTCTCTATCGGGAGATAAACCATTTTCTGGTCTGTGTCTAGGATCATGCCCAGGAGAGGCAGATGAGCTGTAGGAACCAACTGCGACTTTGGAATATATAGACTCCAGCCGTGTTTCCGTTACACTTCCAGAGAAAGTGATACGCTGTTCAGCAACTGCTCTCTTGATCTCGCTTTTATGAGGAGATCGTCCAAGTATGTGATAATAGTGACACCTTGGCACCATCATTTCCGCCATTACCTTGGTGAATATTCTCGGGGCCGTGGAGAGACCAAACGGCAACGTCTGAAATTGGTAATGACAATCCCGTACCGCAATTCTGAGGTACGCCTGATGAGGTGGATAAATGGGGACATGAAGGTATGCATCCTTTATGTCCAGAGTCACCATAAAATCTCCCCCTTTCAGGCTTGCAATGACCGCTTTTAGCGATTCCATCTTGAACTTGAACATTTTCAGGTATATGTTCAGGGATTTTAAATTCAATATGGGTCTGACCGAACCGTCTGGTTTCGGGACTACAATATGGTCAAATAATAACCCCCTCTTTGTTGAAGGAGGGGAACCTTGACCACCACCTGTTGAAGATACAATTTGTGAATTGCAATTACAGATGTAGCCACCTTTATCTTGACTGTTTCTCCGCCGAGACGGGCGTTTAATCACGCTAAGGCGATAGCTGAGTTTAATCACAGGTAGGCGCGTTGAGGCGATCTAGATACTCATCATGCATTACACATCTCCACCACTGTGTGGCTAATGCTCCACTAATCCAGTACTTTCGATCGTACAGTATAGCGGCGGATTGATCTACAGCTCTGGCAATACTGTAGGCGTAACGGGAGGCGGTGGAAAAAGTATGGAGTACTGTATGTGTATGGAGACGCAACTACAGTAATTGTGTAAAAGGAAGAATGTACAGGACAATGTATAAACACCGTGCTTTTAAAATACATGAGCGTCTGGGAATGGAGGGCTACAGTAGCTAGCAGGAGGCGGTGGAAAATACCGTGCTTTACAAATGCGAGCGTCCGAGTCCTCTAAGGCATAAACCAACACCAATGGGGTGGGGGCCGGGCGTTGTTTGCAGTACTTTCACACATGAAATTGGGAGTCTCTCATGAGGCGTCGTGGGCTAGGGGTGAAGGCTCCCACCTCCCACGCTGGGGGTCCAGGGTTCGAGACGTGATGTGCCTTTTTTTTTTTTATTGTAATAATACACTGTATTATTTTATCTACATTGTAAGACAGTCAATGGAAAGGTGCACACAAGTTACATATAAATCAGAGTACATCTGCAGGAGCGATTCTTTACGCTAAATGCAACTAAACAGCGGGAATGAAATGAGGGTATTCTGACGCTACTAACTGAGCAAAACAGTACTGTAGATCTTCAGCGTTTGTGTATTGCACATGACCTGAATTCCCTCCCTGTGCAGGCTCCCAGGGGGGGAAGGGCGATGGGGGTAGGGGGAGACGATGGGAAATACTGTACTGTGCCTTTGAAATGCAATTACATGAGCGTCCGAGTCCACTACGGCATACTGTAAACCAACACCAATGGGAAGGAAATGCCAACCATTTTTTTTGTGTGTTCCCGTGACATTCATTTAAAAAAAAAAAAATTCTCTCTAATACATCCAATGGAAGGATGCACACAGGTTTCACATAAATCAAAGTACATCTGCAGGAGTGATTCTTTACGCTAAATGCAACTGCACAACGGCAATGAGTAGAAATGAGTGTATTCTGACGCTACTAAGTGAGCAAAACAGTACTATACAGTAGATATTCGGCGTTTGTGTATTGCACATGACCTGAATTCCCTCCCTGTCTACTGCATGATCTGTGCAGGCTCCCAGGGGGGAAGGGCAATAGGCTAGCAGGAGGCTACTGGGGACTCAGACTCATACAGTACTTGCATTTCAAAAGCACAGTATTTTCCACCGCCTCCCGCTTGCCCATCGCCCTTCCCCCCTGGGATCCTGCACAGGTCATGCAGTAGACAGGGAGGGAGTTATTCACGTAAACTAGGGCAAAGCTGCAGGAGCAGTTGTACTGTTTAGGGTCTATGCACCATATGGAATACATACAATTCTATAGCAGGGCAGACTCAATTGAAATGGCTACCGCCTGTGTCTCCTCGCCCAATGGAGGCCCTCGGCTATGGAGCAAGTAACAGCACAGATTTGGTAGGTCACGGGGCAATGCTGAAGGAGCGTCAGAATCCCCTAGCTAAAATACACAGGGGTGATAGGGATAAGTGAGGTCTTTGCGCATAACGATACACCGCAAAGTTCCCCATGGTTTTGATTATGCCTTTTCTTTGAACACGGTATTTTCCACTGCCTCACCCTACCCCCCATCCCACTTTCCCCTTCCCCCCTGGGAGCCTGCAAAGTACATGCAGTAGACAGGGAGGGAGTTCCGATCAGGTTACAAGACATGTGTAACAGTATACAACTGTATGTAGGAAAATCCACCGCCCACTCTGATTTATGTGAAACCTGTGTGCACCCTTCCATTGAATGTATAACAAAGAAAAATAATAATAATAAAGTGAATGTTACAGGAACACATTAAAAAAAAGTTGGCACTTCCTTCCCATTGGTGTTGGTTTATGCCTTAGGGGACTCGGACATTAATACTTGTATTTCAAAAGCACAGTGTTTTCCACCGCCTCTCCCTACCCCCATCGCCCTTCCCCCCTGGGAGCCTGCACAGGTCATGCAGTGGACAGGGAGGGAGTTCAGGTCAGGTACAATACACAAATGCTGACGATCTACAGTACTGTGTTGCTCAATTAGTTGCGTTGGAATACACTAATTTATACTCATTACCGCTGTGTATTTGTATATAGCGGAATGAATCGCTGCTGCAGATTTACTTTGATTTATGTGAAACCTGTGTGCACCCTTTCATTGAATGTACAACAAAGAAAAAAAATAATAAAGTGAATGTCACGGGAACATAGAAAAAAAAAAGGTTGGCACTTTGTGACTCTCAGCATGGGAGGTGGGAGCCTTCATCACTAGGTTGGTATGGAAGGGGAGACAATTAGCTACCGGAGGGTACCAACCCCAAGTTTCTGTGACCCCCACAAGGCTCATGGCAAGCGTCGGAACCTATGGTGGGTCCGAATTAACGGTCCCATTATAGTCTATGGGAAAATGGGTCCACTTTGCGTACTGATATCTCTGGTTCTGGGTGTCCCAGAGACTCAGGACTGGTACCATACAAAAGAGGAGACTCTTGGCTTTCGGGGCAGACCAACCACTAGTTTATGTGACACTGGAAAAGGAAACGGGAAGCAACCGTGTTTCGGGTCCCCTCCAGTTGTCCGCCTAGCTTGCACAGGATACAGGGTTTCTGGCTAGATAGGAAATACTGTACAGAAATGCTAAGCATGGTAATTTGACATCCAGGAACATAGGGAGGAGTTTTTATCTCACTCCATTATACTTAGAAAAATTACACTTGCCACTGTACGTTACAAGCTGTTTGTGCTAATTAGTACACTAGTAGAACATACTGTACAGAGATACTAAGGACAGTGATTTGGCATCCACGAACTTAGGGAGGAGCTTTTATCTCTCTCCATTGTAATCTTTCTAAGTATAATGGAGAGAGATAAAAGCTCCTCCCTAAATTCCTGGGTGCCAAATAACCGTCTTAAGTATCTCTGTATAGTATTTTCAATTAGGGTACTAATTAGCACGGACAGCTTGTAAAGTACAGCGGCAAGTTTAATCTTTCTATGTAAAATGGAGAGAGATAAAAGCTCCTCTGGAAGTTCCCAGATGCCAAATCACCATTCTTAGTATCTCTGTACAGTATGTTCTACTAGTATACTAATTAGCACGAACAGCTTTTAACTGGATGCCAAATCACCATACTTCGTATCTCTGTACAGTATGTTCTATTAGGGTACTAATTCGCACGAACAGCTTGTAACGTACAGCGGCAAGTTTAATCTTTCTATGTATAATGGAGAGAGATAAAAGCTCCTCAATAAGTTCCTGGATACAAAATCACCATACTTAGTATCTCTGTACAGTATGTTCTATTAGGGTACCAATTAGCTGTTTGTGCTAATTAGTACCCTAATAGAAAATACTATGCAGAGATACTAAGGATGGTGATTTGGCAACCAGGAACTTAGGGAGGAGCTTTTATCTCTCTATATTATACATAGAAAGATTAAAATTGCCACTGTACGTTACAAGCTGTTCGTGCTAATTAGTACACTAGTAGAACATACTGTACAGAGATACTAAGTACAGTGATTTGGCATCCACAAACTTAGGGAGGAGCTTTAATCTCTCCATTGTAATCTATCTAAGTATAATGGAGAGAGATAAAAGCTCCTCCCTAAATTCCTGGATGCCAAATTACTGTCCTTAGTATCTCTGTACTCTATGTTCTACTAGTGTACTAATTAATCTTTCTATTTATAATGGAGAGAGATAAAAGCTCCTCAGTAAGTTCCTAGATGCCAAATCACCATCCTTAGTATCTCTGTACAGTATGTTCTACTAGTGTATTAATTAGCACGAACAGCTTGTAACGTACAGTTGCAAGTTTAATCTTTCTATGTATAATGGAGAGAGATAAAAGCTCCTCAGTAAGTTCCTGGATGCCAAATCACCGTCCTTAGTATCTCTGTACAGTATGTTCTACTAGTGTACTAATTTGCACGAACAGCTTGTAACGTACATCGGCAAGTTTAATCTTTCTATGTATAATGGAGAGAGATAAAAGCTCCTCAGTAAGTTCCTGGATGCCAAATCACCGTACTTAGTATCTCTGTACAGTATGTTCTATTAGGGTACTAATTAGCTGTTTGTGCTAATTAGTACCCTAACAGAAAATACTATGCAGAGATACTAAGTTTGGTGATTTGGCAACCAGGAACTTAGGGAGAAGCTTTTATCTCTCAATATTATACATAGAAAGATTAAAATTGCCACTGTGTGTTACATGCTGTTCGTGCTAATTAGTACACTAGTAAAACATACTGTACAGAGATACTAAGGACGGTGATTTGGCATCCAGGAACTTACTGAGGAGCTTTTATCTCTCTCCATTATACATAGAAAGATTAAACTTGCAACTGTACGTTACAAGCTGTTCGTGCTAATTAATACACTAGTAGAACATACTGTACAGAGATACTAAGGACAGTGATATGGCATCCACGAACTTAGGGAGGAGCTTTAATCTCTCCATTGTAATCTATCTAAGTATAATGGAGAGAGATAAAAGCTCCTCCCTAAATTCCTGGATGCCAAATTACTGTCCTTAGTATCTCTGTACTCTATGTTCTACTAGTGAGTCCGGTGTACCGTAATGTGCAGACCTAGCTTATCCCTATCGCCCCTGTGTATTTTAGCTAGGGGATTGTGACGCTCCTTCAGCATTGCCCCATAGCCTGTAAAATCTGGACTGTTACTTGCTCCGTAGCCTAGGGCCTCTGTGGGGCAAGGAGTCATAGGTGGTAGCCATTTCTATTGAGTCTGCCCAGCTACAGAATTGTATGTGTACTGTACGGTGCATAGAACCTTAACAGTAGAACCGCTCATGCAGCTTTGCCCTGGTTTATGTGAATAAAAATAATAATAAAGTGTCTGGAAAAAACTAACATGCATTTGTACTTTAGGAATCGAACTCAGGACTCTGAGTATAGGAAGCGGAACACTTCACCACAGACAGATGAATAAATCCATTGGTTTTGATTATGCTGTAATGACTACAGGATTAGGACGCTAACATACTGTACAAAATTCCTAATCTCAAGAGGCAATAGTGAACTTCTAACACGTCCATTTGCGACAGTGTACACTACTGGTTTTCTGTTGTTTTGTCTGCGGGACTTGGACGCTCACATATTCATAAAGTACTGTAGATGGATCATATACTGTATGCTGTACTATCTGTGTCTGTATCGTATATACTGTATTAAATAATGCAGCGTAATGAGTATTTACTGTATGCAGCGTAATAAGACGCCTTAGTAAAGTAGTCCTTATTATATATTTCAGTATTGTATTTTATGGGAGACCACACGCATGCTCAGTGGTGATTGTAAAAAGCGACATCTGGTGGATGATCGCAGGTATTACACGTAAAGGTAACGCCAAACGCTCTGTCTGCCTCCGTGCGATTAGGTACGCCTCTCTGTGACTAGGCGCGCCTCCCTACGCTGCGTATGCTCGATCGGGACAAACGCCTCAGCCAGTCAAGATAAAGGTGGCTACATCTGTAACACTGTTTCCCTCTCGTGGGGGGAAGCCGGCAGGGCCGTCGGTGAGGGGGCATCTCCTCAAAGTACAGCTTGTATCCCTGAGACACAATATCTATTGCCCAGGGATCTAACAGGGAGTGAACCCACTTGTGGCTGAACTTACGAAGGCGTGCCCCCACCGGGCCTAGCTCCGCCTGTGGAGCCCCAGCGACATGCGGTGGATTTTGTAGAGGCCGGGGAGGACTTCTGTTCCTGGGAACTAGCTGTGTTGTGCAGCTTCTTTCCTCTGCCCCCGCCTCTGGCAAGAAAGGACGCACCTCGGACTTTCTTGTTTCTTTGTTCGAAAGGCTGCATTTGATAATGTTGTGCTTTCCTAGGCTGTGCAGGAATATAAGGCAAAATATCAGAATTACCAGCTATAGCTGTGGAGACCAGGTCCGAGAACCCTTCTCCACACAATCCTCAGCCTTCCATATGCCTCTTAAGTCGGCATCATCTGTCCATTGCATATTCTACAGGACACGTCAAGCAGAAATCGACATAGCTTTGTCTCTAGGACCCAGTAGACTCATGTCTCTTTGGGCATGTTATATATATATATATATATATATATATATATTATATATATATATTAAAGATGCTGTCTTAAGATATATATATATATATATATATATATATATCTTAAGACAGCATCTTTAATATATATATATATATATATATATATATATATATATATACACACACACACACACATATATATGCACACACACACACACACACACACACACACACACTAGGGTCTCAATCTCTGCTGATAAAGGTACCTGTCCACGCTGCCACAGCGCTATAAACCCATGCCGACACAATCGCCGGTCTGAGTAGTGTACCAGAATGCGCACGCTATCTGCAGGATCCCTGAGAATAGCTGTTACGTCAGGGCTACCTTTTGGGCAAACGTGACACCCTAGGG
Organism: Pseudophryne corroboree; assembly: GCF_028390025.1. Classification (NCBI taxonomy): domain Eukaryota; kingdom Metazoa; phylum Chordata; class Amphibia; order Anura; family Myobatrachidae; genus Pseudophryne; species Pseudophryne corroboree. The sequence continues at coordinate 500,345,110 of NC_086448.1, forward strand.
GAAGATTCCCATCGTATCCTGGCCCTAGTGGGGAAAGGATACTCCCTGAAAATTCTTTGTGGGAAACTGCAGTCTCTTGTCTGGAGATTCACGCTCCTTTTCCTCATGAGAGGAGGGAAATTTACCTCAGCTTTCTTCCCCTTAAACATGTGTACCCTTGTGTCAGGGACAGATGAGACATCAGTTATATGCAAATCATCTTTTATTACAATAATCATATATTGAATACTTTACTTCCATTTTGGCTGTAACTTTGCATTATCGTAGTCGACACTGGAGTCAGACTCCGTGTCGATAACAGTGTCTATTATTTTGGATAGTGAGCATTGAGAGACTCTGAAGGTCTCTGCGACATAGGGACAGACTTGGGTAGATTCCCTGTCTGTTCTCTAATCTTTTGTGCAATAAATTCACCTTAGCACTTAATTACACATATCCAAACAGGTGTCAGCATTGTCGACGGAGAAACCCTCTCACACACATATTTGCTCCATCTCCTCCTTAGGGGAGCCTTTTACCTCAGACATGTCGACACACACGTACCGACACACCACACACTAAGGGAATGCTCATCTGAAGACAATTCCCCCATAAGGCCCTTTGGAGAGAGAGAGAGAGAGAGAGAGAGAGAGAGAGAGAGAGAGAGAGAGAGAGTATGCCAGCACACACCCCAGCGCTATTAACCCAGGAATAACACAGTAACTTAATGTTAACCCAGTAGCTGCTGTTTATATTGATTTTTGCGCCTAATTATGTGCCCCCCCTCTCTTTTTACCCTCTTCTACCGTGTAACTGCAGGGGAGAGGCTGGGGAGCTTCCTCTCAGCGGTGCTGTGGAGAAAAAACATGGCGCTGGTGAGTGCTGAGGAAGAAGCCCCGCCCCCTCGACGGCGGGCTTCTGTCCCGCTTTCATGTACAATTTTTGGCGGGGGCTCATGCATATATACAGTGCCCAACTGTATATATGCCCACTTTTGCCAAGAGGGCCTAATTGCTGCCCAGGGCGCCTCCCCCCCCCCGCGCCCTGCACCCTACAGTGACCGGAGTATGTGGGTGTAGTGTGGGAGCAATGGCGCACAGCTGCAGTGCTGAACACTACCTCAGTTTGAAGACTGGAGTCTTCTGCCGCCGATTTCGAAGTCTTCTTGCTTCTTTCACCCGGCTTCTGTCTTCCGGCTCTGCGAGGGGGACGGCTGCGCGGCTCCGGGATCGGACGACAAAGGGTGAGATCCTGTGTACGATCCCTCTGGAGCTAATGGTGTCCAGTAGCCTAAGAAGCAGGACCTATCTTCAGAGAGTAGGGCTGCTTCTCTCCCCTCAGTCCCACGATGCAGGGAGTCTGTTGCCAGCAGATCTCCCTGAAAATAAAAAACCTAACAAAATACTTTCTTATAGCAAGCTCAGGAGAGCTCACTAAGTAGCACCCAGCTCGTCCGGGCACAGATTCAAACTAAGGTCTGGAGGAGGGACATAGAGGGAGGAGCCAGAACACACCAGAATCCAAATTCTTTCTTAAAGTGCCCTGTCTCCTGCGGAGCCCGTCTATTCCCCATGGTCCTTACGGAGTCCCCAGCATCCACTAGGACGTTAGAGAAATAGGATTTTCTGCTTACCGTAAAATCTCTTTCTCCGATTCTATCTGGGTATGGAGTTTGGCACAGAACCTATAAAAACTAACTCCTCCCCCCTCTAACCCCTCCCATCTACAGTCTCTCCCAGAACTACCCTCAGTTAATGAATAGCAAAGCCTAGAGAGACCGAACAGACCAACAACTAATAAACCAGACAAAAGAATGGGGAGGGATCGCAGCGTCCCCCAGATGGAATCAGAGAAAGAGAATTTATGGTAAGCAAAAAATCCTAATTTCTCTTTCATCCATCTGGGGGACGCTGCGCATTTAGTAATGGGCTATCCCAAAGGAAGCTAACAAGAAGGGGGAGGGGATAGGCAGCATAGCCGCTTGTAAAATTTAACACCCAACAGAGGCCTGTTCCATGGCAAAAGTATGGAAACGGTAGAATTTAGTGAAGGTATGCACGGACGACCAGGACGCCGCTCTACAGAAGCATTACCGCGAACAGCCCGGGAGACCCCAACGGCCCTAGTCGAATGAGCCCGCAGAGAGTCAGGAACAGGAACAGCAGATGACATATACAGTAGGCTTGACGGATAGCGGAAGTGATCCAACGAGCAACCGTGTTCTTAAGGTGTGTACACATGGCGTGATGCGCCATATGCCCGACATGGACTATTAGCTGATATAGTCAATGTTGGGCTGCCTGCACAGTCTATTTTTCCTTGCGATGCCGATCCCGCGGGACCGCGCATCGGCTTCGCAAGGACTATATACACGGGGCCTAATTCAGACCTGATCGCAGCAGCAAATCTGTTAGCTAATGGGCAAAACCAAGTGCACTGCAGGTGGGGCAGATATAACATGTGCAGAGTTAGATTTGGGTGGGTTATATTGTTTCTGTGCAGGGTAAATACTGGCTTCTTTATCTTATCACTGCAATTTAAATTTCAGTTTGAACACACCCCACCCAAATCTAACTCTCTCTTTACATGTTATATCTGCCCCCCCTCCCCCTGCAGATCACATGGTTTTGCCCAACTGCTAACAAATTTACTGCTACGATCAGGTCTGCACTACATTTTCTTACGATTTGACTATATAGTCAAAATTGTAAGAAAAATCGCACCGTGTGTACACACCTTTAGAGGCCGGCCACCTCAAAGCAAGGTAAATCCTTTTCTCGTAGTCCGTAGGGGATACTGGGAATCCATTTAGTACCATGGGTATAGACAGGTCCACTAGGAGCTATGGGCACTGTAAGTTGATAGTGTGCGTTGGCTCCTCCCTCTATGCCCCTCCTTCCAGACACAGTCTAGGAAACTGTGCCCGAGGAGACGGACATACTTTGAGAGAAGGATAGATAAAGAAAGTGGTGAGATTAGGAACAAGCACACACAGAACAAGAGGAAAGCTATGCTAGCCAAACTTAAAACCAGGAACAGCAACGGCTGAACCAACAACATTACTTAACCAAGTAACCGTGCAGGAAAAACGAAGCACCTGGCGGGCGCCCTGTATCCCCTACGGACTACGAGAAAAGGATTTACCGGTAGGTAATTAAAATCCTATTTTCTCTTACGTCCTAGGGGTGACTGGGAATCCATTTAGTACCATGGGGGAAGTACCAAAGCTCCCAAACTGGGTGAGAGAGTGCTGAGGTTCCTGCAGAACTGATTTACCAAACTGAAGGTCCTCAGAGGCCAAAGTAACGAACTTGTAAAACTTAGCAAACGTGTTCGAACCTGACCAAGTAGCTGCTTAGCAGAGCTGTAAAGCTGAAACACCCCGGGGCAGCCGCCCAAGAAGAACCCACCGACCTAGTAGAGTGGGCCTGTACAGATTTTGGAACCGGCAAGCCTGCCGTGGAATAAGCATACTGGATAGTGAGCCTGATCCAGAGTGCAATAGTCTGCTTTCAAGCAGGACACCCAATTTTATTGGGATCATAGAGAACGAACAGCGAGTTCGATTTCCTGTGACGAGCCGTACTTTTGACATACACCTTCAAAGCCCTCACAACATCCAAAGACTTTGAAGTAGCAGAGTTGTCCGTAACAAATGGAACAACAAATAGGTTGGTTGATGTGAAACGCAGACACCACCTTTGGAAGAAATTGCTGACGAGGTCTGAGTTCCGCTCTGTCCTCATGGAAAATTAGGTATGGGCTCTGGTGAGAAGACGCCCCTAACTCTGACACACGTCTTGCCGAAGCCAAGGCCAACAGTGTGATGGTCTTCCACGTAAGGTATTTTACGTCAACCTCCTGTCAAACCAGTCCGATTGGAAGAACTGCAACACCAAATTGAGATCCAAAGGTGCCGTGGGAGGCACAAAGGGAGGTTGGATGTGCAGAACACCTTTCAAGAACGTCTGGACCTCAGGGAGAGAAGCCAATTGTTTCTGAAAGAAAATGGACAAAGCCGAAATCTGGACTTTTATGTAGCCTAGACGAAGGCCCACCTCCAGAAATAGCAGGAAACGACCCAGATGAAATTCCACTGCAGAATATTGTCTGCTCTCACACCAAGACACCCATTTCTTACAAATACAGTGGTAATGTTTAGACGTTACCCCCTTCCTGGCCTGGATCATAGTCGGGATGACCTTGTCAGGAATCCCTCTTTTGGCTAGAATCAGCCGTTCAACTTCCATGCCGTTAAACGTAGCCGTAAGTCTTGATGGATGAACGGGCCCTGTTGCAGAAGATCCTCTCGAAAAGGCAGAGGCTACAGATCTTTGAGCAGCATCTCGAGAAGATCCGCATACCAGGCCCTTCATGGCCAGTACGGAGCAATGAGGATTGCTTGATCCTTTTCTCTTTTCATTCTTTTTAGAATTCGTGGGATCAGAGGAAGTGGAGGAAACACATACACCATTTGGTGGACACATGGAGTCGTCAGAGCGTCTACCGCCGCTGCCTGCGGGTCTCTCGACCTGGAACAAATACTGCTTGAGCTTCTTGTTTAGCAGAGAGGTCATCATGTCGTTTTGTTGATATCCCCACAGACGTGTCAACCACCTGAACACCTCCGAGTGAAGGCCACACTCCCCCGGGTGTAGGTAGTGTCTGCTGAGAAAGTCTGCTTCCCAGTTGTCTACTCCCAGAATAAAGACCGCCGACAACGACACTGCGTGTTTTTCCGCCCAGAGAAGAATTTTTGACACCTCTGACATTGCGGTTCTGCTTTTCGTTCCGCCCTGTCGGTTTATGTACGTGACGTACCGTCACATTGTCCGCCTGGACCTGAATGGCCTGATTCTGAAGAAGAGATTAGGCCTGAAGAAGGGCGTTGTATATAGCCCTGTGTTCCAGGATGTTGTCTGGAAGGATGACTTCCTGACTTGACCATCTTCCTTGAAAACTGCACCCCCTGGGTGACTGCTCCCCAACCTCTGAAGCTTGCGTCTGTGGTTAGCAGAATCCAATTTTGAATCACGAACCGTCGACCCTCGACTAGGTGAGAAGTCTGTAGCCACCACAGAAGGGAGATCTTGGCTTTTGGCGTCAGACGGATCCTCTGGTGCATGTGAAGATGCGATCCGGACCATTTGTCCAACAGATCGAGCTGGAAGGGCCTCGCATGAAACCTTCCATACTGAATTGACTCGTAAGAGCCTATCATTTTCCCCAGAAGGCGAATGCACAGATACACCGAGATCTGGGTTGGCTTCAAAACAGCCCGAACCATCGACTGGATTACCACTGTCTTTTACAAGGGAAGGAACACACTCTGAGACTCTGTACAGTATCATTCCCAGGAAAGGAAGCCTCTGCGTCGGTTCCAGGTGAGATTTTGGCAAGTTTAGAATCCACCCGTGATCCAGGTGTAGTGTGGTTGAGAGGCCAATGCTGTCCAACAACCACTCCCTGGACGGTGCCTTTATCAAAAGATTGTCCATGTACGGAATTATGTTCACTCCCTGTTTGCGGAGTAGCAACATCATCTTTGCCATCCCTTTGGTGAACACTCTCGGTGTCGTGGAGAGACCAAATGGTAGGGCCTGGTACTGACAGTCCTGCAGTGCAAACCATAGATAATAAGCCTGATGAGGTGGCCAGTGGAATGTGATGGTATGCATCCTTTATATCCAGAGACAGTAGGAATTCCCCCTTCTCCAGACCTGAGATCACCGCTCTCAGAGACTTCATCTTCAATTTGAACACTCGTAAGTACGGGTTCAACGACTTGAGGTTCAGAATCGATCTTACCGAACCGTCCGGTTTCGGTACTACAAACAAGTTGGAATAGTACCCCTTGTTTTGCAGATTAGGTGGAACTGGAACTATGATTTTTGAATGGCGTCCTATAAAGTTATACTTGTCTCTTGTGAAACTGGTAAGCCTGATTTGAAGAATCTGTGAGGTGGGAGCTCCTGGAACTCCAGTCTGTAGCCCTGGTAAATAAGATCTATGACCCGGGGATCTGGCACGAACTTGTCCAGATGTGACTGAAGAATATTAGCCAGGCTCCCACCGCCAGTCTTTCAGGCATCGCGGTCCACTGTCATGCTGAAGGTTTTGAGGAAGCAGAGCCTGAACTCTGTTCCTGAGAACTGGCAATTGCTGGTTTGCGTGGTTCACCTCTAGCACCTCTGGTGGCTGTAGAAGAACCTCTGGCCTTGACCCTAAATTTTGCAGTCCGAAAGGACTGTAAATTGGAACCTGAGTAAGCCTTCCTGGCTGGGGGAGTTTCAGAAGGAAGATACTGTATGTGGACTTACCCGCAGTAGCTTTGGAGATCCATTTGTCTAGTTCATCTCCAAATAAGTCCTCACCTGTGAAGGGTAGGCCTTCTACGCCTTTCCTGGAGTCCGCGTCAGCAGTCCACTGGCGTAGCCATAAGACCCTGCGTGCTGACACTGCCATAGCAGTGGTGTGTGCATTAAGCAATCCTATTTCTTTTATGGCTTTCACCATACAGTTTGCAGAGTCCTGTATATGATGCAGAAGTAAAATAATCCCCGCCTGAGATAATAAGATTTTAAACCTACCGGTAAATCTATTTCTTCTAGTCCGTAGAGGATGCTGGGGACTCCGTAAGGACCATGGGGTATAGACGGGCTCCGCAGGAGATAGGGCACCTAAAAAGAACTTTGACTATGGGTGTGCACTGGCTCCTCCCTCTATGCCCCTCCTCCAGACCTCAGTTAGAGAACTGTGCCCAGAGGAGATGGACAATACAAGGCAGGATTTAGCAATCCAAGGGCAAGATTCATACCAGCCCACACCAATCATACCATGTAACCTGGATCATACATAACCAGTTAACCATATGAACAACAACAGTAACGGTCCAAGATCGATTCCAACTGTAACATAACCTTTATGTAAGCAACAACTATATACAAGTCTGGCAGAGTTTCCGCACTGGGACGGGCGCCCAGTATCCTCTACGGACTAGGAGAAATAGATTTACCGGTAGGTTTAAAATCTTATTTTCTCTTACGTCCTAGAGGATGCTGGAGACTCCGTAAGGACCATGGGGTTTATACCAAAGCATCCAATCGGGCGGGAGAGTGCGTATGACTCTGCAGCACCGACTGAGCAAACGCTAGGTCCTCATCAGCCAGGGTATCAAACTTGTAGAATTTGGCAAAAGTGTTTGACCCCGACCAAGTCGCCGCTTGGCAAAGTTGTAATGCCGAGACGCCTCGGGCAGCCGCCCAAGAAGAGCCCACTTTCCTAGTGGAATAGGCCTTAACCGAATTTGGTACCGGCAATCCAGCAGTAGAGTGTGCCTGCTGAATCGTATTACAGATCCAGCGAGCAATAGTCTGCTTTGAAGCAGAGCCTCTGTTTTCCTAATTCTAGCCGTCCTGGCTACATAAATCTTTAAGGCCCTGACTACGTCCAGGGATCTGGAATCCTCCAGGTCACTTGTAACCACAGGCACCACAATAGGTTGATTCACATGGAATGAAGAAACCACCTTAGGCAAAAATTGCGGATGTGTCCTCAATTCAGCTCGATCCACATGAAAAATCAAGTAAGGGCTTTTGTGTGACAAAGCCGCCAATTCTGATACTCGCCTTGCCGATGCCAAAGCCAACAACATGACCACCTTCCAAGTAAGAAATTTCAACTCAACCTTGTTAAGCGGTTCAAACCAGTGTGATTTTAGAAACTGCAACACCACGTTGAGGTCCCACAGTGCCACTGGAGGCACAAAAGGAGGCTGGATGTGTAGCACTCCCTTTACAAACGTCTGGACTTCTGGAAGAGAAGCCAATTCCTTCTGAAAGAAAAATCGAGAGGGCCAAAATCTGAACCTTAACAGAGCCTAATTTCAGGCCCATATCCACTCCTGTCTGTAGGAAGTGGAGAAAACGACCCAGATGAAAAACTTCCGTAGGTGCATTCTTGGTCTCACACCAAGACACATACTTTCGCCAGATACGGTGATAATGCTTAACCGTCACCTCCTTCCTAGCCTTTATTAAAGTAGGGATGACCTCTTCCGGAATCCGCTTTTTCGCTAGGATTCGGCGTTCAACCGCCATGCCGTCAAACGCGGTAAGTCCTGAAATACACAGGGCCCCTGTTGCAACAGGTCTTCCCTCTGAGGAAGAGGCCAGGGATCTCCTGTGAGCATCTCTTGTAGATCTGAGTAGCAGGCCAGTCTGTGACAACGAGTATCGTCTGTACTCTTCTTCGCCTTATGATCCTCAACACTTTTGTGATGAGAGGAAGAGGAGGAAACACGTAGACCGAATTGAACACCCACGGTGTTATCAGAGCGTCTACTGCCACTGCCTGAGGGTCCCGAGACCTGGCACAATACCTCCGAAGCTTTTTGTTGAGGCGTGACGCCATCATGTCTATTTGAGGAGTTCCCCAAAGACGTGTTATGTCTGCAAAGACTTCTTGATGAAGTCCCCACTCTCCTGGATGGAGATCGTGTCTGCTGAGGAAGTCTGCTTCCCAGTTGTCCACTCCCGGAATGAAGACAGCCGACAGAGCGCTTACATGATTTTCCGCCCAGCGAAGAATCCTGGTGGTTTCCGCCATCGGGCCTCTGCTTCTTGTCCCGCCTTGGCGGTTCACATGAGCCACTGCTGTGACATTGTCTGATTGAATCAGAAATCAGAATCGGTAGGTTTCGAAGAAGACTCTCCGCTTGTCGAAGGCCGTTGTAAATGGCCCTGAGTTCCAACACACTGATCTGTAGACAGGACTCCTGGTCTGACCAAAGTCCCTGAAAGTTTTTTCCTTGTGTGACCGCTCCCCATCCTCGGAGGCTCGCGTCCGTGGTAACCAGGATCCAGTCCTGAATCCCGAACCGGCGACCCTCCAGCAGGTGAGCACTTTGCAACCACCACAGGAGAGACACTCTGGCCCCTGGGGACAGAGTTATTTTCCGATGTAAGTGCAGATGGGACCCGGACCACTTGTCCAGAAGGTCCCATTGAAAAGTCCTTGCATGGAACCTTCCGAAGGGAATAGCCTCGTAGGCCGCCACCATTTTTCCCAGAACTCGAGTGCATTGGTGAACTGACACCCTTTTCGGTTTTAGCAGGTCTCTGACCATGTTCTGGATGTCCTGGGCTTTCTCTATTGGGAAGAAGACCTTCATTTGTTCCGTATCCAGTATCATACCTAGGAACGGTAGTCGAGTTGTCGGAATCAACTGTGACTTCGGTAGATTTAGAATCCAACCATGTTGCTGGAGCACTCTCAGAGAGAGTGCCACACAGCTCAGCAATTTCTCCCTTGATCTCGCTTTTATCAGGAGATCGTCCAAGTATGGGATAATTGTGACTCCATGCTTGCGCAGGACCACCATCATTTCCGCCATTATCTTGGTGAAAATCCTCGGGGCCGTGGAAAGTCCAAACGGCAACGTCTGAAATTGGTAATGACAATCCTGTACAGCGAATCTCAGGTATTCCTGATGGGGGGCATATATGGGGACATGAAGGTACGCATCCTTTATGTCCAGAGACACCATAAACTCCCCCTCCTCCATGTTGGCTATTATCGCTCTGAGTGATTCCATTTTGAATTTGAATCTTTTTATGTACAGGTTTAGGGATTTCAGATTCAAAATAGGTCTGACCGAACCGTCCGGTTTCGGGACCACAAAATAAGAATTTACTCACCGGTAATTCTATTTCTCGTAGTCCGTAGTGGATGCTGGGAACTCCGTAAGGACCATGGGGGAATAGACGGCTCCGCAGGAGACTGGGCACATCTAAAGAAAGATTTAGGACTATCTGGTGTGCACTGGCTCCTCCCCCTATGACCCTCCTCCAAGCCTCAGTTAGGACACTGTGCCCGGAAGAGCTGACACAATAAGGAAGGATTTTGAATCCCGGGTAAGACTCATACCAGCCACACCGTATAACTCGTGATAGGAACCCCGGTTAACAGTATGATAACAAAAGGAGCCTCTGAACAGATGGCTCGCAATAACAACCCGATTTGTGTAACAATAACTATTTACAAGTATTGTAGACAATCCGCACTTGGGATGGGCGCCCAGCATCCAAAGTTGTAAAGCCGAGACCCCTCGGGCAGCCGCCCAAGATGAGCCCACCTTCCTTGTGGAATGGGCTTTTACAGATTTAGGCTGCGGTAGTCCCACCGCAGAATGCGCCAGCTGAATAGTGCTACAAATCCAGCACGCGATAGTCTGCTTAGAAGCAGGAGCACCCAGTTTGTTGGGTGCATACAGGATAAACAGCGAGTCAGTTTTCCTGACTCCAGCCGTCCTGGAAACATAAATTTTCAGGGCCCTGACTACGTCCAGTAACTTGGAATCCTCCAAGTCCCTAGTAGCCGCAGGCACCACAATAGGCTGGTTCAAGTGAAACGCTGATACCACCTTCGGGAGAAACTGAGGACGAGTCCTCAACTCTGCCCTATCCATATGGAAAATCAGATAAGGGCTTTTATAGGACAAAGCCGCCAATTCTGACACACGCCTGGCCGAAGCCAGGGCCAACAGCATGACCACTTTCCACGTGAGATATTTCAAATCCACAGTCTTAAGTGGTTCAAACCAATGTGATTCCAGGAACTCCAAAACCACATTGAGATCCCAAGGTGCCACTGGGGGCACAAAAGGAGGCTGAATATGCAGAACTCCTTTGACAAAAGTCTGAACTTCAGGCAGTGAAGCCAGTTCTTTCTGGAAGAAAATCGACAGGGCCGAAATCTGGACCTTAATGGACCCCAATTTGAGGCCCAACGTCACCCCTGCTTGCAGGAAATGCAGGAATCGACCCAGTTGAAATTCCTCCGTTGGGGCCTTCCTGGCCTCACACCAAGCAACATATTTCCGCCAAATGCGGTGATAATGTTTTGCGGTGCAATCCTTCCTGGCTTTGATCAGGGTAGGGATGACTTCCTCCGGAATGCCCTTTTCCTTCAGGATCCAGTGTTCAACCGCCATGCCGTCAAACGTAGCCGCGGTAAGTCTTGGAACAGACAGGGCCCCTGCTGCAGCAGGTCTTGTCTGAGCGGCAGAGGCCAAGGGTCCTCTGAAAGCATCTCTTGAAGTTCCGGGTACCAAGCTCTTCTTGGCCAATCCGGAACCACGAGTATAGTTTTCACTCCTCGCCTTCGTAATATTCTCAGTACCTTGGGAATGAGAGGCAGAGGAGGAAACACATAAACCGACTGGTACACCCACGGTGTTACTAGAGCGTCCACAGCGATCGCCTGAGGGTCCCTTGACCTGGCGCAATATCTTTTTAGCTTTTTGTTGAGGCGGGACGCCATCATGTCCACCTGTGGTCTTTCCCAACGGTTTACCAGCATTTGGAAGACTTCTGGATGAAGTCCCCATTCTCCCGGGTGGAGGTCGTGCCTGCTGAGGAAGTCTGCTTCCCAGTTGTCCACTTCCGGAATGAACACTGCTGTCAGTGCTAACACATGATTTTCCGCCCATCGGAGAATCCTTGTGGCTTCTGCCATTGCCCTCCTGCTTCATGTGCCGCCCTGTCTGTTAACATGGGCGACCGCCGTGATGTTGTCTGATTGGATCAGTACCGGCTGATTCTGAAGCAGGGGCCTTGCTTGGCTTAGGGCATTGTAAATGGCCCTTAGCTCCAGAATATTTATGTGAAGCGAAATCTCCTGATTTGACCACAGTCCTTGGAAATTTCTTCCGTGTGTGACTGCACCCCAGCCCCGAAGGCTGGCATCCATGGTCACCAGGACCCAGTCCTGTATTCCGAATCTGCGGCCCTCTAGTAGATGAGCCCTCTGCAGCCACCACAGCAGCGACACCCTGGTCCCTGCCGACAGGGTTATCCGCTGTTGCATCTGGAGATGGGACCCGGACCATTTGTCCAACTGGTCCCACTGGAAAGTCCTTGCGTGGAACCTTCCGAATGGAATTTCTTCGTATGAAGCTACCATTTTTCCCAGGACTCGTGTGCATTGATGTACCGACACCTGTCCCGGTTTTAGGAGGTCTCTGACTAGAGATGACAACTCCTCGGCTTTTTCCACTGGAAGAAACACTTTTTTCTGGTCTGTGTCCAGAATCATTCCCAGGAACAGAAGACGTGTCGTCGGGACCAGCTGTGACTTTGGAATATTGAGAATCCAGCCGTGCTGTTGCAGCACTTCCCGAGAAAGTGCTACCCCCACTACCAACTGTTCCTTGGACCTCGCCTTTATCAGGAGATCGTCCAAGTACGGGATAATTAAAAACTCCCTTCTTGCGAAGGAGTATCATCATGTCGGTCATTACCTTGGTAAAGACCCTCGGTGCCGTGGATAACCCAAACGGCAGCGTCTGGAACTGATAGTGACAGTCCTGTACCACAAACCTGAGGTACTCCTGGTGAGGAGGGTAAATGGGGACATGCAGGTAAGCATCCTTGATGTCCAGAGAGACCCTGTAATCCCCCTCGTCCAGGTTCGCAATAACCGCCCTGAGCGATTCCATCTTGAACTTGAATCTTTTGATATATGTGTTCAAGGATTTTAAAATTTAATATGGGTCTCACCGAACCTTCCGGTTTCGGTACCACAAACATTGTGGAATAGTAACCCTTTCCTTGTTGAAGGAGGGGTACCCTGACAATCACTTGCAGTGAATACAGTTTTTTGATAACCACCACACTGCCTCCCTGGCAGAGGGAGTTGCCGGTAAGGCAGATTTTAGGAAACGGCGGGGGGGAGACGTCTCGAATTCCAGCCTGTACCCCTGAGATACTGTTTGAAGAACCCTGGGATCCGCCTGTGAGAGAGCCCACTGTGCGCTGAAATTTTTGAGACGGGCCCCCCCCGTACCCGGGTCCGCCTGAGCAGTCCCTGCATCATGCTGTGGACTTACCGGACGCAGGGGAGGACTTCTGCTCTTGGGAACTAGCTGTGTGCTGCAGCTTTTTCCCTCTACCTTTTCCTCTTGGCAGAAAAGATGAGCCTCCAGCCCTCTTGCTTTTCTGGGGCCGAAAGGACTGTACCCGATAATACAGTGCTTTCTTTTGCTGTGGGGTAGCTTGTGGTAACCAGTTTGATTTCCCAGCAGTAGCTGTGGAAACGAGGTCTGAAAGACCATCCCCAAACAGTTCCACCCCCTTATAGGGCAAAACTTCCATGTGCCGTTTTGAATCGGCATCGCTTTTACATAGCGCTTATTTGTGATGCCAGCCGGCAAATATCCCTCTGTGCATCACGCATGTATAAGACAGCGTCTTTTATATGCTCTATTGTCAGCAAAATATTGTCCCTATCCATAGTTCCGACAGGGAATCTGACCACGCAGCAGCTGCACTGCACCTCCATGCCGAGGCAATAACTGGTCTCAATATAATGCCCGTGTGTGTGTATATAGCTTTAAGGGTAGTTTCCTGCTTTCTATCAGCAGGTTCCTTTAGGGCGGCCGTATCCGGAGTCGGTAGTGCCACCTTTTTTTTAATAAGCGTGTCAGCGCTTTATCTACCCTAGGGGGTATTTCCCAACGTGACCTATCCTCTGGCGGAAAAGGGTACGCTGCTTAGAAATTATCAATTTCTTATCGGGGGAAGACCACGCTTCCTCACACACCTCATATTAATTTCTCAGATGCAGGAAAAACTACAGGTAGTTTTTTCTCACCAAACATAATACCATTTTTTGTGGTACCTGGGGTATTATCAGAAATGTGTAATACATTTTTCATTGCCTCAATCATGTAACGGGTGGACCTATTGGAGGGTACACTAGTCTCATCGTCGTCGACACTGGAGTCGGTATCCGTGTCGACATCTGTAGCGGGCGTTTTAAAGCCCCTGATGACATTTGATACGCTGGAACAGGCACAAGCTGAGTAGCCGGCTGTCCTATGTCGTCAAACCTTTTGTGTAAGGAGTTGACACCTTCAATAAGTCCATCCACACAGGTGTCGACCCCGCAGGGGGTGACATCACATTCACAGGCATTTGCTCCGCCTCCACATCATTTTCCTCATCATACATGTCGACACAGCAGTACCGACACACAGCACACACCCAGGGAATGCTCTGACAGAGGACAGGACCCCACAAAGCCCTTTGGGGAGACAGAGGGAGAGTATGCCAGCACACACCAGAGCGCTATATATCACAGGGATATCACCTATAGAGAGTGTTTTCCCTTATAGCTGCATTATTATAATATACTGCGCCTAATTTTTGTGCCCCCCTCTCTTTTTAACCCTTTCTGTAGTGCAGGACTGCAGGGGAGAGCCAGGGAGCGATCCTTCCAGCTGAGCTGTGAGGGAAAATGGCGCCAGTGTGCTGAGGGAGATGGCTCCGCCCCTTTTTCGGCGGGCTTTCTCCCGCTATTTTAATAATTCTGGCAGAGGTTAATATACACCTATATAGCCCCTGGGGCTATATATGGTGTCAGTTTGCCAGCCAAGGTGCTATTTATTGCTGCTCAGGGCGCCCCCCCCCAGCGCCCTGCACCCATCAGTGACCGCAGTGTGTGGTGTGCATGAGGAGCAATGGCGCACAGCTGCAGTGCTGTGCGCTACCTTGGAGAAGATAGAAGTCTTCAGCCGCCGATTTTCCGGACCTTCTTGCTTCTGGCTCTGTAAGGGGGACGGCGGCGCGGCTCCGGGAACGGACAACGAGGTCGGGTCCTGTGTTCGATCCCTCTGGAGCTAATGGTGTCCAGTAGCCTAAGAAGCCCAAGCTACCACCACTTAGGTAGGTTCGCTTCTTCTCCCCTTAGTCCCTCGGTGCAGTGAGCCTGTTGCCAGCAGGTCTCACTGTAAAATAAAAAACCTAAACTATACTTTCTTTCTAGGAGCTCAGGAGAGCCCCTAGTGTGCATCCAGCTCGGCCGGGCACAGAAATCTATCTGAGGCTTGGAGGAGGGTCATAGGGGGAGGAGCCAGTGCACACCAGATAGTCCTAAATCTTTCTTTAGATGTGCCCAGTCTCCTGCGGAGCAGTCTATTCCCCATGGTCCTTACGGAGTTCCCAGCATCCACTAGGACGTCAGAGAAATAGGGTTGAGTAGTAACCTCTTCCCTGCTGGTGCAGGGGAACCTTGATTATCACTTGCTGTATACACAGCGTTTGAATTGCAGCTAACACTACATCCCTTTCCGATGTGGAAGCTGGTAGGGCCGATTTGAAAAATCAGCGCGGGGGCACCTCGTCGAATTCCAGTTTGTACCCCTGGGAAACTATTTCCAACACCCTGGGTCAACACCCAGGTCTGATCTGACCCAGGCCTGACTGAAAAGTCGAAGACGTGCCCCCACCGGTGCGGACTCCCTCAGGGGAGCCCCAGCGTCATGCTGTGGGTTTTGGAGCAGCCGTGGAGGACTTTTGTTCCTGGGCACCTGCCGAAGCAGGTGCTCTTTTGCCTCTGCCCACAAGTCCAAAAGAGGATCCCTGACCTCTTTTGGACTTGTGCGACCGAAAGGACTGCATCTGATAGGGTGTTACTTTCTTTTGCTGTTGGGGAATATATGGTAAAAAATTTGATTTACCTGCTGTAGCTGTGGAAACCAGGTCCGTCAGCCCATCCCCAAACAATACATCACCCTTATAGGGTAGTACTTCCAAATGTTTTTTGGAATCCGCATCACCCGTCCATTGGCGAGTCCATAAGGATCTTCTCGCTGAGATAGACATGGCATTGGCCCTAGAAGCCAGCAATCCAATGTCCCTTTGGGCATCCCTCATAAATAAGACTGCGTCTTTTATATGGGCTAGAGTTAAGAATATAGTATCCTTATCCATATTATAAAATTGATCTGTCAGCTCATCTGTCCAAGCTGCAATTGCGATACACACCCATGCCAACGCAATTGTCGGTCTTAGCACAGCCCCCGTATGAAAAGAAATACACTTAGGTAGTTTCTTGCCTGCGATCTGCAGGGTCCTTAAGGGCCGCTGTGTCAGGAGACGGTAGCGCCACTTTCTTGGACAAGCGCGTCAGGGCCTTGTCCACAGTGGGGGATGATTCCCAAATCTCCCTGTCCTGCTTAGGGAAGGGGTATGCCATATAAATTCTTTTGGGGATCTGCGGTCTCTTTTCCGGAGTCTCCCAAGCTTTTCCAAAGAAATCATTTAATTCATGAGATGTGGGAAAATTAATAATCTGTTTCTTTTCCTTAAACATGTGTACCCTTGTGTCGGGGACCAAGGGTTCATCCTCAATATGTAACACATCCCTTATTGCCACAATCATACACTGAATGGTTTTATTCACCCTAGGGTGCAATTTTACTTCGTCGTAGTCAACACTGGAGTCAGAATCCGTGTCGGTAGTAGTGTCTTGTGTTAAAGGGACGCTTTTGAGACCCCGACGGGCCCTGTGAGTCGGTCCAATCTGAGGATTGACCCCCTGATGTCCCCACTAATTCAGCCTTATCAAGCCTTTTATGTAAAGATGCCACACTTGCATTCAACATATGCCACATGTCCATCCAATCCGGAGTCGGCACAACCGACGGGGACACACCACTCATTTGCTCCACCGCCTCCTTAGAGAAGCCTTCCGCCTCAGACATGTCGACACACACGTACCGACACCCCACACACACAGGGATTAACCTATAAGGGGACAAAACCCCAACCAGGCCCTTAGGAGGGAGAGACAGAGAGAGAGTATGCCAGCACACACCAGCACTTAAAAACACTGGAATATATATACCAGATAGCGCTATATATATATATATATATATATATATATATATATATATATATATATATTAGCCTTAATTCCCACTCACTGCGTCTCCAAAGTGCCCCCCTTCTCTTTTTTCCAGCCTGTGACGTTCAGCAGGGGAGAGATCAGGGAGCCAGCCTTTCCTCATGCAGTTTCTGTGGAGAAAATGGCGCTGGTTAGTGCTGAGGATCAAGCCCCGCCCACCCGACAGCGGGCTTCGGTCCCAGTAAACTTATATAAAAAATGGCGGGGGATTTGTGGATTTACTGTGCCACAGCCTAATCCTGCTTATATTGCCACAAAATGAGGATTATTGCTGCCCAGGGCGCCCCCCCCCCCCTGCGCCCTGCACCCTTCAGTGCCTGCTTGTGTGTGTGTACTGGGAGCAATGGCGCGCAGCTTACCGCTGCGCGCTTACCTCATGAAGATCTGATGTCTTCTGCCGCCTGATGTCTTCTTGCCTTCTCATACTCACCTGGCTTCTATCTTCGGCATCTGTGAGGAGGACGGCGGCGAGGCTCCGGGACGAACCCCAGGTGAGACCTGTGTTCCGACTCCCTCTGAAGCTAATGGTGTCCAGTAGCCTTAGAAACAGTGCCCAACTTGACAAGCCAGCTCTGTTTCTCTCTCCTCAGTCCCACGATGCAGGGAGCCTGTTGCCAACAGGACTCCCTGAAAATAAAAAACCTAACAAAATTCTTTAAAACAGAAAACTCTGGAGAGCTCTCTGCATTGTACCCTTTCTCCTCTGGGCACAAGATCTAACTGAGGTCTGGAGGAGGGGCATAGAGGGAGGAGCCAGTGCACACCCATAGTCAAAGTTCTTTTTAGGTGCCCTATCTCCTGCGGAGCCCGTCTATACCCCATGGTCCTTACGGAGTCCCCAGCATCCTCTAGGACGTAAGAGAAAAGGTATTTAACCCCTCAATTAGGTTATCCAACCATTTGGCAATGGCTTTAGTAATCCACCCACATGCTACAGCGGGTCTCTGGGCCACCCCCGCAGCTGTATACAAGGATTTCAGTGTGGTCTCAATTCTGCAATCAGCTGTGTCTTTCAGGGAGGTTGTACTCGGGACAGGCAATACAATTTTTCATGACAGCCTGGATACTGATTCATCCACTATCGGTGGATAGTCCCATTTTTTCCTAGCCTCAGGAGGAAAAGGAAAAGATGAAAGCAACCTCTTAAGATTTGAAATTTCCTATCAGGATTAACCCACAGTTCTTCAAACAGGGTATTCAATTCCTTTGACACAGGAAAAGTGACTGAGGATTTCTTTTTTACATTAAAATAAGAATTTACTCGTAGTCCGTAGTGGATGCTGGGGACTCCGTAAGGACCATGGGGACCATGGGGAATAGCGGCTCCGCAGGAGACTGGGCACATCTAAAGAAAGCTTTAGGACTATCTGGTGTGCACTGGCTCCTCCCCCTATGACCCTCCTCCAAGCCTCAGTTAGGATACTGTGCCCGGACGAGCGTACACAATAAGGAAGGATTTTGAATCCCGGGTAAGACTCATACCAGCCACACCAATCACACTGTACAACTTGTGATCTGAACCCAGTTAACAGCATGATAACAGAGGAGCCTCTAGAAAAGATGGCTCACTACCCCGATTTATTGGTAACAATAACTATGTACCAGTATTGCAGACAATCCGCACTTGGGATGGGCGCCCAGCATCCACTACGGACTACGAGAAATAGAATTATCGGTAAGTAAATTCTTATTTTCTCTAACGTCCTAAGTGGATGCTGGGGACTCCGTAAGGACCATGGGGATTATACCAAAGCTCCCAAACGGGCGGGAGATTGCGGATGACTCTGCAGCACCAAATGAGAGAACTCCAGGTCCTCCTCAGCCAGGGTATCAATTTTGTAGAATTTTACAAAGGTATTTGCTCCTGACCAAGTAGCTGCTCGGCAAAGTTGTAAAGCCGAGACCCCTCGGGCAGCCACCCAAGATGAGCCCACCTTCCTTGTGGAGTGGGCATTTACAGATTTTTGGCTGTGGCAGGCCTGCCACAGAATGTGCAAGCTGAATTGTACTACAAATCCAACGAGAAATAGTCTGCTTAGAAGCAGGAGCACCCAGCTTGTTGGGTGCATACAGGATAAACAGCGAGTCAGATTTCCTGACTCCAGCCCTCCTGGAAACATATATTTTCAGGGCCCTGACAACGTTTAGCAACTTGGAGTCCTCCAAGTCCCTAGTAGCCGCAGGCACCACAAATAGGTTGGTTCAGGTGAAACGCTGAAACCACCTTAGGGAGAAACTGAGGACGAGTCCTCAATTCCGCCCTGTCCGAATGGAACATCAGATAAGGGCTATTTCAGGATAAAGCCGCCAATTCTGACACGCGCCTGGCCCAGGCCAGGGCCAACAGCATGACCACTTTCCATGTGAGATATTTTAACTCCACAGATTTAAGTGGTTCAAACCAATGTGACTTTTGGAACCCAAAACTACATTGAGATCCCAAAGTGCCACTGGAGGCACAAAAGGAGGCTGTATATGCAGTACCCCTTTTACAAACGTCTGAACTTCAGGGACTGAAGCTAGTTCTTTTTGGAAGAAAATTGACAGGGCCGAAATTTGAACCTTAATGGACCCCAATTTCAGGCCCATAGACACTCCTGTTTGCAGGAAATGTAGGAATCGACCCAGTTGAATTTCCACCGTCGGGCCTTACTGGCCTCGCACCACGCAACATATTTTCGCCAATTGCGGTGATAATGTTTTTGCGGTTACATCCTTCCTGGCTTTGATCAGGATAGGGATGACTTCATCCGGAATGCCTTTTTTTTTTTCAGGATCCGGCGTTCAACCGCCATGCCGTCAAACGCAGCCGCGGTAAGTCTTGGAACAGACAGGGTCCTTGCTGGAGCAGGTCCCTTCTTAGAGGTAGAGGCCACGGATCCTCCGTGAGCATCTCTTGAAGTTCCGGTTACCAAGTCCTTCTTGGCCAATCCGGAGCCACGAATATAGTGCTTACTCCTCTCCATCTTATCAATCTCAGTACCTTGGGTATGAGAGGCAGAGGAGGGAACCCATACCCTGACTGGTACACCCACGGTGTTACCAGAGCGTCTACAGATATTGCCTGAGGGTCCCTGGACCTGGCGCAATACCTGTCGAGTTTTTCCCAACCGTTTATAATCATGTGGAAGACTTCTGGGTGAAGTCCCCACTCTCCCGGGTGGAGATCGTGCTGAGGAAGTCTGCTTCCCAGTTGTCCACTCCCGGAATGAATACTGCTGACAGTGCTATCACATGATTTTCCACCCAGCGAAGAATCCTTGCAGCTTCTGCCATTGCCCTCCTGCTTCTTGTGCCACCCTGTCTGTTTACGTGGGTGACTGCCGTGATGTTGTCCGACTGGATCAACACCGGCTGACCTTGAAGCAGAGGTCTTGCTAAGCTTAGAGCATTGTAAATGTCCCTTAGCTTCAGGATATTTATGTGAAGTGATGTCTCCAGGCTTGACCATAAGTCCTGGATATTCCTTCCCTGTGTGACTGCTCCCCAGCCTCGCAGGCTGGCATCCGTGGTTACCAGGACCCAGTCCTGAATGCCGAATCTGCGGCCCTCTAGAAGATGAGCACTCTGCAACCACCACAGGAGGGACCCCTTGTCCTTGGTGACAGGGTTATCCGCTGATGCATCTGAAGATGCGACCCGGACCATTTGTCCAGCAGGTCCCACTGGAAAGTTCTTGCGTGGAATCTGCCGAATGGGATTGCTTCGTAGGAAGCCACCATTTTACCAAGAACCCTTGTGCATTGATGCACTGAGACTTGGCTCGGTTTTAGGAGGTTCCTGACTAGCTCGGATAACTCCCTGGCTTTTTCCTCCGGGAGAAACACCTTTTTCTGGACTGTGTCCAGGATCATCCCTAGGAACAGAAGACAAGTCGTCGGAACCAGCTGCGATTTTGGAATATTGAGAATCCAACCGTGCTGCAGCAACACTACCTGAGATAGTGCTACACCGACCTCCAACTGTTCCCTGGATCTTACCCTTATCAGGGAATTGTCCAAGTAAGGGATAACTAAAATTCCCTTCCTCTGAAGGAATATCATCATTTCGGCCATTACCTTGGTAAAGACCCGGGGTGCCGTGGACCATCCATACGGCAGCGTCTGAACTGATAGTGACAGTTCTGTACCATAAACCTGAGGTACCCTTGGTGAGAAGGGTAAATTTTGACATGAAGGTAAGCATCCTTGATGTCCCGAGACATCATGTAGTCCCCTTCTTCCAGGTTCGCAATCACTGCTCTGAGTGACTCAATCTTGAATTTGAACCTCTGTATGTAAGTGTTCAAAGATTTTAGATTTAGAATCGGTCTCACCGAGCCGTCCGGCTTCGGTACCACAATAGTGTGGAATAATACCCCGTTCCCTGTTGCAGGAGGGGTACCTTGATTATCACCTGCTGGGAATACAGCTTGTGAATGGCTTCCAAAACTGCCTCCCTGTCAGAGGGAGACGTCGGTAAAGCCGACTTTTGGAAACGGCGAGGGGGAGACGTCTCGAATTCCAATATGTACCCCTGAGATATTACCTGAAGGATCCAGGGGTCTACTTGCGAGTGAGCCCACTGCGCACTGAAATTCATTGAGAACGGGCCCCCACCGTGCCTGAGCTTGTAAAGCCCTAGCGTCATACTGAGGGCTTGGCAGAGGCGGGAAAGGGTTTCTGTTCCTGGGAACTGGCTGATCTCTGCAGCCTTTTTCCTCTCCCTCTGTCACGAGCAGAAAAGAGGAACCTTTTGTCCGCTTGCCAACAAAAGACTGCGCCTGATAATACGGCGTCTTATTTTGAGAGGCGACCTGGGGTACAAACGTGGATTTCCCAGCTGTTGCCGTGGCCACCAGGTCTAAAAGACCGACCCCAAATGTCCCCTTTCAAAGGCAATACTTCCAAATGCCGTTTGGAATCTGCATCACCTGACCATTTTACTGGTAGAATTGGACAACGCACTCATACTTGATGCCAGTCGGCAATTATTCCGCTGTGCATCATGCATATATAGAAATGCATCTTTTAAATGCTCTATAGGCAATAATATACTATCCTAATATTTCCAGTCAGGGAATCCGACCATGCCCACCCAGCACTGCACCTCCAGGCTGAGGCGATAGCTGGTCGCAGTATAACACCAGTATGTGTGTAAATACCTTTTTGGATACCCTCCTGCTTTCTATCAGCAGGATCCTTAAGGGCGGCCATCTCATGAGAGGGTAGAGCCCTTGTTCTTACAAGCGTGTGAGCGCCTTATCCCCCCTAGGGGGTGTTTCCCAACGCACCCTAACCTCTGGCGGGAAAGGGTATGCAGCCAATACTTTTTAAGAAATTATCAATTGTTATCGGGGGGAAACCCACGCATCATCACACACCTCATTTTATTTCTCAGATTCAGGAAAACTACAGGTAGTTTTTCCCTCACCGAACATAATACCCCTTTTTGGTGGTACTCGTATTATCAGAAATGTATAAAAACATTTGCCATTGTCTCAATCATGTAACGTGTGGCCCTACTGGAAATCACGGTTGTCTCTTCACCGTCGACACAGGAGTCAGTATCCGTGTCGGCGTCTGTATCTGCCATCCGAGGTAACGGCCGCTTTAGAGCCCCTGACGGCCTATGAGACGTCTGGACAGGCACAAGCTGAGTAGCCGGCTGTCTCATGTCAACCACTGTTTTTTTATATAGAGCTGACACTGTCACGTAATTTTCAACAGTACATCCACTCAGGTGTCGACCCCCTAGGGGGTGACATCACTGTTACAGACACTCTGCTCCGTCTCCACATCATTTTTCTCCTCATACATGTCGACACAAACGTACCGACACACAGCACACACACAGGGAATGCTCTGATAGAGGACAGGACCCCACTAGCCCTTTGGGGAGACAGAGGGAGAGTATGCCAGCACACACCAGAGCGCTATATATATACAGGGATAACCTTATATAAGTGTTTTTCCCCTTATAGCTGCTGTATGTTTTAATACTGCGCCTAAATAGTGCCCCCCTCTCTTTTTTTAACCCTTTCTGTAGTGCAGGGAAGAGCCAGGGAGCTTCCCTCCAACTGAGCTGTGAGGGAAAATGGCGCCAGTGTGCTGAGGAGATAGGCTCCGCCCCCTTTTCGGCGGCCTTATCTCCCGGTTTTTTGTATATTCTGGCAGGGGTTAAATGCATCCATATAGCCCAGGAGCTATATGTGATGCATTTTTTGCCATGTAAGGTATTTCTGTCATGTTTTATTGCGTCTCAGGGCGCCCCCCCCAGCGCCCTGCACCCTCAGTGACCGGAGTGTGAAGTGTGCTGAGAGCAATGGCGCACAGCTGCAGTGCTGTGCGCTACCTTATTTGAAGACAGGAACGTCTTCTGCCGCCGCTTTCTCCGGGCCTCTTCGCTCTTCTGGCTCTGTAAGGGGGCCGGCGGCGCGGCTCCGGGACCCATCCAGGCTGAACCTGTGATCGTCCCTCTGGAGCTAATGTCCAGTAGCCAAGAAGCCCAATCCACTCTGCACGCAGGTGAGTTCGCTTCTTCTCCCCTTAGTCCCTCGATGCAGTGAGCCTGTTGCCAGCAGGTCTCATTGAAAATAACAAACCTAAACTAAAACTTTCACTAAGAAGCTCAGGAGAGCCCCTAGTGTGCACCCTTCTCGTCGGGCACAGAAATCTAACTGAGGCTTGGAGGAGGGTCATAGGGGGAGGAGCCAGTGCACACCAGATAGTCCTAAAGCTTTCTTTAGATGTGCCCAGTCTCCTGCGGAGCCGCTATTCCCCATGGTCCTTACGGAGTCCCCAGCATCCACTTAGGACGTTAGAGAAAATAAGATTCCTCACTCCCATCTGTCACCTTATCAGGGATCTGCAGAACGTCTCTGATAGGCTCTATGAGAGCCTCTATTCCCTGTGACAGAGTAGCCTCCCCACCTCTGAATCCACCTCCCCCTCCTCCATGTCTGATCCTTTATCATCAGAGTCAGACTGCAGGATATGGGCCAAAGTTCATAAACTCATCCATAGACTGCCTTAAGTATTGCGTCTCTTTCTCATTGCGGGACAATTTATTAGATATACTGGAAATCGTTCCCTTAATGGAGTCCAGCCATGCTGGTTCTGCCCCGCTAGCCTGGGAAGGTACACTACACAGAGTACACAGTGGTGAACCCCTTGGAGAAGAGGAACACTGTGCCTTACATGAAACACACTTTTTGACTGACATCTGTAACAGTGACAGCTCACACACACAGGAAAAGGTTAAATGCACAATTAACCCAAAAAGAGCACTTCCAGGGAGACACAGTGATCTATGAAGCCAGCACATAGCACCCTTACCACTAATGCAAAGCTTAGCCAGGTCGCAGACTAAGTACCGAGATTAGGGACTCAGTACACTAATAATCGCTTTCCCCGCCTGCGATGACCCCCTGGTACTACTGAGGTAATCTGGAGTCTCGTTGGAGGAGCTGCGCATCCCTGTCAGTCAGCGTCTGTGTCTACTGCAGAGGGAAAATGGCGCTGGTGAGCTGCTGGATTCGCTCATAGTGAAGCCCCGCCCCTTCAATGGCGTGCGGTCTTCCTGCTCTTTTTTATACTGGCTGAGGTGATTTAGTGCCTAAAATGGAGTCAGTCCCCTTTTAAGTCTGTAATGCCAGTCTGGGTACTGTGTACACATCTAGTGTACTGAAACTCAATTCGCCCCCTCAGAAGCTGTGCATCTGCACTGTGTACCGAGTCTGGAGACCCTGCCGCCCCATGTAGAAGCCGTGTGTCTCCGCACCCTCATGCCGCCATAATGGGCGGTGATCCGCTAACCGGGATGCCGGCTTAATACTCACCACTCTTCAATCTTCCGGCTCAGTTAGGGGTGGTGGCATGCTGAGTGAATGTACGCTCGCTGTGGTGGGGCTTGCGAATAGTTCCCACAGGAGCTACTGTCCCGTCAGCGGGGTACGGGACCATTAACCCTTCAAGAGGTTGGGCCGTCCCCCCCCCCCCCTAAGTCCCACGAAGCAGGCGGGCTGGTGCCATCCAGTCCTGCCTGAAAATAACAGATAAAACAAATGCAGAAAACTCTTCAGGAACTTCCATAAGCGTGACCGGCTCCTCCGCGCACATTTTCTGAACCGAGTCTGGTAGGAGGGGCATAGAGGGAGGAGCCAGCGCACATTATCAAATTCTTAAAGTGCCCACGGCCCCTAGTGGACCCGTCTATACCCCATGGTACTAAATGGATTCCCAGTATCCCCTAGAACGTAAGAGAAACTGAGGATAGTTCTGGGAGAGACTGTAGATGGGAGAAATTAGAGGGGGGAAGGGGGGGGGGGGAGGAGTTCGTTTTTATAGGTTCTGTGCCAAACTTCATACTCACACACTCTAACCCATTAGT
Source organism: Pseudophryne corroboree (assembly GCF_028390025.1). NCBI lineage: Eukaryota > Metazoa > Chordata > Amphibia > Anura > Myobatrachidae > Pseudophryne > Pseudophryne corroboree. The sequence continues at coordinate 500,370,208 of NC_086448.1, forward strand.
AAGTGTGCAGCGTCCCCCAGATGGATAAAAGATAAAGGCACAGTGGTTAGCATTACTGCCACATAACACTGGTACCATGGGTTTAATTCTGACCAGGGCCCTATCTGAGTGGAGTCTGCAGGCATATTTAATAGCCTGTGTGGTGCTGATGGGTAAGATTCCGGCAGCAAACAACCTCCTTTTGCCTTTAAATTATCGCCTCTTTAAGAATAAGATAACTCACTGGAACGGTGTCCGTCCCTGCATCTCACAGGCTACTACATAAGGCCCTGTATGTCCCGTTAGTGTGTGTGGATTTACACAAGTACTTCCCTTCTGTCACAGTCCAGAAACACACTTGTAGGTTACTTGGCCTCCGACAAAGCGGACCCTAGTCTATGTGTTTCATAAGGTAAACGGTTCTGGGGCAGGAACTTATGTGAGTGATTAAACATTCTCTGTAAGCGCTATGTAAATAAATTAGTGCTATATAAAAGGATACTTTCTTTTACAGTGCGTAAAACAGATGTTTTTCCTGTGGGAAGGTAACAGGCACAATTCAGGGCTATTCCTATGTTCATTACTAGAAAACCATTAAGGCAAATGATGAGTGGTACAAATTTATACAAATGCTGCTTACCAAATTAGCCGTGGGACTAGCAAATGAAGTACAGAACTACAGAAGTTTAGTCCTTACCTGTTTTATGACACTTTCCACCTGTCTATAATCTTTGGCTATATCAACAGAGATACACAACACCACCTTGCAAGAGGAAAGAAAACAAGTTTTTAAAATGGCATTAAGTACTTAACAAAATGCACTGAAAAGGAGGATAAACTATTAAGTTTCACCATGTTAATAAACCACAGGTAGGATGTGCTGTGCCAAGCCTAGATCTACGGCCTTTTGTCTGTCATTTATACTGCGTACAGTGAAGTCGGAGAGCAAGGGCAAAAACAAAAGATCTTTGCTGCTGTCCGTATGCACCCCCATCCACTCCTACATAAAATAAAATGTAATAAATGTAGAGGCCCTGGATCACGCGGTTAGGTGCAAATTTGGCATGATTTATGCAAAAGAAAAAAAGCATGCTTTAACAGTACCACATCACAAGTTCTGTACCACTCCACATGGAGAACATCTGCGCTCGGTTTATGACCGCCTATGCATCATATACACTTCTGCTCATTATTTAAACAATGCTGCTTTGTTTGCAAACTACAAGTTGACAAAATCGGCATCAATGGACACTTAAAAACACAAGCAAAAACAATTATCTGTCTGAAGTATAAAAGGGTAAAAATGCTAGCAAACACACAAAAGCATAATATAATTTCAAGCAACAAAAGAAAAAAGTAAATAAACAAACAATCCAGCAGTGTCAGTAATGCATTCGCTACAAATCAATCACACCTGCCCCCTGACCACCTACAAATAATCACACTTATGCCCGATTCTCACTATGCGACAGGGGCTAGATCGGCACGTATAGTCAGTATCGCAAGCACATAAATGAGTGTGCTTGCGATACTGACTAGGGGGGGTCATTCCGAGTTGATCGTAGCTGTGCTAAATTTAGCACAGCTACGATCAGGCCCTCAGAATGCTACGATCCGCCCCGCATGTCAGTGATGCGCCCCCCACCCCCCGCACAAATACAAAAGCATCGCACAGCGGCTATGCTTTTGTATTTCAGGAGTAACTCCCGGCCAGCGCAGCTCCTGCGGCTGGCCGGGAGTTGTTTGTCGCTGCCGCTGGCTGCAGCGGCTGCGTGTGACATCACGCAGCCGCTGCGACCTGCCCCCCATTCGGTCCGGACATGCCTGTGTTGGTCGGACCGCGCCTACAAAACAGCTGGCCAAACGCCGCCGTTCTGCCCCCTCCCGCCCAGCGACCGCCTCTGCCTGTCAATCAGGCAGAGGCGATCGCATCCCTGCTACGGCCTTCGGCCGTCTAGCATGCGCCGGCGCGAGACCCGTTCGCTCGGCTGCGATAAACAGCAGCGAGCGGGTCAGAATGATTCCCTATGTGCGATTTTGGCTAAGTGTCAATTTTGACACTCTTCTATAGAGATAGTCAAAATTGACTTGCCTGCACAGTCTATCTATTCTTGCGATGCCGACCACGCGGGACCGCGCATCGGCATCGAATCGGGATCGCAAGGCGACTTTCACCTTGCGATCTGCACTAACTTTTCTTTCGATTTTGATTATATAGTCAAAATCGTAAGAAAAAAATCTCACCGTGTGTACAGACCCTTACAGTATGTGCAACTAATAAATAACCATTATGCATGTGCTCAAAATTAAACAAACATGCCCTTACTGTACTTGGCTAACGGTAGACTGCACCTTCCCACCTCTCCAGGTGCCAGAATCGCACAAATCTGAATAAGGGCATCAGGGTGTATCCATTCTGGTCAGGTGCAGAGCAAGATATGCTATGCAAACTGGGTGCTCACTCAGCAGTCTGACAGGCCTATTACCAGGAGTTACAGAACTGTAAGGGTGGGTGCACATCAGAACGATCGGACTGAAGGTCGGGACAATTTCCCTTCATCCTGGACCATCCCGACTTGCCGTACAAATCACACGATTTAATGAACGAAGGAACGGTAGGTCATTCTGTCCTTCATTAATATGCACAGCGCCGCACGCAATGTCGTCCGGATGACGGTGCAGCATGGATGACGAGAAGATGTTGTATGCGAGTAACAGAAGCGCGCAACTGAACCTGCATATCAGACGTTATGCACAATTTGTCGTTCCAATATAGCAAATTGTGCCGATATGAGACTGATGTGTACCTACTCTAAGCCATTTCCTGTTGGTGAAAATGCAGTTGGTTTCAGCTGCCACATTCTCAACTGAAAATGGTAGTGTACAAAACAATTTAGCAAAAACCATATACTGTAAATGAGCCCATAGTATTAATATTAAATTAAACCCACGTCAATTCTGCTGAAAAATTTCACTGCCCATCAGTAGCGGACCTGGGGTCTGCCGCAAAATAAGGGTCCACAACCAGAGAAATAAGCAGTACTAATGAGTCTGAGTGACTCATTATAGAATGTCGACCCTGTAGACGCCATCCGTGTACTGTAGTCAGCATTACAGCTGAGCCCGTTTTGGCAAGTGATATCTGTTGCGAATGCTAATCTCAGTGGACAAATCAGTGCTTTCCAAGCTATTAAAAAAAAATTCTCTCCTAGCCTGTTAAAATTGTGGAAGCTGTAGTCATTTTGTTCCTGAAATAGGTTAAGAATATAAATGAATGACTACTAAAACCATAATGCTCTCCGCTCATTATTCCCATTTGCTGATGAATTTGCCAAATCGCAGGCAGTCATGCCACGTACGGATTTTATTGTGGTAAGGTCATGTTAAGGGAGGCATTCAATATGTTAATATTATTGTGGGGAATGTCAGTGCAGTGTAGTAATGTAGTGCAGCATAAGGGGGATGTAGCGTAAGACTGTAGTGCAGTGATGTAGGGCAGCACATAAGGGAATGTATTGTAGTGATGTAGTGCAATGATGTAGGGCAGCATATGGGGGGGGATGTAGTGTAGTGATGTAGTACAGTGTAGAGACGTAGTGCAGCATAAAGGGGGGGGTGTAGTGTAGGAATGTAGGGCAGTGATGTAGGGCAGCATATGGGATGTAGTGTAGTGATGTAGTGCAGTGTAGAGATGTAGTGCAGTGATGTAGGGCAGCATATGAGGGTATGTACTGTAGTGTAGTGACGTAGGGCAGCATGAGAGGGGACATAGTGTAGTTATGTAATGCAGTGATGTAGGGCAGGATATGAGGGGATGTAGTGTAGTGAAGTAGTGCATTGTAGAGATGTAGTGCAGCATAAAGGGGGGATGTAGTGTAGTGATGTAGGGCAGCATAAAGGGGGGGTGTAGTGCAGCATAAGGGTGATGTAGTGTAGGAATGTAGTGCAGTGATGTATGGCAGCATATGAGGGGGATGTACTGCAGTGTAGTGATGTAGAGCAGTATATGGGGGGGATGTAATGTAGTAAAGTGATGTAGGGCAGCATATGAGGGGATGCAGTGTGGGTATGTAGATCAGTGTAGTGATGTAGTGCAGCATAAGGGGGATGTAGTGTAGGAATGTAGTGCAGTTATGTAGGGCAGCATATGAGGGGATGTAGTGATGTAGTGCAGTGTAGAGATGTAGTGCAGCATAAAGGGGATGTACTGTAGTGTAGTAATGTAGAGCAGCATATGAAGGGATGTAGTGCAGCCTAAAGGGGGGATGTAGTGTAGTGATGTAGGGCAGCATAATGGGGGGGTGTAGGGCAGCATAAGGGTGACGTAGTGTAGGAATGTAGTGCAGTTATGTAGGGCAGCATATGAGGGGATGTAGTGTAGTGATGTAGTGCAGTGTAGAGATGTAGTGCAGCATAAAGGGGATATAGTGTAGTATTGTAGGGCAGCATATGAGGGGATGTAGTGCAGCATAAAGGGGGGATGTAATGCAGTAAAGTGATGTAGGGCAGCATATGAGGGGATGCAGTGTGGGGATGTAGTACAGTGTAGAGATGTAGTGCAGCATAAAGGGGGGGGATGTAGTGTAGTGATGTAGGGCAGCATATTAGGGGATGTAGTGTAGTGATGCAGATTCAATTTGATGAAATTATTATTATGAGTCTCGATAATTTTTAATTTCATATTTTCACGCAAATGATTTGAAGCTGGCTTGATTAGTCAGCATACGCAAGATATTGTCAGAGACACTAGCGTACAAGGAAAGATGTATCCCCTTTGATAAATCAATAACAAAATACATTTGTCTATAAGAAATGTTTTAGGAACTCTCTCTCGATTGTTTCTATTTTTTTAGTTTGATTCGAATTAAAAGTTAAGTTTCATGGTAAAAGTCATGCTGCCCCCCCCCCCCCCTTCTTTCTCATGAATGCAGAACTGGAAACTGTATCTCCCCTAGAAAGAAGAAAATTTATGTACATAATTGCTGATAAAGACTGTTTTGTCTTTTCTTCCTCTCTTGGATTTGTGTAGCTTGGATCTACAAAATATTCTGGGAGCACCACCAATAAAATACTATATTGTATGTGATAAAACAGTTCAACATATTGGTTTCATACATTAAAGCAAATATACTTAATAGGTTTACCTGTGCAGACTCATCTTTCTTTTCATATCGGATGTAGTGTGGTGCAGTGTAGAGATGTAGTGCAGCATAAGGGGGATGTAGTGTAGGAATGTAGTGCAGTGATGTAGGGCAGCATATGAGGGGGATGTAGTGTAGTGATGTAGTGCAATTATGTAGAGAAGCATATGGGGGATAGAGTGTAGTGATGAAGTGCAGCATAAAATAAGATTTTACTTACCGGTAAATCTATTTCTCGTAGTCCGTAGTGGATGCTGGGGACTCCGTAAGGACCATGGGGAATAGACGGTCTCCGCAGGAGACAGGGCACTTTAAGAAAGAAATTGGATACTGGTGTGCTCTGGCTCCTCCCTCTATGTCCCTCCTCCAGACCTCAGTTAGAGAAACTGTGCCGGAAGAGCTGACAGAACAAGGAAAGGATTTTGGAATCCAGGGCAAGACTCATACCAGCCACACCAATCACACCGTATAACTTGTGATAACTTACCCAGTTAACAGTATGAATAACCATAGAGCATCAGATCAACCCTGATGCAACTATAAACATAACCATTATGTAAGCAATAACTATATACAAGCATTGCAGAAGAAGTCCGCACTTGGGACGGGCGCCCAGCATCCACTACGGACTACGAGAAATAGATTTACCGGTAAGTAAAATCTTATTTTCTCTAACGTCCTAGTGGATGCTGGGGGCTCCGTAAGGACCATGGGGATTATACCAAAGCTCCCAAACGGGCGGGAGAGTGCGGATGACTCTGCAGCACCGAATGAGCAAACACAAGGTCCTCCTCAGCCAGGGTATCAAACTTGTAGAAGTTTGCAAAAGTGTTTGAACCCGACCAAGTAGCTGCTCGGCAAAGCTGTAATGCCGAGACCCCTCGGGCAGCTGCCCAAGAAGAGCCCACCTTCCTTGTGGAATGGGCTTTTACTAATTTTGGCAGCGGCAATCCAGCTGCAGAATGAGCCTGCTGAATCGTGTTACAGATCCAGCGAGCAATAGTTTGCTTTGAAGCAGGAGCACCCAGCTTGTTGGGTGCATACAGGATAAACAGCGACTCAGTTTTCCTGACTCTAGCCGTTCTGGCTACATAAACCTTCAAAGCCCTGACCACATCTAGTAACTCGGAATCCTCCAAGTCACGAGTAGCCACAGGCACCACAATCGGTTGGTTCATATGAAAAGATGACACCACTTTCGGCAGAAATTGCGGACGGGTCCGCAATTCTGCCCTGTCCATATGGAAAACCAGATAGGGGCTTTTATGTGACAAAGCCGCTAATTCTGACACACGCCTAGCTGAAGCCAAGGCTAATAGCATGACCACCTTCCACGTGAGAAATTTTAACTCCACGGTTTTAAGTGGCTCAAACCAGTGTGACTTCAGGAAACTCAACACCACGTTAAGATCCCAAGGTGCCACTGGAGGCACAAAAGGGGGCTGAATATGCAGCACTCCCATTACAAACGTCTGAACTTCAGGTAGAGAAGCCAGTTCTTTTTGAAAGAAAATGGATAGGGCCGAAATCTGGACCTTAATGGAACCCAATTTTAGGCCCAAAGTCACTCCCGACTGTAGGAAGTGAAGGAAACGGCCCAGCTGGAATTCCTCCGTAGGGGCATTCCTGGCCTCACACCAAGCAACATATTTTCGCCATATACGGTGATAATGTTTAGCCGTCACGTCCTTCCTAGCCTTTATCAGCGTAGGAATAACCTCATCCGGAATGCCTTTTTCTGCTAGGATCCGGCGTTCAACCGCCATGCCGTCAAACGCAGCCGCGGTAAGTCTTGGAACAGACAGGGCCACTGTTGCAACAAGTCCTGTCTTAGAGGCAGAGGCCATGGGTCCTCTGTGAGCATTTCTTGCAGCTCTGGATACCAAGTCCTTCTTGGCCAATCCGAAACAATGAGTATTGTTCTCACTCCTCTTCTTCGTAGGATTCTCAGCACCTTGGGTATGAGAGGAAGAGGAGGAAATACATAGACCGACTGGAACACCCACGGTGTCACTAGTGCGTCTACAGCTATCGCCTGAGGGTCTCTTGACCTGGCGCAATACCTCTGTAGCTTTTTGTTGAGGCGGGATGCCATCATGTCTACTTGTGGCAGTTCCCACCGACTTGCAATCTGCGTGAAGACTTCTTGATGAAGTCCCCACTCTCCCGGGTGGAGGTCGTGCCTGCTGAGTAAGTCTGCTTCCCAGTTGTCCACTCCCGGAATGAACACTGCTGACAGTGCTCTTACGTGATTCTCCGCCCAGCGAAGAATTCTGGTGGCTTCTGCCATCGCCACCCTGCTCCTTGTGCCGCCTTGGCGGTTTACATGAGCCACTGCGGTGATGTTGTCTGGTTGAATCAGCACCGATTGGTCGCGAAGCAGGGTCTCCGCTTGACGTAGGGCGTTGTATATGGCCCTTAGTTCCAGGATATTGATGTGAAGGCAAGTCTCCTGACTTGACCACAGACCTTGGAAATTTCTTTCCTGTGTGACTGCTCCCCACCCTCGGAGGCTTGCGTCCGTGGTCACCAGGACCCAGTCCTGAATGCCGAATCTGCGGCCCTCGAGAAGGTGAGCACTCTGCAGCCACCACAGGAGAGACACCCTGGCCCTGGGGGATAGGGTGATCAGCCGATGCATTTGTAGATGTGATCCGGACCACTTGTCCAACAGATCCCATTGAAAGGTCCTCGCATGGAACCTGCCGAAAGGAATGGCCTCGTATGATGCCACCATATTTCCCAGGACTCACGTGCAGTGATGCACCGACACCTGTTTTGGTTTTATTAGGTCTCTGACCAGTGTCATGAGCTCCTGAGCCTTCTCCATCGGGAGATAAACCCTCTTCTGGCCTGTGTCCAGAATCATGCCCAGGAAGGGGAGACGAGTCGTAGGAATCAACTGCGACTTTGGAATATTTAGAATCCAGCCGTGCTGTTGTAACACTTCCCGAGAGCGTGCTACGCTGATCAGCAACTGCTCTCTGGACCTCGCCTTTATGAGGAGATCGTCCAAGTATGGGATAATTGTGACTCCTTGCCGTCGCAGGAGCACCATCATTTCCGCCATTACCTTGGTAAATATTCTCGGTGCCGTGGAGAGACCAAACGGCAACGTCTGGAATTGGTAATGACAATCCTGTATCACAAATCTGAGGTACTCCTGATGAGGTGGATAAATGGGGACATGAAGGTAAGCATCCTTTATGTCCAGAGACACCATAAAATCCCCCCCTACCAGGCTTGCGATGACCGCTCTGAGCGATTCCATCTTGAACTTGAACCTTTTCAGGTATATGTTCAGGGATTTTAAATTCAAAATGGGTCTGACCGAACCGTCCGGTTTCGGTACCACAAACATGGTCGAATAGTAACCCTTTCCTTGTTGAAGGAGGGGAACCTTGACCACTACCTGCTGAAGATACAATTTGTGAATTGCAGTTAACACTATTTCCCTCTCTAAGGGGGAAGCTGGCAAGGCCGATTTGAGGTAACGGTGAGGGGGCATCTCTTCGAATTCCAGCTTGTATCCCTGAGACACAATCTCTATAGCCCAGGGATCCACCTGGGAGTGAACCCACTTGTGGCTGAAATTTCGGAGACACGCCCCCACCGGGCCTAGCTCCGCCTGTGGAGCCCCAGCGTCATGCGGTGGATTTAGTGGAAGCCGGGGAGGACTTCTGTTCCTGGGAACTAGCTGTATTGTGCAGCTTCTTTGCTCTACCCCTGCCTCTGGCAAGAAAGGACGCACCTCGGACTTTCTTGCCTTTTTGTGATTGAAAGGACTGCATTTGGTAATACGGTGCGTTCTTAGGTTGTGAGGGAACATATGGCAAAAAATTTGACTTTCCAGCCGTAGCTGTGGAGACCAGGTCCGAGAGACCCTCCCCAAACAACTCCTCACCCTTGTAAGGTAAAACCTCCATGTGCCTTTTTGAGTCGGCATCGCCTGTCCATTGCCGAGTCCACAGGACCCTTCTGGCAGAAATCGACATTGCATTTATTCTAGAGCCCAGTAGGCTAATGTCTCTTTGAGCATCTCTCATATATAGGACAGCGTCTTTTATATGCCCCAGGCTCAGTAATATAGTATCCTTGTCCAAGGTATCAAGTTCCTCAGATAAGGTGTCCGTCCATGCTGCTACAGCACTACACATCCAGGCCGACGCAATCGCCGGCCTTAGTAAGGTACCTGAATGTGTATAAATGGACTTCAGGGTACCCTCCTGCTTTCTATCCGCAGCATCTTTTAGGGTGGCCGTATCCTGTGACGGCAGGGCTACCCTCTTGGATAAGCGTGTTAAAGCTTTGTCTACCCTAGGGGAGGATTCCCAGCGTAACCTGTCCGTTGGCGGGAAAGGATACGCCATAAGCATCCTCTTGGAAATCTGCAGTTTTTTATCTGGAGATTCCCAAGCCTTTTCACATAACTCATTTAGCTCATGTGAAGGGGGAAAGGTCACCTCTTGCCTTTTTTCCCCATACATATAAACCCTCTTGTCAGGGACTGGGGTTTCCTCCTCTGTGATGTGCAACACATCCTTCATTGCTATAATCATATAACGGATGGCTTTAGCCAATTAAGGCTGTAACTTTGCATCATCGCAATCGACACTGGAGTCAGAATCTGTGTCGATATCTGTGTCAACAATTTGGGATAGTGGGCGCTTCTGAGACCCTGACGGGCTCTGCGACATAGGATCAGGCATGGGCTGAGACCGCGGCTGTCCTAAGGCTTCAGCTTTATCCAACCTTTTATGCAAGGAAGTAACATTATCATTTAAAACCTTCCACATATCCATCCAATCGGGTGTCGGCGGCGACCCCACATTCATTTGCTCCCGCTCTGCTTCCACATAGCCTTCCTCGTCAAACATGCCGACACAAGCGTACCGACACACCACACACACAGGGGATGCTCTTTTTGAAGACAGTTCCCCCACAAGGCCTTTTGGAGAGACAGAGAGAGAGTATGCCAGCACACACCCCAGCGCTATATGTCCCAGGAATCACACAGTAACTTAGTGTTAACCCAGTAGCTGCTGTATATACTGTTTTTGCGCCTAATTATGTGCCCCCCCTCTCTTTTTACCCTCTTCTACCGTGTTTCTGCAGGGGAGAGCCTGGGGAGCTTCCTCTCAGCGGAGCTGTGGAGAGAAAATGGCGCTGGTGAGTGCTGAGGAAGAAGCCCCGCCCCCTCAGCGGTGGGATTCTGTCCCGCGTTTCTGTGTAAAAATATGGCGGGGGCCCATGCATATATACAGTGCCCAACTGTATATATGCCCACTATTGCCAAGAGGTCTCTAATTGCTGCCCAGGGCGCCGCCCCCCCCCCCCTGCGCCCTGCACCCTACAGTGACTGGAGTATGTGGGCGTAGTGTGGGAGCAATGGCGCACAGCTCCAGTGCTGTGCGCTACCTCAGTATGAAGACTGGAGTCTTCTGCCGCCGATTTCGAAGTCTTCTTGCTTCTTTCACCGGCTTCTGTCTTCCGGCTCTGCGAGGGGGACGGCGGCGCGGCTCCGGGATCGGACGACAAAGGGTGAGATCCTGTGTACGATCCCTCTGGAGCTAATGGTGTCCAGTAGCCTAAGAAGCAGGACCTATCTTCAGTGAGTAGGGCTGCTTCTCTCCCCTCAGTCCCACATAGCAGAGAGTCTGTTGCCAGCAGATCTCTCTGAAAATAAAAAAAACCTAACAAAATACTTTCTTTTATAGCAAGCTCAGGAGAGCTCACTAAGTAGCACCCAGCTCGTCCGGGCACAGATTCAAACTGAGGTCTGGAGGAGGGACATAGAGGGAGGAGCCAGAGCACACCAGTATCCAAATTCTTTCTTAAAGTGCCCTGTCTCCTGCGGAGCCCGTCTATTCCCCATGGTCCTTACGGAGTCCCCAGCATCCACTAGGACGTTAGAGAAAGGGGGATGTAGTGTAGTGATGTAGGGAAGCATATGAGGGGATGTAGTGTAGTGACGTAGTGCAGCATAAAGGGGGGATATAGTGCAGCATATGGGGGGATGCAAGGTAGTGATGTAGTGCAGTGATGTAGGGCAGAATATGGGACGGATGCAGCATATAGGGAAGATGTAAAGCAGTAATGATGTAGTGCAGTATATACGGTAGATGATGGTGAATGTCATTGCAACAAGGTGCTAACCATCTCTTTTTTTTTTTCTTTTTTTTCTGGCCACTCGCTAGTTCTGCCACTGTGGACCATGTAAGCAGAGTATGCAATTTGTGAATTCTACAGTATAAATGAATTGGGATCCAGACTACAGGTCAACATACATTAGGTCGACATGGACAAAAGGTCAACAGGTGCATATGGTCACACAAATTGTTTGGGGTTTTTTCATGTTTTTGGACTTGTTCCTTCCTTGACTATCCATGTCAGAAATCATAACCTTTAGTAACCTTGTGGCGAAGTGGAGTAAGACACTGTGCTCAGAGCATGGCGAGCGAGGGGACGCGTTTCTACAGATGGTGGTCCCAGATGAACAAACTATCCACACTAACCTCAAAAATGCAACAGCAACAAAAAGTGTGTCGACCATTGTCATGTCAACCTTTCATATATCAACCTTTTGTCTATTATCTATATCTTCTATACCACACCCAGATGAATTTGACAGGAATAATATCACTAACTTTTGTTTCATTTATTCTAAACATCGTCAACAATACCTGCGTTTTCAGAAACTTACCTGTTTCTCATTTATTGCATGCTTTTCAATTTCCTTTTTGGCATGAACGAGCTTGCTCTGCAATTAGAAACAATCCAATCAACAATCAGGATATGACTTATCAATTTGGAGTGGATCTGGCTGACAGACAAGAGTTAACCGGAAAAAAGGGGGTGTTGTAGGTGCACTGTCTCTAGCATTACCGATATCATACAGCTTAGCATATAATAGATTATGGAGTTTAGTAATGTATTGATCAATGCAAGTAGCCGCAGCCCCACGGCAAGGGACTCCACTCTGCTGCAGTACCTAACACTATAAGGGTTCAAACCTAGGGCACGGGACCCCCCAAACCACCACAGCCAAGTGGCCCCAGGGCATCACAGGGAATGATTATGTGCAGTGAGAAGGATTGAGGAATAGGTGATTATACATGTCACATCTTTTTCACATATATTAATGCACCCATTTTTTCTCACCTATTCCTTAATCCAGTGGTCTCCAACCTTAACTGGGGTGTGAGCTACTTTCAGAAAATAAAACCTCTGAAGGAGCTATCCTGCGAAAGTGGGTGTGGCCTCACAACTACAAGTAATGCCCACCCCCCGCGTAGTGCCAGATATACAAACAATGCCCCTCAGCAGTGCCAGATATACAAATAATGCCCCTCAGCAGTGCCAGATACAATGGGCCCACCAGTGCCAGATAAAAAGCCCCCCCCCCCCCCCTCCCGCAGTGTCCGATACAGTGCCCCACACAGTGCTAACCCTTGCTGGCTTCTTCTACTGCTGCCGGTGTTGCTCCCCATGTAGGAGGGACGGAAGGAGAGGAGAGCGCAGCGCGCGCCTCTCCTGTGAAGTCCGGAGAGCGGCTGTGGTGAGGGTGACAGTCTCCGGCAGCTGCGGGCATTTAAAATATGGTGCCGGTAAGTGAGCCAATCAAAACTCGCAGTCCGGCAGCCAATGAGGTGCCGCCACTGCCGGTCCACGAGCTCTGATTGGCTGACAGCCGGCACCGTATTAAAAATGAAGGGAGGAGGAGTGCCAGTGACTGGCCAAGCCCGTGCGCTCTGTGAGCTACCGAAAATACTACGGCGAGCTACCGGTAGCTCGTGAGCTAGGAGTTGGAGATCACTGCCTTAATCCTTCTCACTACACATCCTTGTGATGCCCTGGGGTCACTTGGCTGTGGTGGTTTGGGGGGTCCCGTGCCCTAGGTTTGTACCCCTATAGTGTTAGGTACCGCAGCAGAGTGGAGTCCCTTGCAGTGGGGCTGCAGCTACATGCATTGATAAATACATAAACTCCACTATTTATTATATGCTAAGTTGTATGATATCAGTAATGCTAGAGATAGTGCACCTACAACACCCCCCTTTTTTTCTGTAGAACTACAAGGCTCAGTAGGTAGCACCTCACATTACTGGCAGCTATAGCTGTGCAGTCTAAGGCCCCTCCCAGACAAGAGTTAACTATAGTTCACTTTAGTTGTTAGTACAGGGTGAAGTCCAGCCAGCAACATATTTACAGTATCTATGCTATGATGAACACAGTTCACTTTACTTGGCTGTAGTAATAGTGCAAGTATTCCATTCATACAGTAAAAATGAAAAATGTAATATCTATATAAAATAATGTATGCGCTTTGCTTTTATCGAAAAGCCATCATACTCAATCTTCTAAAAAGAAATGTGAAGGGTTTTTTTTTTAACAACTTAGCTTTACCCATAGAGGAGTCCTTATTCTAGAAGCAGAATATTTTCACTTTGGTATTAAACACCATTACTTTTGCAACATGGCACGGATTAAAAATGTAATAGATATGAGACATGTAAAATAAGCATTATTACATGCATAAAAAAGCTTTCTTAAGCCTTGTGAGGTTTGAATGTAAAACATTAGCCAACAGATTTTAAATCCCAATAAGGAAAAATAGTGCTAAAGATTTATAAAATTGGCTTAAACATGTACTGCCATGTAGTCTTACTGAACGGCTTTTCAAGTTTAAAAAAAAAAAAAAAAGTGGAAGAAATGGAGTATCTTTGCGTTGTCAAGTTACTACGATGGAGGCAATAAAGAAGGCCCAGATTTCCAACACGACATTGGTATGTCTAACAGTCTAGGCACCTTAAATCTGAAATATTTGACTTCTTCAAAAGGAGTAGTCCACTCACAAAAAGGTCCTCTCCCCACATGAAGCTCCCAGAACCTGAAGTTTACAGTTACCTAACAATCATCTCCTTTCCTGAGCCCTGAAGGCTTGAGGTTGGAGCAGTAGTGCAGCTGAACAGCTGTAGAAGGTAGTTATGGAGTGAAGATATAGTAATTGGACAACCATATAATCCAAAGCCACCATATCTCCACAGCTTTCTATGGTAAATGACTAAACAGATCTATGTACCATCAAATCCTCAATGGCTATGAAAACACTGTAGATTCATGAAGGTGAGGGCCCCTAGTAGATACCAATTGTTACAAAAGGGTGTTCTGCAAAGAACTTTTGATTAGGGTTATTCCATTATATCTATCTATCTCTATATACACATACATATATATATATATATATATATATATATATATATATATATATATATATATATATATAAATAACAAGAGAGAAAACATGACACTGCAGTATGGTGGAACGCAGAACACCAGCTGTAACAATTACGAGTTATGATTTAATTCTTTAACATATGAAAAGGACAGTAACACCACAGGCAAATGGGATTATGCTTGGCATGCAGTGGTAACCAGCAATCGGTGGGGCATATGGTGAAGTTGTGCGCATAATAAATTGTTCCCTTTTCAAATTATCTAATTTTTAACACATTTGATTAAAAATGTTATGAACATCTCAGTTTAGTTCTGAATTTTTTTCCCCAAAACATAGTTTTCTTTTTCTGTCATCTCTTACTTTATGTGACCATGCATACAAAATACTGTAGAACACAACACGTGACTTCTGCATATACAGAAATATGGGAAAAAAATAAGAATTTACTTACCGATAATTCTATTTCTCATAGTCCGTAGTGGATGCTGGGAACTCCGTAAGGACCATGGGGAATAGCGGCTCCGCAGGAGACTGGGCACATCTAAAGAAAGCTTTAGGACTAGCTGGTGTGCACTGGCTCCTCCCCCTATGACCCTCCTCCAAGCCTCAGTTAGGATACTGTGCCCGGATGAGCGTACATAATAAGGAAGGATATTGAATCCCGGGTAAGACTCATACCAGCCACACCAATCACACCGTACAACTTGTGATCTGAACCCAGTTAACAGTATGATAACAACGAAGGAGCCTCTGAAAAGATGGCTCACAACAACAATAACCCGATTTAGTTAACAATAACTATGTACAAGTATTGCAGACAATCCGCACTTGGGATGGGCGCCCAGCATCCACTACGGACTATGAGAAATAGAATTATCGGTAAGTAAATTCTTATTTTCTCTGACGTCCTAGTGGATGCTGGGAACTCCGTAAGGACCATGGGGATTATACCAAAGCTCCCAAACGGGCGGGAGAGTGCGGATGACTCTGCAGCACCGAATGAGAGAACTCCAGGTCCTCCTCAGCCAGGGTATCAAATTTGTAGAATTTAGCAAACGTGTTTGCCCCTGACCAAGTAGCTGCTCGGCAAAGTTGTAAAGCCGAGACCCCTCGGGCAGCCGCCCAAGATGAGCCCACTTTCCTTGTGGAATGGGCTTTTACAGATTTTGGCTGTGGCAGGCCTGCCACAGAATGTGCAAGCTGAATTGTACTACAAATCCAACGAGCAATAGTCTGCTTAGAAGCAGGAGCACCCAGCTTGTTGGGTGCATACAGGATAAACAGCGAGTCAGACTTTCTGACTCCAGCCGTCCTGGAAACATATATTTTCAGGGCCCTGACAACGTCAAGTAACTTGGAGTCCTCCAAGTCCCTAGTAGCCGCAGGCACCACAATAGGTTGGTTCATGTGAAAAGCAGAAAACACCTTAGGGAGAAATTGAGGACGAGTCCTCAATTCTGCCCTGTCAGAATGAAAAATTAAGTAAGGGCTTTTATATGATAAAGCCGCCAATTCTGACACACGCCTGGCTGAAGCCAGGGCTAACAGCATCGTCACCTTCCATGTGAGATATTTTAAGTCCACAGTGGTGAGTGGTTCAAACCAATGTGACTTAAGGAACCTCAAAACAACATTGAGATCCCAAGGTGCCACTGGAGGCACAAAAGGAGGTTGTATATGCAGTACCCCTTTTACAAATGTCTGAGCTTCAGGTACTGAAGCCAGTTCTTACTGGAAGAAAATCGACAGGGCCGAAATTTGAACCTTAATGGACCCTAATTTTAGGCCCATAGACAGTCCTGTCTGCAGGAAATGGAGGAAACGACCTAGTTGAAATTCCTCTGTAGGGGCCTTCTTGGCCTCACACCACGCAACATATTTTCGCCAAATGCGGTGATAATGTTTTGCGGTTACATCCTTCCTGGCTTTTACCAGGGTAGGGATGACTTCATCTGGAATGCCTTTTTCCTTCAGGATCCGGCGTTCAACCGCCATGCCGTCAAACGCAGCCACGGTAAGTCTTGGAACAGACAAGGCCCCTGCTGGAGCAGGTCCTTTCTTAAAGGTAGAGGCCACGGGTCTTCCGTGAGCATCTCTTGAAGTTCCGGGTACCAAGTCCTTCTTGGCCAATCCGGAACCACGAGTATCGTTCTTACTCCTCTCCTTCTTATGATTCTCAGTACTTTTGGTATGAGAGGCAGAGGAGGGAACACATACACTGACTGGTACACCCACGGTGTCACCAGAGCGTCCACCGCTATTGCCTGAGGGTCCCTTGACCTTGCGCAATATCTGTCCAGTTTCTTGTTAAGACGGGACGCCATCATGTCCACCTTTGGTTTTTCCCAACGGTTTACAATCAGTTGGAAGACTTCTGGGTGAAGTCCCCACTCCCCCGGGTGGAGGTCGTGTCTGCTGAGGAAGTCTACTTCCCAGTTGTCCACTCCCGGAATGAACACTGCTAACAGTGCTATCACATGATTTTCCGCCCAGCGGAGAATCCTTGCAGCTTCTGCCATTGCCCTCCTGCTTCTTGTGCCGCCCTGTCTGTTTACGTGGGCGACAGCCGTGATGTTGTCCGACTGGATCAATACCGGTTGACCCTGAAGCAGAGGCTTTGCTTGACTTAGGGCATTGTAAATGGCCCTTAGTTCCAGGATATTATGTGAAGTGATGTCTCCAGGCTTGACCATAAGCCCTGGATATTTCTTCCCTGTGTGACTGCTCCCCAGCCTTGCAGGCTGGCATCCGTGGTCACCAGGACCCAGTCCTGAATGCCGAATCTGCGGCCCTCTAGAAGATGAGCACTCTGCAACCACCACAGGAGGGACACCCTTGTCCTTGGTGACAGGGTTATCCGCTGATGCATCTGAAGATGCGACCCGGACCATTTGTCCAGTAGGTTCCACTGGAAAGTTCTTGTGTGGAATCTGCCGAATGGGATTGCTTCGTAGGAAGCCACCATTTTTACCCAGAACCCTTGTGCATTGATGCACTGAGACTTGGTTCGGTTTTCGGAGGTTCCTGACTAGCTCGGATAACTCCCTGGCTTTCTCCTCCGGGAGAAACACCGTCTTTCTGGACTGTGTCCAGGATCATCCCTAGGAACAGAAGACAAGTCGTCGGAACCAGCTGCGATTTTTGCATATTGAGAATCCACTCGTGCTGCCGCAACACTACCTGAGATAGTGCTACACCGACCTCCAACTGTTCTCTGGATCTTACCCTTATCAGGGAATCGTCCAAGTAAGGGATAACTAAAATTCCCTTCCTTCGAAGGAATATCATAATTTCGGTCATTACTTCAGTAAAGACCCGGGGTGCCGTGGACCATCCCTACGGCAGCGTCTGAACTGATAGTGACAGTTCTGTACCATAACCTGAGATACCCTTGGTGAGAAGGGCAAATTTTGACATGAAGGTAAGCCTCCTTGATGTCCCGAGACATCATGTAGTCCCCTTCTTCCAGGTTTGCAATCACTGCTCTGAGTGACTCAATTTTGAATTTGAACCTCTGTATGTAAGTGTTCAAAGATTTTAGATTTTAAAATCGGTCTCACCGAGCCGTCTGGCTTCGGTACCACAATAGTGTGGAATAATACCCCGTTCCCTGTTGCAGGAGGGGTACCTTAATTATCACCTGCTGGGAATACAGCTTGTGAATGGCTTCCAAAACTGCCTCCCTGTCAGCGGGAGACGTCGGTAAAACAGACTTTTGGAAACGGCGAGGGGAATACGTCTCGAATTCCAATTTGTACCCCTGAAATATTACCTGAAGGATCCAGGGGTCTACTTGCGAGTGAGCCCACTGCGCACTGAAATTCACTGAGAACGGGCCCCCACCGTGCCTGAACTTGTAAAGCCCTAGCGTCATACTGAGGGCTTGGCAGAGGCGGAAAAGGGTTTCTGTTCCTGGGAACTGGCTGATCTCTGCAGCCATTTTTCTCTCCCTCTGTCACGAGCAGAAAAGAGGAACCCTTTTGTCCGCTTGCCAACCAGGACTGCGCCTGATAATACGGCGTCTTATTTTGAGAGGCGACCTAGGGTACATCCCCTTTTTTAAGGCAATACTTCCAAATGCCGTTTGGAATCCCTGACCACTTTACTGGTAGAATACAACGCACTTATACTTGATGCCAGTCGGCAAATATTCCGCTGTGCATCATGCATATATAGAAATGCATCTTTTAATTGCTCTATAGGCAATAATATACTGTCCTTATCTAGGATATCAATATTTCCAGTCAGGGAATCCGACCACGCCAACCCAGCACTGCACATCCAGGCTGAGGCGATTGCTGGTCGCAGTATAACACCAGTATGTGTGTAAATACATTTTAGGATACCCTCCTGCTTTTTATCAGCAGGATCCTTAAGGGCGGCCATCTCAAGAGAGGGTAGAGCCCTTGTTCTTACAAGCGTGTGAGCGCCTTATCCCCTGTAGGGGGTGTTTCCCAACGCACCCTAACCTCTGGCGGGAAAAGGTATACTGCCAATAACTTTTTAGAATTATCAATTGTCATCGGGGGGAAACCCACGCATCATCACACACCTCATTTTATTTTTCAGATTCAGGAAAACTACAGGAAGTTTTTCCTCACCAAACATAATACCCCTTTTTTGGTGGTATTCATATTATCAGAAAAGTGTAAACATTTTCCATTGCATCAATCATGCAATGTGTGGCCCTATTGGAAATCACGGTCGTCTCTTCACCGTCGACACAGGAGTCAGTATCCGTGTCGGCATCTGTATCTGAGGTAACGGGCGCTTTAAAGCCCCTGTATGAGACGTCTGGACATGCACAAGCTGAGTAGCCGGCTGTCTCATGTCAACCACTGTCTTTTATACAAAGCTGACACTGTCACGCAATTTCAACAGTACATCCACTCAGGTGTCGACCCCCTAGGGGGTGACAACACTATTACAGACACTCTACTCCGTCTCCACATCATTTTTCTCCTCATACATGTCGACACCAACGTACCGACACACAGCACACACACAGGGAATGCTCTGATAGAGGACAGGACCCACTAGCCCTTTGGGGAGACAGAGGGAGAGTTTGCCAGCACACACCAGAGCGCTATATATATATATACAGGGATAACCTTATATAAGTGTTTTTCCCTTTATAGCTGCTGTATTGTTTATACTGCGCCTAATTTGTGCCCCCCTCTCTTTTTTAACCCCTTTCTGTAGTGTAGTGACTGCAGGGGAGAGCCAGGGAGCTTCCCTCCAACTGAGCTGTGAGGGAAAATGGCGCCAGTGTGCTGAGGAGATAGGCTCCGCCCCTTTCTCGGCATCCTTATCATCCGTTTTTTTTATCTGTTTTGGCAGGGGTTAAATGCATCCATATAGCCCAGGAGTTATATGTGATGCATTTATTTTAGCCATATAAGGTTTTAATCGATTTATTGCGTCTCAGGGCGCTGCCCCCCCAGCGCCCTGCACCCTCAGTGACCGGAGTGTGAAGTGTGCTGAGAGCAATGGCGCACAGCTGCGGTGCTGTGCGCTACCTTATCTGAAGACAGGATCGTCTTCTGCCGCCGATTTCACCGGACCTCTTCGCTCTTCTGGCTCTGTAAGGGGGCCGGCGGCGCGGCTCCGGGACCCATCCAGGCTGAACCTGTGATCGTCCCTCTGGAGCTAATGTCCAGTAGCCTAAGAAACCCGATCCACTCTGCACGCAGGTGAGTCCGTTTCTTCTCCCCTTAGTCCCACGATGCAGTGAGCCTGTTGCCAGCAGGTCTCACTGAAAATAATAAACCTAAACTAAAACTTTCACAAAGAGCTCAGGAGAGCCCCTAGTGTGCACCCTTCTCGTCGGGCACAGAAATCTAACTGGGGCTTGGAGGAGGGTCATAGGGGGAGGAGCCAGTGCACACCAGCTAGTCCTAAAGCTTTCTTTAGATGTGCCCAGTCTCCTGCAGAGCCGCTATTCCCCATGGTCCTTACGGAGTTCCCAGCATCCACTAGGACGTCAGAGAAATATATATTCAGTAGTGACTCCTGAGACCTATGGAACCTAAATCTGCCAAGACCTCTACTAGGCTACAGCACAGCAGATTATAAAAATCCAGACATACATATTTCCAGTTCATTGTTCAATTCAGATGAGAGGTCATCTGGCTACAGATTTTGATTATGTGCATAGGTTAAATATTGCATCTTATGAGGCTTCGTAAGAATCTTGCTGGCAGAAGAGAGAAACACAAGTACAGGAGGGGGTAGGAATGAACATTGTTGCCAGTGAGAATGGTTGCATGCTACTACAGGCAGCAGAAGATCCAGACCCAGTGCCGTACACTGCCCCCTCTGTAAGGAGGCTCATTTTATAAAGACCCTATGAAAAAATAAATACATTTAGTACATGATCCCTTTTTAGATGTATTTTTCTTTTAACAAATCACGCCAAAAAGCCTGGACTATGCTACTCAGCCATGGAAAAAGCATTAATCCTAAGTATCTAATACACTATTTGCAAACTAAAATTCAAACTTGAGATAAAAGTGATACAATGTGGGGTATCCAATCAGCCCAGATCTGTTTTCGGGCTGATAAAATGGCCCGATATCGCTATTAATGACTGATAGTCATTATTGCAGTATCCTATTACATTACATCGGCCGAAAAAAGGACTTGCGATCGCGCAAAAACACATGGGATCGGGAATAAGTCCCGGATCTCATGTGTTATTGCGGCTCCAGCAGCCCGCTTATTGCGGATTATGCTTTGAGTGCATAAGTGCCGGCATCAGGGGAGAAGCGAGCCACACCGGAGTTAACAGGATAGCCTCCGGCGATACAATTACCTATGGTCATTGACCGCAGGTTATTGGATGTACCCCAACGAAGGAAAACTTGGCAAGATTGAGGAAAAAAGTACTCATGGCAGGTCCAATAGGGGCAACCCTCATTATGCATAATTACACTTAATCAGCAACTTTATACCAATTCCAGATGCACGAGATAGGGATAGGTACATGGGGGACACATTTGTAATGGATGATAATTACCCTAATAGAACTCAGAAGTTATGACCACCACATCTAAGCTTTGATAGCCAAATATCAAATGTTAGATATGGAAGGGGGGGAGGGGGTGCGGTCCAGTCCAGATAACGGAGGCATGCGGGACGGGTCGAGGCAGCTGCGTGACGTCACACGCAGCCGCTGCAACCCAAAATATGGCGGTCTGGTGACTGCCTTTGCAGCAGCGGGGGGCTACCCTAAGGAAGAAAATCATGTTCTGAGTGAATAAATCCCTTTATTACAATAAATTGTCAGATAGGAGAAATCAGATAGATTAGGGCAGGCATGTCAAACTCAAAATCCCAACTGGGCCAAATAATCAAGGTCTAAGGGGGATATCCAATTAGCCTCGGTAATTTACTGGGGCTAATTGTCCCGCCGGGGGCCATCTAATTAGCCCCAATAATCGGCACGAGACCCAGCTTATCGGGGATTTTGATTCGCCTGCCTCAGGCAGGCGAAGTAATATCCCCGGAAACAGCCCCGTTTTGTGTTTCAAACGAAAACAGACAGGTTTCACTGAACCTGTGTTTTCGGGAGATCACTTATTTTTTTTTATTTTTTTTACGGACTATCCATATTGGATAGCCTGTTTAAAAAACAAACAAACAAAAAAAAAACAACAACAACGGTGAAACATCGGAAGACCGACTGAAAAACTGTAGTTTTTACCAATTACCGGGGATAATTGGTTATCCCAGTAAGTCTTGTGTGGGCCACAAGAAAAAGTCTTGAAAGGTTTATTAGAGAAGCCAACAATACAGTATAGTCAAACAGTTAATATCGGGAAGAAAACCTTAATACATAATACATATCAGTATGAGCTAGGAAAATGCGTAACTTCCAGCCCCCCCTGTACCATCAGTCCAGCCATATGTCCCCTGGTATGCCCACCAGTCCAGCCATATCCTCTCTTGCTCCTTGTGTCCCCTCCAGCCACAAGTCCTCTGTGCCAGCCCCCTTGAATCTACCTTCTTCGTTGAGAGATGTTTTTCTATCCAGTTTCCAGGAAAATCCTCCTGAAACTAGGGCAGCTGGGTACATAGGGCAGTCGGGCACACACACGTACATGGCGTGACAGCTTCAGTGCTAATGGCGCTGAGCAGGCGGGATGCTGCGGGGAGCAGAGCTTTGCAAAGGCAGCTGGGCATGCGCAGCAGCTCCTCCCGTGGACATTTCCCCATCCCTATCACTATATGCTCATACATGTGCAGAACGGTGAATGCTGCCTGATCGAAGCTAAATCAGATCATGGCAGATAGGCCAACAGTAACTCATCCGGGGGGTGGAGGGCTACATTCCATTGTTCTTCAAAAAGTGAACTTGGGCCGCAAAAGTATGCGTTGTGGACCACGAGTTTGACATGTCTGGGCTAGGGCCTCAGAGTCAGTCAGTTATGTGCATGAGTGAAAAAGAATGTGGTATGTGCAATCACCTAAAGAGAGGGGATTAGGTGTAAGGCGAAAACATAGGTGAATAATTTAGTGGATTAAGGAAAATAAGATTTTACTCACCGATAAATCTATTTCTCGTAGTCCGTAGTGGATGCTGGGGACTCCGTCAGGACCATGGGGAATAGCGGCTCCGCAGGAGACAGGGCACAAAAAGTAAAAGCTTTTGGACCTAGGTGGTGTGCACTGGCTCCTCCCCCTATGACCCTCCTCCAAGCCTCAGTTAGGATACTGTGGCCGGACGAGCGTACACAATAAGGAAGGATTTTGAATCCCGGGTAAGACTCATACCAGCCACACCAATCACACCGTACAACTTGTGATCTGAACCCAGTTAACAGTATGATAACATGGAGCCTCTGAAAAGATGGCTCACTACAACAAAAACCCGATTTTGTTAACAATAACTATGTACAAGTATTGCAGACAATCCGCACTTGGGATGGGCGCCCAGCATCCACTACGGACTACGAGAAATAGATTTATCGGTGAGTAAAATCTTATTTTCTCTAACGTCCTAAGTGGATGCTGGGGACTCCGTCAGGACCATGGGGATTATACCAAAGCTCCCAAACGGGCGGGAGAGTGCGGATGACTCTGCAGCACCGAATGAGAGAACTCCAGGTCCTCCTCAGCCAGGGTATCAAATTTGTAGAATTTAGCAAACGTGTTTGCCCCTGACCAAGTAGCTGCTCGGCAAAGTTGTAAAGCCGAGACCCCTCGGGCAGCCGCCCAAGATGAGCCCACTTTCCTTGTGGAATGGGCTTTTACAGATTTTGGCTGTGGCAGGCCTGCCACAGAATGTGCAAGCTGAATTGTACTACAAATCCAACGCGCAATAGTCTGCTTAGAAGCAGGAGCACCCAGCTTGTTGGGTGCATACAGGATAAACAGCGAGCCAGATTTCCTGACTCCAGCCGTCCTGGAAACATATATTTTCAGGGCCCTGACTACGTCCAGCAACTTGGAGTCCTCCAAGTCCCTAGTAGCCGCAGGCACCACAATAGGTTGGTTTAGGTGAAACGCTGAAACCACCTTAGGAAGAAATTGAGGACGAGTCCTCAATTCCGCCCTATCCGAATGAAATATCAGGTAAGGGCTTTTATAGGATAAAGCCGCCAATTCAGATACTCGCCTGGCAGAAGCCAAGGCCAACAACATTACCACTTTCCATGTGAGATATTTTAATTCCACCGTGGCAAGTGGCTCAAACCAATGTGATTTTAGGAATCCCAAAACTACATTGAGATCCCAAGGTGCCACTGGGGGCACAAAGGGAGGCTGTATATGCAGTACCCCTTTTACAAAAGTCTGAACTTCAGGAAATTAAGCCAATTCTCTCTGAAAGAAAATCGACAAGGCCGAAATTTGAACCTTAATGGACCCTAACTTTAGGCCCATGGACAGTCCTGTTTGCAGGAAATGTAGGAAACGACCTAGTTGAAATTCCTCTGTCGGGGCCTTCTTGGTCTCGCACCACGCAACATATTTTCGCCAAATACGGTGATAATGCTGTGCGGTTACATCCTTCCTAGCTTTAATCAGGGTAGGAATAACTTCATCTGGAATGCCTTTTTCCTTCAGAATCCGGCGTTCAACCGCCATGCCGTCAAACGCAGCCGCGGTAAGTCTTGGAACAGACAGGGTCCCTGCTGAAGCAGGTCCCTTCTTAGCGGCAGAGGCCACGGGTCCTCTGTGAGCATCTCTTAAAGTTCCGGGTACCAAGTCCTTCTTGGCCAATCCGGAGCCACTAGTATAGTTCTTACTCCTCTCCGTCTTATAATTCTCAGTACCTTGGGTAAGAGAGGCAGAGGAGGGAACACATACACCGACTGGAACACCCAAGGTGTTACCAGAGCGTCCACAGCTATTGCCTGCGGGTCTCTTGACCTGGCGCAATACCTGTCTAGTTTTTTGTTGAGGCGTGACGCCATCATGTCCACCTTTGGTTTTTCCCAACGGTTCACAATCATGAGGAAGACTTCTGGGTGAAGTCCCCACTCTCCCGGGTGTAGGTCGTGTCTGCTGAGGAAGTCTGCTTCCCAGTTGTCCACTCCCGGAATGAACACTGCTGACAGTGCTATCACATGATTTTCCGCCCATTGCAGAATCCTTGCAGCTTCTGTCATTGCCCTCCTGCTTCTTGTGCCGCCCTGCCTGTTTATGTGGGCGACTGCTGTGATGTTGTCCGACTGGATCAACACCGGCTGACCCTGAAGCAGAGGCTTTGCTAGGCTTAGAGCATTGTAAATTGCCCTTAGTTCCAGGATATTTATGTGAAGTGAAGTCTCCAGGCTTGACCACACTCCCTGGAAGTTTCTTCCTTGTGTGACTGCTCCCCAGCCTCTCAGGCTGGCATCCGTGGTCACCAGGATCCAGTCCTGAATGCCGAATCTGCGGCCCTCTAGGAGATGAGCACTTTGCAGCCACCACAGAAGAGATACCCTTGTCCTTGGAGACAGGGTTATTTTCTGATGCATCTGAAGATGCGATCCGGACCATTTGTCCAGCAGATCCCACTGAAAAATTCTTGCGTGGAATCTGCCGAATGGAATCGCTTCGTAAGAAGCCACCATTTTTCCCAGGATCCTTGTGCATTGATGCACTGACACCTTTCCTGGTTTTAGGAGGTTCCTGACTAGCTCGGATAACTCCCTGGCTTTCTCCTCCGGGAGAAACACCTTTTTCTGGACTGTGTCCAGAATCATCCCTAGGAACAGCAGACGTGTCGTCGGAATCAGCTGCGATTTTGGAATATTTAAAATCCACCCGTGCTGTTGTAGTACTTCTTGAGATAGTGCTACTCCGACTTCTAACTGTTCTCTGGACCTTGCCCTTATTAGGAGATCGTCCAAGTAAGGGATAATTAATACGCCTTTTCTTCGAAGAAGAATCATCATTTCGGCCATTACCTTGGTAAAGACCCGGGGTGCCGTGGACAATCCAAACGGCAGCGTCTGAAACTGATAATGACAGTTCTGTATTACGAACCTGAGATACCCTTGGTGAGAAGGGCAAATCGGGACATGGAGATAGGCATCCTTGATGTCCAGAGACACCATATAGTCCCGTTCTTCCAGGTTCGCTATCACTGCTCTGAGTGATTCCATCTTGAATTTGAACCTTTTGATATAAGTGTTCAAAGATTTTTGATTTAAAATCGGTCTCACCGAACCGTCTGGTTTCGGTACCACAAACAGTGTGGAGTAATATCCCTTCCCTTGTTGTAGGAGGGGTACTTTTATTATCACCTGTTGGGAGTACAGCTTGTGAATGGCTCCCAATACCGCCTCCCTGTCAGAGGGAGCTATTGGTAAAGCAGACTTCAGGAACCGGCGAGGGGGAGACGTCTCGAATTCCAATTTGTACCCTGAGATACTACTTGCAGGATCCAGGGGTTCACTTGCGAGTGAGCCCACTGCGCGCTGAAATTTCTGAGACGACCTCCCACCGTACCCGAGTCTGCTTGTAAGGACCCAGCGTCATGCTGAGGACTTGGCAGAAGCGGAAGAGGGCTTCTGTTCTTGGGAAGAAGCTGTCTGCTGCAGTCTTTTTCCCCTTCCTCTACCCCGGGGCAGATATGACTGTCCTTTTGTCCGCTTGCCTTTATGGGAACGAAAGGACTGATGCTGAAAAGACGGTGTCTTTTTCTGTTGAGAGGTGACTTGAGGTAAAAATGTGGATTTCCCAGCCGTTGCCGTGGTTACCAGGTCTGATAGACCGACCCCAAATAACTCCTCCCCTTTATACGGCAATACCTCCATGTGCCGTTTTGAATCCGCATCACCTGACCACTGTCGCGTCCATAACCCTCTTCTGGCAGAAATGGACAGCGCACTTACTCTTGATGCCAGAGTGCAAATATCTCTCTGTGCATCTCGCATATATAAAAATGCATCTTTTAATTGCTCAATAGTCAATAAAATACTGTCCCTATCCAGGGTATCAATATTCTCAGTCAGGGAGTCCGACCACGCCACCCCAGCACTGCACATCCAGGCTGAGGCGATTGCTGGTCGCAGTATAACACCAGTATGTGTGTATATACTTTTAAGGATATTTTCCAGCCTCCTATCTGCTGGCTCCTTAAGGGCGGCCGTTTCTGGAGACGGTAACGCCACTTGTTTTGATAAGCGTGTGAGCGCCTTATCTACCCTAGGGGGTGTTTCCCAACGAGCCCTAACCTCTGGTGGGAAGGGATATAGTGCCAATAATTTTTTAGAAATTAGCAGTTTTTTGTCGGGGGTAACCCACGCTTCATCACACACTTCATTCAATTCCTCTGATTCAGGAAAAACTACGGGTAGTTTTTTCACACCCCACATAATACCCCTTTTCGTGGTACTTGCAGTATCAGAGATGTGCAAAACCTCCTTCATTGCCGTGATCATGTAACGTGTGGCCCTACTGGAAAATACGTTTGTTTCTTCACCGTCGACACTGGAGTCAGTGTCTGTGTCTGGGTCCGTGTCGACCCACTGAGGTAACGGGCGTTTTATAGCCCCTGACGGTGTTTGAGACGCCTGGACAGGCACTAACTGAGCTGCCGGCTGTCTCATGTCGTCAACAGTTTTTCGTAACGTGCCGACACTGTCACGTAATTCCTTAATTACGGCCATCCATTCAGGTGTCGACTCCCTAGGGGGTGACATCACCATTATAGGCAATTGCTTGGCCTCCACATCATTTTCCTCCTCATACATGTCGACACACACGTACCGACACCCAGCACACACACAGGGAATGCTCTGATAGAGGACAGGACCCCACTTAGCCCCTTGGGGAGACAGAGGGAGAGTTTGCCAGCACACACCAGAGCGCTATATATGTATAGGGACAACCTTACAATAAGTGTCTATCCCTTATAG
The DNA here is from genome assembly GCF_028390025.1 of Pseudophryne corroboree. NCBI lineage: Eukaryota > Metazoa > Chordata > Amphibia > Anura > Myobatrachidae > Pseudophryne > Pseudophryne corroboree. The sequence continues at coordinate 500,397,918 of NC_086448.1, forward strand.
CTGCTTATATCTGTTATTTTGCCAAATAAGTGCCCCCCTCTCTTTTTTACCCTGTTTCTGTAGTGCAGGATGCAGGGGAGATTCTGGGAGCCTTCCTACCAGCGGAGCTGTGTGGGAAAAATGGCGCTGTGTGCTGAGGAGATAGGCCCCGCCCCCTGGAAAACTGGCAGGGGTTAAATACATCCATATAGCCCAGGAGCTATATGTGATGTATTTTTTGCCAAATAATAAGAATTTACTTACCGATAATTCTATTTCTCGGAGTCCGTAGTGGATGCTGGGGTTCCTGAAAGGACCATGGGGAATAGCGGCTCCGCAGGAGACAGGGCACAAAAGTAAAGCTTTTACAGGTCAGGTGGTGTGTACTGGCTCCTCCCCCTATGACCCTCCTCCAGACTCCAGTTAGGTACTGTGCCCGGACGAGCGTACACAATAAGGGAGGATTTTGAATCCCGGGTAAGACTCATACCAGCCACACCAATCACACCGTACAACTTGTGATCTAAACCCAGTTAACAGTATGATAACAGAGGAGCCTCTGAAAGATGGCTTCCTAAACAATAACCCGAATTAGTTAACAATAACTATGTACAAGTATTGCAGATAATCCGCACTTGGGATGGGCGCCCAGCATCCACTACGGACTCCGAGAAATAGAATTATCGGTAAGTAAATTCTTATTTTCTCTATCGTCCTAAGTGGATGCTGGGGTTCCTGAAAGGACCATGGGGATTATACCAAAGCTCCCAAACGGGCGGGAGAGTGCGGATGACTCTGCAGCACCGAATGAGAGAACTCCAGGTCCTCCTTTGCCAGGGTATCAAATTTGTAAAAATTTACAAACGTGTTCTCCCCTGACCACGTAGCTGCTCGGCAGAGTTGTAATGCCGAGACCCCTCGGGCAGCCGCCCAAGATGAGCCCACCTTCCTTGCGGAATGGGCCTTAACAGATTTAGGCTGTGGCAGGCCTGCCACAGAATGTACAAGTTGAATTTTGTTACAAATCCAACGAGCAATCGACTGCTTAGAAGCAGGTGCACCCAACTTGTTGGGTGCATACAGTATAAACAGCGAGTCAGATTTTCTGACTCCAGCCGTCCTTTAAATGTATATTTTTAAGGCTCTGACAACGTCCAACAACTTGGAGTCCTTCAAGTCGTCTGTAGCCGCAGGCACTACAAGAGGCTGGTTCAGGTGAACCGCTGATACCACCTTAGGGAGAAAATGCGGACGCGTCCGCAGCTCTGCCCTATGTCGAATGGAAAATTAAATAAGGGCTTTTATAAGACAAAGCCGCCAGTTCAGATACTCTCCCGGCCGAAGCCAGGGCCAGTAACATAGTCACTTTCCATGTGAGATATTTCAAATCCACATTCTTTAGTGGTTCAAACCAATTGGATTTGAGGAAATCTAAAACTACATTTAGATCCCACGGTGCCACCTTAGGCACCACAGGAGGCTGTATATGCAGTACTCCTTTGATAAAAATCTGGACCTCAGGGACTGAGGCCAATTCTTTTTGGAAGAATATTGATAGGGCCGAAATTTGAACCTTAATAGATCCCAATTTGAGACCCATAGACAATCCTGATTGCAGGAAATGTAGGAAAACGACCCAGTTGAAATTCCTCCATCGGAGCACTCCGCTGCTCGCACCACGCAACATATTTTCGCCAAATACGGCGATAATGCTTCGCGGTGACTTCCTTCCTTGCCTTTATCAAGGTAGGAATGACTTCTTCTGGAATGCCTTTTCCTTTTAGGATCTGGCATTCAAACGCCATGCCGTCAAACGCAGCCGCGGTAAGTCTTGAAAAAGACAAGTACCCTGCTGAAGCAGGTCCCTTCTCAGAAGTAGAGGCCACGGATCGTCCGTGACCATCTCTTGAAGTTCCGGGTACCAAGTCCTTCTTGGCCAATCCGGAGCCACTAGTCTTACTCCTCTTTGCCGTATAATCCTCAAAACCTTTGGTATGAGAGGCAGAGGAGGAAACACCTATACCGACTGGTACACCCAATGTGTTACCAGCGCGTCCACAGCTATTGCCTGCGGATCTCTTGACCTGGCGCAATACCTGTCCAGTGTCTTGTTGAGGCGAGACGCCATCATGTCCACCATTGGTTTTACCCAACGGTTTAATAGCATGTGGAAAACTTCTGGATGAAGTCCCCACTCTCCCGGGTGAAGGTCGTGTCTGCTGAGGAAGTCTGCTTCCCAGTTGTCCACGCCCGGGATGAATACTGCTGACAGTGCTATCACGTGATTCTCCGCCCAGCGAAGGATCCTGGCAGCTTCTGCCATTGCCCTCCTGCTTCTTGTGCCGCCCTGTCTGTTTACATGGGCGACTGCCGTGATGTTGTCCGACTGGATCAACACCGGTCTTCCTTGAAGCAGAGGTTTCGCCTGGCTTAGAGCATTGTAGATTGCTCTTAGTTCCAGAATGCTTATGTGAAGAGACTTTTTCAGGCTCGACCACACTCCCTGGAAATTTCTTCCCTGTGTGACTGCTCCCCAGCCTCTCAGGCTGGCATCCGTGGTCACCAGGATCCAATCCTGCATGCCGAATCTGCGGCCCTCCAATAGATGAGCCTCCTGCAACCACCACAGAAGGGATACCCTTGTCCTCGGCGACAGGGTTATCCGCAGGTGCATCTGAAGATGCGACCCTGACCATTTGTCCAACAGATCCCTTTGCATGGAATCTGCCGAAAGGGATTGCTTCGTAAGAAGCTACCATTTTTTCCCAGGACTCTTGTGCATTGATGTACAGACACCTTTCCTGGTTTTAGGAGGTTCCTGACCAGGTCAGATAACTCCTTGGCTTTTTCTTCGGGAAGAAAAACCTTTTTCTGAACTGTGTCCAGAATCATCCCCAGGAACAGCAGACGAGTTGTCGGCATTAATTGGGATTTTGGAATATTCAGAATCCATCCGTGCTGCTTTAGCACCTCTTGAGATAGTGCTAAACCCATCTCTAGCTGTTCTCTGGACCTTGCCCTTATTAGGAGATCGTCCAAGTATGGGATAATTAATACGCCTTTTCTTCGAAGAAGAAATATTATCTCGGCCATTACCTTTGTAAAGACCCGAGATGCCGTGGACAAACCAAACGGCAGCGTCTGAAACTGATAGTGACAGTTTTGTACAACGAACCTGAGGTACCCCTGGTGTGAGGGGTAATTGGAACGTGGAGATACGCATCCTTGATGTCCAAGGATACCATAAAGTCCCCTTCTTCCAGGTTCGCTATCACTGCTCTGAGTGACTCCATCTTGAACTTGAACTTCTTTATGTACAGGTTCAAGGACTTCAGATTTAGAATAGGCCTTACCGAGCCATCCGGCTTCGGTACCACAAAAAGAGTGGAATAATACCCCTTCCCTTGTTGTAGAAGAGGTACCTTGACTATCACCTGCTGAGAATACAGCTTGTGAATGGCTTCCAAAACCGTCTCCCTTTCTGAGGGGGACGTTGGTAAAGCAGACTTCAGGAAACGGCGAGGTGGCTCTGTCTCTAATTTCAACCTGTACCCCTGAGATATTATCTGCAGGATCCAGGGATTTACCTGCGAGTGAGCCCACTGCGCGCTGTAATTCTTGAGACGACCGCCTACCGCCCCCGAGTCCGCTTGCGAAGCCCCAGCGTCATGCTGAGGCTTTTGTAGAAGCCGGGGAGGGCTTCTGATCCTGGGAAGGAGCTGCGTGTTGCTGTCTCTTCCCTCGACCTTTGCCTCGTGGCAGATATGAATAGCCCTTTGCTCTCTTATTTTTAAAGGAACGAAAGGGCTGCGGTTGAAAAGTCGGTGCCTTTTTCTGTTGGGGAGTGACTTGAGGTAGAAAGGTGGATTTCCCGGCTGTAGCCGTGGCCACCAAATCTGATAGACCGACTCCAAATAACTCCTCCCCTTTATACGGCAAAACTTCCATATGCCGTTTTGAATCCGCATCGCCTGTCCACTGTCGCGTCCATAAAGCTCTTCTGGCCGAAATGGACATAGCACTTACCCGTGATGCCAGTGTGCATATATCCCTCTGTGCATCACGCATATAAAGAAATGCATCCTTTATTTGTTCTAACGACAGTAAAATATTGTCCCTGTCCAGGGTATCAATATTTTCGATCAGGGACTCTGACCAAACTACCCCAGCACTGCACATCCAGGCAGTCGCAATATCTGGTCGTAGTATAACACCTGCATGTGTGTATATACCTTTTTGGATATTTTCCATCCTCATATCTGATGGATCTTTAAGTGCGGCCGTCTCAGGAGAGGGTAACGCCACTTGTTTTGATAAGCGTGTTAGCGCTTTGTCCACCCTAGGAGGTGTTTCCCAGCGCTCCCTAACCTCTGGCGGGAAAGGGTATAAAGCCAATAACTTCTTTGAAATTAGCAGTTTTTTTATCGGGGCACCCCACGCTTCATCACACACGTCATTTAATTCTTCTGATTCGGTAAAAACTACTGGTAGTTTTTTCACACCCCACATAATACCCTGTTTAGTGGTACCTGTAGTATCAGCTAAATGTAACATCTCCTTTATTGCCAAAATCATATAACGTGTGGCCCTACTGGAAAATACGGTTAATTCGTCACCTTCACCACCGGAATCAGTGCCTGTGTCTGGGTCTGTGTCGACCGACTGAGGCAAGGGGCGTTTTACAGCCCCTGACGGTATTTGAGGCGCCTGGACAGGCACTAATTGAGTGTCCGGCCGCCTCATGTCGGCAAACGACTGCTTAAGCGAGTTGACGCTATCCCGTAATTCCACAAATAAAGGCATCCATTCTGGTGTCGACCCCCTAGGAGGTGACATCCTCATATTTGGCAATTGCTCCGCCTCCACACCAATAACGTCCTCATACATGTCGACACACACGTACCGACACACAGCAGACACACAGGGAATGCTCTATACGAAGACAGGACCCACTAGCCCTTTGGGGAGACAGAGGGAGAGTCTGCCAGCACACACCAAAAAGCGCTATATATGACAGGGATAGCCTTATGATTAAGTGCTCCCTTATAGCTGCTTTTATATTAATATATTGCCATTTATTTTGCCCCCCCTCTCTGTTATACCCTGTTTCTGTAGTGCAGTGCAGGGGAGAGACCTGGGAGCCTTCCTGACCAGCGGAGCTGTGACAAAAAATGGCGCCGTGTGCTGAGGAGATAGGCCCCGCCCCTTTTTCGGCGGGCTCGTCTCCCGCTATTTAGTACATTTAGGCAGGGGTAAATATCTCCATATAGCCTCTGGGGCTATATGTGAGGTATTTTTAGCCTTTTTAAAGGTTTTCATTTGCCTCCCAGGGCGCCCCCCCCCCAGCGCCCTGCACCCTCAGTGACTGCCGTGTGAAGTGTGCTGAGAGGAAAATGGCGCACAGCTGCAGTGCTGTGCGCTACCTTAAGAAGACTGCAGGAGTCTTCAGCCGCCGATTCTGGACCTCTTCTTGCTTCAGCATCTGTGAGGGGGCCGGCGGCGTGGCTCCGGTGACCATCCAGGCTGTACCTGTGATCGTCCCTCTGGAGCTTCATGTCCAGTAGCCAAGAAGCCAATCCATCCTGCACGCAGGTGAGTTCACTTCTTCTCCCCTCTGTCCCTCGTTGCAGTGATCCTGTTGCCAGCAGGAATCACTGTAAAATAAAAAACCTAAGCTAAACTCTCTAAGCAGCTCTTTATGAGAGCCACCTAGAATTGCACCCTTCTCGGCCGGGCACAAAAATCTAACTGGAGTCTGGAGGAGGGTCATAGGGGGAGGAGCCAGTACACACCACCTGACCTGTAAAAGCTTTACTTTTGTGCCCTGTCTCCTGCGGAGCCGCTATTCCCCATGGTCCTTTCAGGAACCCCAGCATCCACTTAGGACGATAGAGAAAAGGTAAATTCATTGCTTCCCAGGGCGCCCCCCCCCCCAGCGCCCTGCACCCTCAGTGACCGAAGTGTGAAGTGTGCTGAGAGCAATGGCGCACAGCTGCAGTGCTGTGCGCTACCTTATGAAGACAGGAAAGTCTTCTGCCGCCGATTTATGGACCTCTTCTTGCTTCAGCATCTGTAAGGGGGCCGGCGGCGCGGCTCCGGGACCCATCCATGGCTGGGCCTGTGATCGTCCCTCTGGAGCTAATGTCCAGTAGCCAAGAAGCCCAATCCACTCTGCACGCAGGTGAGTTCGCTTCTTCTCCCCTTAGTCCCACGCTGCAGTGAGCCTGTTGCCAGCAGGACTCACTGAAAATAAAAAAACCTAAGTATACTTTTACTTCTAAGCAGCTCAGGAGAGCCACCTAGATTGCACCCTTCTCGGCCGGGCACAAAGATCTAACTGAGCTTGGAGGAGGGTCATAGGGGGAGGGGCCAGTGCACACCACCTAGGTCCAAAAGCTTTTACTTTTTGTGCCCTGTCTCCTGCGGAGCCGCTATTCCCCATGGTCCTGACGGAGTCCCCAGCATCCACTTAGGACGTTAGAGAAAACATAAATACATAAAAAGACCCACTGAACTTCAATATTTAAAACCTCCTCGGTTGCTCCAATTGTGCAGACAGTCTAGTAAGAGGACAACTGCAGCAAGTTCAAAAGACCTAGAGCAACAGGAATGAAAAGACAAACTGTACTGGCTGCCAATGCAGTTCAAAAGAAAAACATCATGTCCCATGGGCACTTAGGATGTGGATATACAAATGGGAGGAACAAAGGCAATGTTCCATTTAGTTTTTATTGTTTTTTAAAGTACCAGTGTCTAGTTGGAGCCTATATTGCCTATGCTTTCGGTGTTCCCCAGCGAGGAAACCAAATACAAAGCCCAGTATGCAGCATAGGGCCGTGTCAGAACACTATGTGTTCCATGCTAGTACACATTACACCCTTCATTGAATATTATTGTTGCTCACTGCCAGTATCCAGTACACAGTATGGCCTATGACAGCTGTACAGACAGTATTACCGCATGCAAGTATATAAAGGAAAATACAGTAATCCGCCCACATTTTGAGTGCCAAACACTACAACATGGTCTTACAGTCATTGGGTCGACATGCACTAGGTCGACATGGTCATAGGGTCGACATGGAAAAGGATCGACATGAGTTTTTCACATATATATATTTTTTTTTCATACTTTACGATCCACGTAGACTACAATTTGGAACGGTAACCTATGCCGAGCGCAGCGGTAGCGGAGCGATGCACCTTGCCCGAAGCATGGCAAGCAAAGCGAGCCATGCGAGGGGACACGGTGCACTAATTGGGGTTCCCCGTCACTTTACAAAGAAAACAACACCAAAAAAAGTTTATGTCGACCTTGTTCCAGTCGACCTAGTCACCCTGTCGACCTAGTGCATGTTGACCAATAGCGGGCGACCTAAATCTTGTCGACCTAATGACCCATACCCACAACATTCACTACAAGATGCCATTTTCCCCAAAGGTTTCCATGGATGTTACTATTGCAATAACCTGGCATACATAGTCTTTGACAAAGTTTGAGTTTTAAACATTTAGTCCAGCTAGCTGCAATAATTAAATATGTTCCAGAGCAGAGCATTTTTACTGGGTATAATGGGTCATTTTGATGGGCATTGTAAGATACTGCCATGACTGCAATATAATCAATAAGGAGATTCCCCAGGACGTCATTGTACACAGTGTTATCCATCTGCCTGCCTGTAGTGTACACAGTACTGACCTCTTGCCTCAGCAATATGAAAATGATTATTCGCATATGACATCGGTATATCCTGGACTGGTCCTTTATGGTTGCAGACTACATGAAGAGTCAGAATTAATTATTCTATGAACAACCTAAATCATGAAAGGAGGGGGTGGGGTGGGGGGACTGTGCACACTACTCGCATGAGGTATGGCACTAGATTTTAATTTTATCCCCATGATAGAGGGTTTCCTTTGGCTGCTACAACTACTAAACGTTGAGGCTTTAGATAAATGGTAAGAACAGTAATAACTTCTGTGTACACCTCTGACATGAGTTGGCCACTACGGTGTATACTGCTTCAGTATTACACTTGAATGTACGTAATGGCTCTTATTTCCATGTTGAATATACCGACCCTGCCCAATACAGTGCAGTTGTGTTGCAGTAGAGAACTGACAATTCAGGAACAAAGCAAAATCTGCATGTTGTAGGGCCCCACCAAGCACTGGTTACCTAAAGTTTAATGCTAACTTTGATTAAAATGTAGTTACCTCATCACGAGCTACCAAAGTAATAAAAGCGCCCTGTTTAACGCACTCAATAGCAACACATTTTCCAATACCACTGGATCCACCTGTCACCTAAATATGAAGAAAAAAATAGGGTTAAATTCCCATTTGACAAATATACTATACAGTATACAGATAAACAGTACATCTTCAATTATTGTGCAGATGCCATTTTACAAACCAAAGCAAACAATTTTGCCAAAATACAACTATGGGATCAGACACTTTGGGGCTTATGTAATAGCCTGCGAGGTGCAGGTTGTAAAGAAATAGAATAGACAATAGATATGTATATAGCAGCGCTGCAGTGACGGACAGTAAAAACTGTATTAGCAAAATAGAAATCAACTTAATAATGACAACTCATGATAAAACCATTCATAAAAAAACACATATGTGACCAGGACTCCTCAAAAGACCCCGTACGATTATGCAGGACCACCTAGTGGTGCCTGTTCCAATGGATATGGACCGTTCCTGAAAGGATTAATGACTGAGTTCTTATTTATGGCGCTTGTAATTATAGGTAACGTTATCAAGTCCAACCACTGGAGGATTGTTGCTGTCCACATCCAGTTGTTCTATGGGTGGGATGTCCTCACTATAGCAATGCGGCGTCCATTTGAGTACAGTTTTTTTGAAGCCAGGATAGTGTCCAATAGTGGTTGAAGCTGTGCATACAACGGGGTTCCTGCTGACGGGGATGAGGGGGTCCCTTTTTTGACGCGTTTCGCTGTTCTCTGACAGCTTTATCAAAGGACTTTTGATAAAGCGGTCAGAGAACAGCAAAATGCGTCAGTTTTTACTGTCCATCATTGCAGTGCTGCTATATACATATCTATTGTGTATTCTATTTCCTTGCATTTTCTAGAGACCTGACTACGCTCTTTTTAGCAGCTGCTATTGGAAATCTGCCCCACAATAGCGCCAAAGTTTCACCTATGAGGTGCAGGTTGTGCAGTAATTCCGGAGAGTATGCCCATATTTTTAAAGCAGCAATCAATTACAAGGCAAAATCAGTGATGGGGAAGTAAGAATAGGAAGTTTATTTTATAAGGGATATGACCATCTATATGCAGGGGAGTAGCATGGGTGGAGCATGTGTTCCGGGCACCGGTGGCTGTGTGGCTGTTTGAGGCACCAGAATGGGGTCATCTGTATTTTCTTACATGTTGATAATAACAGACAACAGGTACGACTTCAGTACATCCAGTACATGGGGTGCGCGACGCGAGGAGAGAAGTGTCAGGTGGCTATTAAAACAGGGGGTGCAGCTATTCATATGTACATGTGGCCCCTCCTGACCTCTGTGCCTCATTCCTTCAAACATGTCTGGGAGAGCCAGGCTTCCCTGAGCACCGTCACATTCACTGCAATGTGTCCCTGGGAGGTGGAGGTCAGCTACAGGGGTCTGGAGAAGTTCCTGAAAGGCAGGGAGAGGAAGAGAGGCCGTCACAGCCAGCTGCACAAGGCATGAGATGTGGTGTTAGGTGAGAGCACTGGTGTGGAGTCATGGGACTGTGGAGTCATGGGGAGGGTGCAGTGTGCAAGACAAATGGAGACTGCTATGTGTGCCTACTGCCCCATGTGCAGGAGGTGGCATTATGCACAGTGCGTGGCAAGGAGTGAACAGAGGAGATAACGGTGCATCCTACTACTGAATGTCTTTAGGGTGTCTGCACATTGTGTAATTCTGTGTATGGCTGCTGTTTTGTGTAAAGTAAGTGTGTAAAGGTAAGGGTGAGGATCACAACAGGCAATGCATACCATTTTGGTTTTGAGAGCGCATAGTCAAGTAAAAGAGGAAGGGGGGCGTGGCTTCGGCGGACATAGAGTAGCACACAGGCTGTGTGTCTCTCCAGCTTTAATATCCTGCTCTCTTATCCTGTGTCCCCCCCTGGGCCCGAAAACCACCCCAATGCCTGCCTAAAGGTGTGAAGGAGCCCCTGTGTTGTTTTGGGACCCGCTCGTCCCTCTCCCGCTGCGGCCGGGCCGTTTATGTGTGCGGAGATCCTGGGCCTGCTGAGACAGCGCTCTCCAGTCTCCCCGTGCTATCCGGTCGCTGACCTGCATGCCGCATGTCTCCATACCTCCTGCAGCAGTGTGGATCTGAAGCCGGAAGCGTGCCGGTGTGAGCTCCGTCAGCCCCTGCCTGTGCCCGGGTGAGTGTATGCCGGGTCTCCTGCTGTGAAGCTGCCACGTGTCCCGCTACAGCTCTCCTTCTACCTGCGGCTCTGGCCTCTGCCCTCCGGTTCCCCTGTTCTGCATTAACCCCTGGACAGCGCGACATTACTGCTGTGTCTCCTTGTGATTCCCTGCTTCTGTGGTCATCTGGTTAGTGGCTCTCGCTGTAGGTCTATTGGTAGGCTCTGGTGGTGTGCTAGCCGCCGCCATCTTGCCACTGGCCTCCTGTTTGGCTTGTATTCATAACTCACCGATGGCTAATTCTATGCAGCAAGTCCTTCAGGCAATTCTTGTCTCTACACAGAGGCTCCTTACGAAGCTCGGAGATGTGGTAGCTGTGCCTTTGAATTCTGTCACTGCAGTCCATGCTCATGACATGCCGTCGCGGCTTCTAGATTTCTCCTTCTCAGGGGATGCGAGTCCAACTGCTATAGATACTGCCTCAGTTCGTGGATGTCAGGACTCCATTATGGGCTTTTTGAAGATCCGTGCTGCACCTTTGATGCCGGTGGTGACGTTTCAGGTCCTTTATTCCCATGTTTCGTGTACTTTTCTGCCCGTTCCCGCACTGGCGGGAGGTTCCTGGATTTATCCTTTTCGTACTTTCTGCCCCGATGTGTCTATCCTTGGATAATCGGAGACAAGACTGATACTGTACTACTGCATGCGGTGGAGGCCTGGCCGGATTAATTCTCATCTTTGTTATTAGTATTTTTGTTTTATTATTTGTATATCTTTATTATCTGTATTTTGGATTTGGTCGAATTTTCTCCTATTTATGCTACGTATACGTGTATATACTGCTTAGTATGCTATATGGGAGGAACGCTGTATCCTTTCGTGGGAGAGCCAGACTTAGCCTATCTTAGGTCATTAGTTTATCTCTGCAACATTTATCGAAAACAAAACAAAAACCCCCAAAATAATCCACCACAGAACCCCCCCACCCTGTATAACCTAACCCCAACCTAGGTATATTTGGATCCCCATAAGCCCCCCCCCATTAACTACTTGCCCAGTAACCCCCCCACCCCGTATAGCCTACCCCCAACTTAGGTATACTAGGAACCCTAAAACCCCGTCCCTCTCTCAACTACCCTAAGTAGCCAACCCTCCCTCACCAACGGATATTAAGGCACATGGATAACTGACGGAGGGCAATATATAATAATGATCTGAGCTAGGTGAAGCCGAGCTCTCCCACTGTTTAAGAATATTATAGATCCTACGCAGTTAACATCAGCTATCGCAGTGATATGCGTACGGCACAAACAGAAATGAACAATAAGTCGGGATAAAAATAATGAAAATAATAAAAAAAGAAAAACCCAAGATATATAGGGTGACCGAGCATTAGTATAAAGTGACAGAAGGATAAAAGTACACAAAACCAATGGGAGCAATATATGTTTTGTCTATATGCCTGGCAGGTATCTTTGGTATCTTATAATATATACTTATGCGAGTGTTTACCTATGGTCTACAGTGCCACTACTTTTGTGTTTTTCTATGCCTCATGTGCCTTTTTTCTTATTGTTCTATTTAAGGTGTATTGCATATCCTGACCTACAGTAGATGGTGTCTCCTGTTTCTATATTCTGTGTCAATTCCCTGCCCATACCTTTGATTATATACTGCACGTTTCTCTATACCTGCCATTATGTTCCTTATTTATTTGGTTGGTATGTCTTTGCTTGTAAGAAAAAGGAAAAACAATAAAAGATTAATGAATTTAAAAAAAAAAAAAAAAGGAAGAGGAAGGGGGGTGGCATGCTGAAATAGTAGGAATCGTAGAAATTTGTTGTACGCTTTCCTAGGCCCCTACAATTGCAATTAAACTAGCGAGCCCTTCATGCCCCAGCCCAACAATGCCATCGTTTGGTTTTTTTTTCGTTTTTTTTTAATCCTTCCTCCCCAATGCTGGCCACAGCCCATCCCATGTGCCCTTCAGTACCGGGAGGGGGCACTGAAGCACGTACTTGCTCTGTGTGCTAAGGCTCCACCTCTAACCACATGATATAAGATATGCAGCAGTTCTTCCCCCTAGCAACAAACACACTGCAGGACTGTCTAGCTCCGCAGCACATTGCTACTTTGTTTTTCTCTGACAGCCAAGGCAAGTCTCACGCATGTGGGGTGTGGTACAGAATGTCAACATGTTAAATGTCGACAGTCGGCATGCCAACGATGCAGCTTTCCAGTCCACTCCCTAACATTGACTGTCAATATAACAATGTTGACATTCTGAACGCACACCTGCATACGAACCACCATGCAACCGATCTGCCTTCCCGGCCACAATGTACCAGTCCTGAAATTTATTTAGTTTGTTTTTGTTTCTTTGGTAAAAGCCAAACAAAAACGCCTCACTGTTGCTGCAATTAACCCACTTTCATGGCAAATTATCCTATTACAGTATTAGACAACTATAAAAAGGTTGCATTTATCAAAGATAAAACAAAACTATGAAGTGTTTCAAACTTTAGTGGACCCTTGCTGCTGGCGCTATGTAGCTTTCATTCTAAACCTGGTGTAGGCAGGAATAATTACATAATAAACTAGATCTACAGTAGTAGATAATAAATCAGCCTTTCACACTGCCACTAGCTTATGAATAACTTGTACGGCTCATGATAGGCAGACAGTACTCACCACCACATGTGCACCTGCCAGCTTCAGGGGTTTGGGGCTGATGAGCGGAGACACCATATACAGGAGCAGCACAAATGCCACTAGGAAGGCAGCGGCCAGCAGCAGCATGACTGACTGAGTGAGGGGGTCCAGCCTGAAGAGAGGGCGGAACACAGGGGGAGGGAATTGGGGTGCTCAGTCACAGGATGCAGCCTTCAGGAAGGATAATGCAGAAGGTGCTGTAGGCAGGAGCTGCAGCTGGTGAATGGCAGAGATGCCTACAGGAAGGGGAAACAGGCAAAGCTTTGTGGATGACTAAACAGTAATTAACTTAGAAGTGAAGGACATATAATAACGCTATGCCTCAATCACAGGATAAGCACATCATGGTGATAGTTTAGTTAATTATAAAGGTAAACAATGACTGCCATGAAAGGGAACAGGTAGAGGCATCAAGACCAGCCACAGCTTCTTGGGAACGGTAGATGCTAGAATCAAGTGGGCTAAGGGACCTTTTCCGTCTCTCAAGCGCGTGCACCTACCCCAACCAGCCTGCTGCTGCTGCTGCTACTGCTGTGCTGCTGTTCTGTGACTGTGCTATCAGCCCCTCCTCCTCCTCCTGCGCTGCTCTTCCTGTTTACATTCACTTTCTGTACAACCAAGAGGGCTCTGTGCGGCGTGTGACACAACGTACGCTGCCACCTAGTGGCAGTAATATGGCATTACCTAAATATTCAATTCGTTTCTTTTGTTTCAACAGCGTGGTTTTTTCCTTTAAGAAAAAAAGTTGAGTTGAAATGAATTAACGTTTATGGTTATGCATAATTGTGAGTTTTGTGACAATACTTTAATAACAATATAAAAGCAGCTTGCTGTTTACTTGGTATCAGTACCAGTGATATAACGTTTCTATGCAAACGTTGGTCTTTTATAATAATAATTTTATTTACACTGCTCAAAAAAATAAAGGGAACACTTAAACAACACAATGTAACTCCATGTCAATCACACTTCTGTGAAATCAAACTGTCCACTTAGGAAGCAACACTGATTGACAATCAATTTCACATGCTGTTGTGCAAATGGAATAGACAACAGGTGGATATTATAGGCAATTAGCAAGACACCCCCAATAAAGGAGTTGTTCTGTAGGTGGTGACCACAGACCACTTCTCAGCTCCTATGCTTTCTGGCTGATGTTTTGGTCACTTTTGAAAGCTGGCGGTGCTTTCACTCTAGTGGTAGCATGAGACGGAGTCTGCAACCCACACAAGTGGCTCAGGTAGTGCAGCTCATCCAGGATGGCACATCAATGCGAGCTGTGGCAAGAAGGTTTGCTGTGTCTGTCAGCGTAGTGTCCAGAGCATGGAGGCGCTACCAGGACACAGGCCAGTACATCAGGAGACATGGAGGAGGCCATGGGAGGGCAACAACCCAGCAGCAGGACCGCTACCTCCGCCTTTGTGCAAGGAGGAACAGGAGGAGCACTGCCAGAGCCCTGCAAAATGACCTCCAGCAAGCCATAAATGTGCATGTGTCTACTCAAACGATCAGAAACAGACTCCATGAGGGTGGTATGAGGGCCCGACGTCCACAGGTGGGGGTTGTGCTTACACCCCAACACCGTGCAGGACGTTTGGCATTTGCCAGAGAACACCAAGATTGGCAAATTCGCCACTGGCGCCCTGTGCTCTTCTCAGATGAAAGCAGGTTCTCACTGAGCACATGTGACAGACGTGACAGAGTCTGGAGACGCCAAGAAGAACGTTCTGCTGCCTGCAACATCCTCCAGCATGACCTGTTTGGCAGTGGGTCAGTAATGGTGTGGGGTGGCATTTCTTTAGGGGGCCGCACAGCCCTCCATGTGCTTGCCAGAGGTAGACTGACTGCCATTAGGTACCGAGATGAGATCCTCAGACCCCTTGTGAGACCATATGCTGGTGCGGTTGGCCCTGGGTTCCTCCTAATGCAAGACAATGCTAGACCTCATGTGGCTGGAGTGTGTCAGCAGTTCCTGCAAGACGAAGGCATTGATGCTATGGACTGGCCCGCCCGTTCCCCAGACCTGAATCCAATTGAGCACATCTGGGACATCATGTCTCGCTCCATCCACCAACGCCACGTTGCATCACAGACTGTCCAGGAGTTGGTGGATGCTTTAGCCCAGGTCTGGGAGGAGATCCCTCAGGAGACCATCCGCCACCTCATCAGGAGCATGCCCAGGCATTGTAGGGAGGTCATACAGGCACGTGGAGGACACACACACTACTGTGCCTCATTTTGACTTGTTTTAAGGACATTACATCAAAGTTGAATCAGCCTGTAGTGTGTTTTTCCACTTTAATTTTGAGTGTGACTCCAAATCCAGACCTCCATGGGTTAATAAATTTGATTTCCATTGATAATTTTTGTGTGATATTGTTGTCAGTACATTCAACTATGTAAAGAACAAAGTATTTAATATGAATATTTCATTCATTCAGATCTAGGATGTGTTATTTTAGTGTTCCCTTTATTTTTTTGAGCAGTGTATATAGCGCTCTTTCTCCACCAGGACTCAAGGCGCTTTACAGACATCATAGTAATACATCATAACACAGAAGATTTAAGTAATACAGCGATAGACAAGCCACACAAATATAGAAAAGAAAACCTAGAGCATAATGCAGGATTGGTGTAGGTATTTTGGGTAATAACTTCCACAGGTTATATAATCCACCCTTACAAGGTACCAGGTGAGGCAGCCATCTTGAGCGCACCACATAGGATTACCCTGGGTTACCCCTAGAAAAGATATTACAACACAAAATTAGGTGATTGGAGCGTCCTAACACTCAGAGTAGAGTCCCAACCAAACCGTCAGGTCCACGTATTTTTCATCCCATCCACAAGCGTACCAGATGAGGCAGCCATGTTGGGCGCACTACGAAGGTTACACTGTGAGAGGTGAGCTATATGCATATATGGGAAAACTGACACTTGTAGTATGATATACCGTGTACGGAAAGATCCACATGATGTACATCCTGCCCACGGAAGAACCATCCAAGGCAACCGTCTGGGGTGCACTGCGTAGGTTGCTGCTGGCAGGGTGTGCAATCAGTGGGGGTACACATTACAGGAATAGCCCACAGTGGGGAGGAAGTATGCTGTAAGAAAAAAAAATACATGGTAAGAACTCATTTGCAAGTAACCAACGGAAGGGGGGAAATTGGCATAACATATTTTTATTTTTTTTTAATTGTGTTTATTAAACAGAAGAAAAGTAACACACATGTAATAATACAATATGAAACATTAGAGGCGGACAGTTGAAACACCTGTCCATTCATTACAGTGATATGTTTAATTGTAGACTACTATGAAGCAAAGTAATAAATTCCCCAATGGTCATGAAGTATAGTATAATAATACGTAACAGCTACGCCAAAGCATGACAATGCGTGAAGGTGGGATGATAAACATCTAATAGTGAGAGTACCCTTTAAAGAAACTAGAATGGTGGCGACCCATCAGTAAGAGTTGCTACATTATACCAAGTTGTTAATCTAACCACCTTACGGATATTCTCTTTGGTATCAATAGGCAATGTGAGTAAAAAAGGAAGCCAAATCGCAAAAAACAGAGCAGCACGGTATTCAACATCTAAAGAACATTCAGTCCAATCCATTTGGACCCATGCCATTGTTAATGTAAATGGGATACCCAAGTTGATCTTAATGTATATCTGTATTAGATCCCAGAATGATTGTATAACTGGGCAAGACCATAAACAATGTATAATATCAGTATCAGGGGATCGACATTTGAAACATGAAAAAGGAGTCATCAGCAGCCCCCGTAAGGAACCGCAGTCGAGGAGTATAATAAGCTCTATGTAGGATTTTCAAATGCATTTCTGCATACGAGGAAGATACCAACTGTTTAGTAAGCAAATTAGACCACTTAATAATAGTGTGTATATCTACTCCCGTGAAGACATCTTTCCATTTAGCTATGCCCGTGGTGAGTTTAGTATAGTCAATCTTTCGTCTGGTATAAGTGTATATTAAAGATGTAGAGTGAGGGGAGTCTAGACGTCGTCGTACTATTCCATCAAGTGGAAAAGTGAGATCAGTGGGCTGTAGGTGGGTTATAACGGATATTGCAAAACTACGCAATTGAAAATACGCAAAAAAAGGAAAGTTTAAAGTCGGGTATCTATCTCGTAATTGGGACAATGATAACACTGCTGAGCAGTCATCATTTAAAAATTGAAATAGTGAGCGGAGTCCCCGGAGGTGCCAACTGTGTATAATCTCACCTGCCTCCCCTCCCCGAAAAGCCGGATTCCCTAATAAAGGCTGGAACAGGGAATGTGTCAGAGTGAGTTTAGAACGTTTTCTAATTTGATGCCATGCCTTGTAAGGAGCATATAGTAATGGAATTGACTTTATATCCTGTAATATGGAGGAATTCGGGAAATGTAATATCTGTAGCAAATCATGACTAGGGAGCAAAGCCTGCTCTAGTGCCTTGTTGATAAAATTGTCCCCATCACCTATCCAGTCTAAGGCACATCTATAATTAGCCGCTAAAGAGTAATCTTCCAGGCAGGGGAGATTGACTCCCCCAAGTGAGGGTGGTTGTTTTAATTTAAACAATGCAATACGAGGACGTTTATTCGCCCATATAAATTTAGTAATGGCTTTATTTGTTGTATGTTTATCCTTTTTTGATAGCAAGAATGGGAGCATCTGTATCGAGTAAAGCAAAAACGGGAAAGACACCATTTTATATAAATGGCACCTACCCAAGTATGAGATCGGCAGGTGTTGCCACCTCGTAAAGTCCTCAATCATCCTATTAATGTAGTAAGAAAAATGTAAAGAATACAATTCTGAGGGACTAGATGATACACGTATACCAAGATATGTTATATAGTTATGCGCCCATTTAAATGGGAAAGCACCATCCCATCCCCCCTTCGCATCTCCACCCAACGCCAGTGCCTCCGTCTTATCAAAATTAATAAAAAATCCTGATATTAAGTTGAAGTTCCGCAAAGTAGTCAATAGTGAGGGAAAGGACGTTATAGGATCGCTGAAATATAGTAAAAGATCATCCGCAAAGGCGGATACTTTTATGGTATGAGAGCCCACAGCAATACCCTTCCAGGACACTTCATTAATGAATGTGCGTATGAGCGGATCTAAAGCCAAATTAAATAACAAGGGGGAGAGGGGGCAACCCTGTCTCGTCCCCCTATGTAGCTGAAATGATTTTGTATTTAACCCATTTATCGTAATAAACGCTTGAGGTGTGGCATAAAGAGTTTTAAAGACATTGACAAACTCCGTACCAAAGTGTTGGGCCTGTAGGACTCGCAGTATATGAGACCAGGAGACGCGGTCAAATGCCTCATCGGCATTACAACTGACTATAAGGGCTTTTCGACACTCTGATTGATTTGAGCTATGTATCGCTGCCAACAAAGTACGTATATTATGTACTGAAGTTCTGTTTCGAACAAACCCATTTTGAGCAGGATGTCAAATTCGCTGCAAAATGGGCTGAAGTCGAAATGCTAATAATTTGGTAAATAACTTTAAGTCCTGGTTCATATCGGTCCTGGGATATCGGCCTATAGGATTGTACATATTTAGGATATTTTCCCGGTTTCGGAAAGACCACTATTCTAGCTTCATCGAAACCGGTCGGAGCCGGATTTCCTTGCAACAATGAATTAAAAAGAGCTAGCATGTATGGTATCAAGTGGGTAGCAAGCATTCGGTAGTACTCTGCCCCAAACCCGTCCGGACCAGGGGATTTCCCTTTTTTCAACAATTTGATTAGAGATAATAATTCCGATTCCTGGACCGGTGCCGTTAGAGACTCCCTCTCTTCCTCCGTTAGTACTGGTAGTCCTGCTTTTTCCAGAAATCTCAGTCCATCCTTTGGATGATCAGGAGGAGACTGATATAAAGTTTGATAATAGCGTAAGAATTCCTCGGAGATAGCAGGAGTATCCATAACAGTAGAGGTAGGATCAATATACAATTGAGTGATAGGTGAAGGAGCAGAGTATGACCGAACTAAATTTGCCAATAACCCGATTTATTGCCAGTTCTAAAAACTTGTTCCTACAGATATCATGAGAGAAACTCGCTTGTTCGGTACATAGGGCATCATATTGCTGTTTAGCTGCAAGGTAGGCCTGGCGATTTTCAAGTGAGTAGTGTGAAACAAGTAAATTAAAAGTTTAAGTGATTGTTAAGTGCCTTGCACCTCCTGGAGACATACTCCATAATCTGGCCCCTTATTATCGGCTTTGAGGCGGACCAAAACAGATTTATGTCTTCCACATGTTCAATGTTATCAGTCTTATAATGTAAAAATGCCTGTTCAAGATGCAGGCGAAAGTCTGAAGAGTTTTCCATATAGGCTGGAAACCTCCAGTTGTAGGAGTGTGGTATAGGAGTGTCCAACTTTATAGTGAACCACACTGGAGCATGGTCAGAAAGGAGAATAGGATCAATCTGGGAGTGTACCACCTGTTGCAGAAGAGTGTTCGTGATTAGCCAATAGTCCAGTCTGGACGAGGAGTGATGGGGGTGCGAGTAAAACGTATACTCACGAGAATCAGGATGTTGGCACCTCCAGGGATCACATAATCTCATCGAGTTGGTCAATAGAGAAAGCGATGGGGGGGGGGGCGATCGAACCATGGACGGTTGCGGAGTTGGTTCTGTCTAATCCTGTCAGTTGAACACAGTTAAAGTTCCCGCACAAGATGACTGCGCCCTCTGCCCAGTCTTGTAACTTTGCATAAATATCTCTGAAAAAGTGGGCATTAGTACCCGTGGGAGCATAAATATTAGCTAAGGTGTAAGGCAAACCATGTACAGTCAGTTTCAAAAACAGATACCTTCCCTCTGGGTCTATTAAGCAGTCACTAATATTGTAAACCAGAAATTTGCTGAAAATAATCATGACCCCTCGTTGTTTAGATGTGTAAGATGCCGTTTTAAAGTTTCCTATCCACGAATCCCTTACCGCATTAGGGTCAGAAATTTTCCAGTGTGTTTCCTGTAAGAAAACTATGTCTGGCCCTAAACGTTTTAGGTGGGTCAGAATTTTCTTTCTCTCTATAGGAGAATTTAAGCCCTCCACATTCCAAGTAACTAATTTAAGAGCTGTTTTTATCTTTTTAGGGGGATTAACAATCGCAGTCATTTAACCGATGCCAACCATAGGCCAAGTCATAAAATTAACAACTCTCTTTAGGGAACCCTTTCCCGTCCCAGCGAGCAGGGAAGGGGATAGTGAAAATCTGACCGGCAGGGGGGAGTATAAACATATCACATTTAGTAGGGATATATCATGTGTGTTAACCTCAATTAGAATTTCAACAATTATCATAAACCATTTTAACATTATATGAACCCCGGAGGATTTCCGACTGGGTCGCATCCCAACAGAACATTGCAGGACACAATCATACCAAGATAACAATAGGGATTTCGAACCAGAAGGCCATCTAATACTAGAGCATTTTAAAAGCTGAGTAAAGATGAGAAGAAAAAGAAGAAATGAGATCAGTGAGATAGAGGCAAAGAATAAGAATAAGAAAAAGAGGGCAAGTGAGCCAAAGAAGAAAAAAGGAAGACAAAACTGAAGATTTTCTATAGGATGGTTGGTCCTGAAAAGAGTCCAACAAACGCTACAAAACATCACATCATATCTAGGCACTAAACTACCTGAGATAGATCTAGTACATTTCAAATCAAATACGGTCATCTGTAACCTGAATGTTCAAGAAATAAAAGATGATATCACAATGTAATTCTGTAGTGTCAATCCGCATCGTCCATCCTGGACGAGCAGGAAGAAGCTAAAGAGTCCACAAAGTTTCTTGCAGCTTGCGGAGTGTCAAAGAAGTAGGTTTTTCCTGAATGTGTGACCCTCAGCTTAGCAGGATACAGTAATGCAAATCGAAGCTCCATCTCAAACATGCGTTTGCATACTGGGGAAAACTCTCGTCGCTTTGCAGCCACCATATATGAGAAGTCTTGAAAAAGGAGGATCTTGGATTCCTGGTATTTGAGAGAGGAACGTTTTCTATAGGCATCAAGCAGACGAACCTTATCAGCGTAATTTAAAAACTTCATGATGACCGGTCTGGGCCTATCTTTAGTAGATTGTCGATCAGGACCAATACGGTGAACACGTTCAATCAGCACTGATTCCGAGTCCGATACACATCCCAATTCTCTCGGCAGCCATTGAGATACCAGATTCATCAGTTCGTAAGGTTTCACCGTTTCCGGGAGTCCTATAAGGCGCACATTACTTCTTCTGTTTCTGTTCTCTAAATCTTCAAGTTTCTCTTGCATGGACGTCACTATTTTATCTTGTTCAGAGAGCGCCATTTTGGCTGTTGTTAAATCGTCCTCAAGGTCTGAGATTCTTTGCTCCGCCTCCGACAAACGTTGGTCATGATGATTCAACTGGGTAAGAGCGGAATCCAATGAGTCTTTCAATGGGGCCAATTTTTGATCCAAGAGGGAAGCCAAGATGTCAGTGATCTCATGCGTTGCAAAGGATTTGGCAGGATCCGTCGTTGTAGTAAGTGATGAGCATCGCAATGGACTATTATTCGGACCAGATGCCGGTGACTGAGGGCTATCTGCAGGGATGTTGTCCCGACCCCGGCCTTTATTCGCTTGTGAACCTCGGGGATTTCTGGGAGTTTTAGCCATGTACTTATCCATTATGAGGAGCATACGGCGTAAAAGGGGCAGTAGGGTATGACAAGGTATAAAAGATGTATATAAACTTGTATGACAATAAATGAGCTGCAATATAATTGCACACCAGCTGGGGGAGCTCCAACTCTATAAATTAAGGATGGTCAGCTGTTTTTATAGTCGCACAGATAGACCAACCTGTGGTATAGTTGAAAGGAGCCTCAGGACAAGCGCTGTTGATAGGTCAAGTGGGCAATAAATACCCAGTAGCAATGGCTTATATGTAGAAATCAAAGTTCCAGAGGGGGAGAGGCTTAATGAGAAAAATAAAAATAAAATAAAAATAAAAAGGATGTGCACAAAAATATAAATATAGCTGAAGGGCAAATAGTATGGGGAGACAGAAAACTTTTCTGCCCTCACCTGCTTACCCCTACCACAAAGCTTGAAAGGCAAGAGAGATGCAGAAATGGACATGCAGCAGAGCTTCCCTGGTCAGTCCGGGATAACATATTATTTTGATTCAATTATAATACTCCTGGTCTCATGAGAGCAGTACAAATGGGTATGAGAATGTGGGGAGCACACTAATGTCCGATGGAGATGTCCCTGCTGAGTATGGTCCTGATGCACTCCTCCAACAGCTCCCTGCTGACCTTGAGGGGAAGGCCCAGGGCCAGTCCTAATGTTCTCAGCTGAGGGGGGGGGGGGAGAAGGGGGGGGGAGGGGGGGGGGGTTGGTCCTGGTGTTCTCATGGCAAAGGTGAGGAGAGGCCTTTGATCCTGAGGTGATCCTGAGGTGTAGTGTTTTTAAAAAAAAATATGTTTCATTTTAGATTCTAGAGTAGTCCATATCCAGTTCAAGCTATAGTACTGACTGCATCCTTGAAATTACATCCTTAAAATGCATTTTTAAATGAATACTGTACACCAATAT
This sequence comes from Pseudophryne corroboree, assembly GCF_028390025.1. Classification (NCBI taxonomy): domain Eukaryota; kingdom Metazoa; phylum Chordata; class Amphibia; order Anura; family Myobatrachidae; genus Pseudophryne; species Pseudophryne corroboree. The sequence goes on from NC_086448.1 coordinate 500,420,611, forward strand.
CCATAAAGATGAACAGTTCTGTTATACTTGTGGAATTAGTAGTTTTCACATGTTTGATGACCAGGGCCGGCAACAGAGTAATATCACAGTGATCTCTCTGTGGCACCAGATTATTTTTATACATATAGATAGATAGGTAGATAGATAGATAGATAGATAGATCGATACAGGCCCGGCGCTCCCCACTCAGCAAAGGGATGCAGAGCAGGCAGGCGCCTTGCTGGAGAGGCGCTCTCCCTGCTCTGCATCCCTGCTGCAGTACATGACTGTGTTACTGCTTGCTACCGCTGCGCCTGTCATGCAGCGGTCCCGACAGCTTTGTGGATCCGGTGCGTTTAGTTACAGCACAGCGGTCCAGGCTTCAGCACATCCCTCCACCCCAGCGAGAATGCGGTAAGCCCCGCCCCCTTACGATCCGCAGCGCTTCATATTGCTGCTGCGGCCGGCCAAGCCTTGCCCCTCCGTGTCCGCTATGAAGCCCCCAGAGTCCCACAGGTGCCATGGTCGCCGCACATAACAGGAAGCGCGCTCTCCTGGCCCCCAGTCAATAAGTTTTACAAGTCAGAAGTCCCGGAGGCACAAACTCGGCATCCCGAGTGGGCATACATGGCGCTGAGCTGTGCAACACTTCAGGTCACTAGGCTGGGGAAAGGCACAGGGATGCAAGCGGCCAGGTAAGCAGACCCAGACTCTGGGAACAGTGTTACAGTATGTCTCTGTTTCACCCCTCCCCCTCGCTCTGTGTTCTGTCTCTATTTCTCCCCCCACCCCTCTGTGTCCTATCACTGTTTCACCACCCCCACCATGTTCTGTCACTATTACACCTTTCCCCCCCAGTGTTCTGTCACTATTTCATACCCCCCCTCTGTGTTCTGTCACTTACACCTCCCCCCCAGTGTTCTGTCACTATTTCACCCCCCCACCACCCGAATTCTGTCACTACTGTATTTCACCCCCCGTGTTCTGTCACTATTTCACCCCCACTCTGTGTTCTGTCACTATTTCACCCCTCCTCTCTGTGTTCTGTCACTATTTCACCCCCCTCTGTGTTCTGTCACTATTACACACACACATCCTCTGTGTTCTGTCACTATATTAAGAATGCCAAATTGATTTCTCACAAACATTTAAAATGCCCGCTCTAATATATATTGTAAATTCCTGCATCTCTTATTACCATATCCCATGAATGTGCGCTATACATCGCAAAACACTGAATCCCATAAGAGATAACAATACACCCACACATTATCTGAGTTCCAAAGCTCATTGATGTATATATTTGTTATTAAAAGGATATGGATTCAATATATATTACAAAGTACAGTATACCTATAGTTACATGATTACAACTCACACAGTAAGCAGTTAATACATAAAGTTACATACAGTTACAGGCCAGCATACAATACCATTATCCTTAAGTAATATAAATTTGTCTTTCCATATCACTCTCTCTCTCTCTCTGTAAAGTAATGCTGGGACTCCATCTTCCTCTGAGACCAAAACAGGAACTACCTTCCTGTGTGATCAGCAAAATGTGTTATCTAGTTTGGGGGAGGGGACTCTCTCTCATTCATGATGAGTCACTAGTTTCTTTGTATACGCTGAACAGGTTCAGCCTTGGGGACGTCCAAAGGGCTGGCCTGAGTTTCCTGTCCACTACCTGTTTGGTCTAGGTATTGTTCTAATAAAAGTGATTTTAGCTTTTATACATGTAATCATAATTATCCGCTGCAATGTCCCACAACTTCACAACAAGCATCAAATGAATCTACACATCAATCTGGTTGCTTCAATAGTAAACATGACAGGTCTATCTGGTTTCGTTCAAATAATACACATACATGACACCACTTCATCATATACAATTCCAAATCATCATGATGTCTGGCGCTTGATATTATTATAATTATGTACTGTATGAAATAAGTGTCGAATCCATCTATGTGGCATGTCCGTGTAAATGCGTGTGTTACCATATATTGCTGTGCTCGCTGCGCGTATTTGCAAGTATAGCGACTTATATGTGTGTAGTTTGTATGTTCTCTTTCTGTAATATTTTTTTTTACTTCGACAGTATCATACCCCCCTCTGCATTCTGTCACTATTTCACCCCCCCGAGTTCTGTTACTATTTCACCCCCCCCTGCATTCTGTCACTGATTCACACACCCCTCTGTGTTCTGACACTTTTTCACACCCCACCTCTGTGTTCTGTCTCAGCCATTGTATCACCCCCCCCCCCACCCCCCCCTCCCCTTTGTGAAGTATGGTAAGGCGCAAATTTATAGTTTACAGGAGGGCGTCGTACACCCTAGCACCGGCCCTGGATAGATAGATAGATAGATAGATAGATAGATAGATAGATAGATAGTAAAACACAATGGAATTTGTTGTACTATATAGGAAACGTAATAAATATATATATATATATATATATATATATTTATACACATATTTAAATATGTATATCTCTCCTTCCTCCTCTACTCACACCACAGTCTGTGTCTTCCCTCTCTCCTTTCTCCCACACACCCCACAGTCTGTTTCTCCCCAATGACTCTATTCTGCATTCCCAGCTCCCCCACCCCATCCCTAAGCCATGTATCCCCTCACCAAACCACTCTTACTGGGGAGAGACTCACCTGTACTGCACTCCCCAGTATCCAGACCCAAACACCGCACAGCAAGTACCATGCAGCCACCACACCCATCCAGAAAAAGTCAGGGCAGGGTATGGGAATCCAGGACAGCATAGCTGCTGCCATGTCCCATAACTGCCTGCAACAGAGAAGTACCTGGGAGAGCAGGTGCACATTAGTTCCGCACAGTCAGTGCATGTGAGATGCTCCTGTCACTCTGAGGCTGCGCCCACATTCCCTACAGCTCGCTGCCCTATTTGGACAAGATGGCTCACATCCCTGCTGGGCACTAAGCGGCGTATTCTTGGGGCCCGGTACAGGTGCCCCTTTTGACCCCCCTGTCGCCGGCCCTGTTTATGACTCACAACCACTCATCATGGGAATCCCAATGTGACTGTTGTCCATTTATCAAGTTCCAAAAACGGAGTTAGATTTGCTGTCCACCATACCCTGTATATAAAAAACAAAACAAAAAAAAACAAATCACTGCTTTTAACGTCTACACAACCAATGAACCTTCATGTGGATCTTTCCCTACAGGGTATAAAATACTACTACTACACAAGTGTCAGTTTTCCCTTGTATGCATTCGGCCCTTGTATGGCTCACCTCCCACAGTGTAATCTTCGTAGTGTGCCCTACATGGCAGCAGCCTCTGGTATGCTTGTGGATGGGATGAAAAATACATGGACCTGGTGGTTTTGTTGGGACCCTACTCTGATCGTTAAGACATTACAATCTCCACATTTTGTGTCATCTCTTCTAGGGGTAGACTATTCTATCCAGAGCAATCCTATACCGGCATCCCTAAATAGTTTTTGGGACAGCAAAATGTCCCATTTCTCCGGCAAGGTCCACAGGTTATCCACAGGATAACAATGGGATATGATGGAGCGACAGCGGATTGGCACCAATCGATCAAAGCTTTCTGTCCTCCCAGGATGCAACGGGTCCATCCATATATCCCCGCCCACTGGCTCAGGCAAATCAGTTTTTTGTTTGGTGCAGCAGGAGCCGGACTATGGTCAGAGGGCTGCTGTTTCTTTAGCAGCCCTAAGCTTTCTTATGTTATTTTTATAGTCTTACTAGTTTTTTTTTGTGATCTTTCTAAACAGCGTCTTATACGCTTAGAAAGAGTCGCTCCAACAACTCTCAGCCGGGTCGCGACAAAGCTTACCCACGAGTACAGTGCTGTTTTGGCGGGCGCCTGTGTTGGATATACTAGCAGGTCCAGCAGACGTTACGAGGCTGTGGCCAGAGCACGGGGAGAAGGTAAGGCATTGGTTCCGTTTAGTAGATGGAATGCGGATACAGACGCACTGTATTGGGAGGACACTACCAAACAGTAGCTGATGCGGCTGCCACCGCGGTTGCACCAGTGCTAGGCCTTAGGGATCTTAGGCACCAGGAATAGCATGAGGCCGTGATCCCTAGGGTTGATGTCAGCAGGGGGAGTCAGACGCTCTCCTGGTCGCCCCTCCCCCAGGTTCATGACCAGTTTCCGTTGAGTCTCCCGCCATGAACAGTTTTGCTTGCTTCGGTCCCAGACGCTACCACGAGGGGGATCGGTCGCAGCATAGGCGGCTGTGTGACCGGTGTGTCTGTGTCCACTGAGCACTAACATGAGGGGACCCGGTCGCAGCATAGGCGGTTGTGCGACCGATGTGTCTGTATTCACTGAGCGTCTGTGTTTACTATAGGTTCATGAAGCGGCAGTGTACACTTGTAGCGTCTGGATCTACTCAGCATTTGCTAACGTATTGATCGATCCTGGAAGCGAGGTGAGTCTCCCTGTATCCCACTCTACTGAGTACGGGCTATACAGCACTAAATCTCAATCTACTTTTTTGAGTACGAATAGTTAGATAAGTGCCTATTGCATATGAGTCTGTATACACTTACTGTGGTTTCTTTAGCATTGCGTCTGAATACGTTAGATCTGTTTAAACAGAATTCAGTAATATGTTCGCCTACATATTTAAAAATGTGTTTGTAGTTGATGATGTGCTCATATGACTAATATTTAACATGTGCCTGACTGCTAGTGTGATTGCTGACTTTACTATATGTTGTCAGTTGTTTCTCTGATCCTCAATGCTGGTGCATGGGTAGGGTCAGATTGTATATCACTTTAGAAGGTTTAAAGTGATTACAGTCACAAATTGTGTAGTACACTGTGAAAGTGCTGATTATTTATCATGTCTAAGAGCGGCAAAGATGATGAAGGTACACTTACAGCAATACCAACACTCATATCATGTTTGTCTTGCAAAACTGTATTATCCTCTCAGGATCTGGTTCAGGATGGTTTATGTGCAAATTGTTTTGCTTTTCAGCAAGATACAAGGCAGATCCCTGTACACCGTCAGGTACAGATGGATCCACCTTGGGCTATGTTTGCACAGACCTTGTCCAGTACAGCTGAACTGATAATTCCTACATCTTCTGTACCAGGAATGGGGTATACTATTAACCCATACATGCAGCTCCCTACCTACAGTATATCATTTCCCCAAGCAGCTTCTCAAATGAAACAAGCTGATAAACCGGTGGTAAGTAAATCTTTACCTTCACAGGCTACACAAGAGGATTCATTGGAAGATGAGAGCTCAATTTACTCTACTTCGGCATACGAAGAGGAGGAAGAAGGTCTCAGCTCAGTGGATATAGCTGAGTTAATTAGAGCAATGAAAGCCATTCTATCCTTAGAAGATACAGCAGAGCCTGTGTTAAAAACCAAGGCACCTCTGTTTAGGCCCCGCATGTCAGTGCCGCCCCCCACCCCGCTCAAATACAAAAGCATCGCACAGATGCGATGCCTTTGTATCTGTGGAGTAACTCCCGGCCAGCTCAGCTCCTGCGGCTGGTCGGGAGTTGTGTCTTGCTGCCGCTGGCCGCAGCAGCTGCGTGATACATCACGCAGCCACCCGCCATACCCCCAACGGTCCGGCCACGCCTGCGTTGGCCAGACCGCGCCTACTAAACGGCGGCTTCACGCCGCCGTTCAGCCCCCTCCCGCCCAGTGACCGCCTCTGTCTCAGAGGCGATCGCTGGGCGGGGATATATGGATTTGCCTGAGCCAGTGGGCGGGGATATATGGACGGGCCCGTTGCACCCTGGGAGAACAGAAAGCTTTGATCAATTGGTGCCAATCTGCTGTCGCTCCATCATATCCCATTGTTATCCTGTGTAACCTGTGGACTTAGGAGAAATACCGTTATTAATGGTAAGTTCTTGCCATAACGTATATTTTTATGGAGAAAGGCAGCTGGAGGGGAGACAACGGCTGCAGTCACAAAAGTGGTAGCTGTGGCCACGGTTACTGTGATTGCGGAAGCTGGTGAGATGCTGCGTAGGAGTTTGGGATGCTCCTGTGTGGTCTCAGATGATGCATTCCCGTGGTCCCCAGCAGTGGACCGTCTTTCTTCCCACCTGCCGCAACGTGTGGGCCTTGGGAAGTCTGGAATCGGAGTTCGGTGCTTGGCCCTGGACAGCCCACTGGTGACCTGGGTTAGTGTCATGCTTTGATAACTGTATGGCTGACAGAGGGAAGGAGGGAGTGAGCAGTGCAGGGGTGAGTGATGGTAGGAGGTGGAGAGAGGGAGCAAAGGAGTGGTGTATTGTATGGCTGATGGAGGGAAAGAGGGAGTGACAGGTGCAAGGGTAATCGATGGAAAGAGGTAGAAATGGTAATAGAGGGGAAGGAGAGGTGAGAAGTACAAAGGGTGAGAGAGGAAGGGAAAGAGAGTTTTATGGCTGACAGAGGGAAGGAGGGCGTGAGAGGAATAAATGTTGAGAAGGATAATTGTATGGCTGATGGAGGGAACCTCCTTCGCTCCATCAGCCATACAATTATCCTTCTCAACATTTATTCCTCTCACGCCCTCCTTCCCTCTATCAGCCATAAAACTCTCTTTCCCTTCCTAATAGATGGAAATAGGTAGAAAGGGTGAGAGAGGGAGGGAAGAAGAGATGTAGGGATGATAGAGGGAAGGAGGGAATGAAAGGGATAGGATTGAGAGATGGAAGGAGGGCAGGAAAAGTGCAGGGTTAAAGAGGGATAGAGGCTAGGAGAGGTGCAGGGGGTAAGTAAGGGAAGGACCTCGCCTTATAACCCTAGCAGCCAATGAGGTGTGTGTGTTCATGGGGAGAGGGGCTCTATCCAGGTGTGTTATAGAAGATCTACATTCATTAGGTCTATAGTCATTAGGTCGACAGACACAAGGTCGACATGGACAAAAGGTCAACGTATGAAAGATCAACACTTGAAAAGGTCGACAGGGTCAAAAGATCAACACACTCTTTTTTTGGCATTTTGGGGGTTAGTGTGGATAGTTTGTTCATCTCTGACCACCATTTGTAGAAATGCTTTGGCTCGCCACGCTTCGGGCGCAGTGTCTCGCTCCGCTCCACTTGCCACAAGGTTACTAAAGGCTATGATTTGTGACATAGATTGTCAAGGAAGGAACAAGTCCAAAAACATGGAAAAAAACCCCCCCCAAAACATGTGTCGAGCTTATGAACCTGTCAACCTTTTTCAGTGTCGACCTTTCATCCATGTTGACCTGGTATCCGGTTTCTAGGTCTACCACACTAAGGTCGACAATGTCTAGGTCAACCACTATTGGGTTTCCAGGTCGACATGAGTTTTTCAAATTTTTTGAACTTTTCATGCTTTATGATCCACGTGGACTACAGTTGGGAACGGTAACTTGTGCCGAGTGCAGTGGTAGCGGAGCGAAGCACCTTGCCCGAACCATGGCGACCTAGACACTAAGTGTGGTCGACCCTATGATCCACACCCGTTGACCTTGTGTCGGTCAACCTATAGTCCGGATACCACCCAAGAACTGGGCTGCAGGGCTCTCCACAGCTCTTCTGTTCGACTGCTAATCTGACATTACAGAAATATTATAGATTTGTAAAGACCAGTCATATGACAGGTCACCTGCCACCTCCCTCTCCTCCACAACACACAGTTCCACTACACCCCCCTTGCTGCTCCTCTATAAGGCCCGCAAGCCCAGTTCTATCCCACTCGTATACTTAATCCATTCCTCCTCCCAGGTCTGTCTGGTCTCTATTGCAGTGGCACGTGCCCTGGCTCCCAATGCACATGTATGTAGGAGATGTGATAGACCCTGGAAAGAACAATTATAAAGACTTGAAATTAGGTTTTTAATAATTTCAGTATTATATATATATATATAAATATATATATATATATACTTGCAGATAATCCCGGCACTCTTCTTCTAAAGGTGTAAAAGATGCTGCGGTGCCCTCCCAGAGGTATTGCTCCTCAATAAATATGGTGAAGAATAAGGGTGGCACTCACGCAGACTGGTGCAGGTGTAGAAAAGGTCAGTTTATTGTTCCGACATGTTTCGGGGACTAGCCCCGTCCTCAGGGCCTTAACAACCCAAACTGAACATGAGACAAACATATATACCCAAACCAAAGACAAAACAATCATGATAAAATGCCACTCACCTGCTCCACGGCGCCATCCTGTTCGTCCGGACGCCGAACAGCGCTGTCACGTCGCTCACCACTGGCGTCATCCAGCCGTGCCGCGTCACCGTCACCTAGGTAACCAGACGCTCTTCACGCTGGGCACCGGAGGATACTCAGTAATCCCACGCTGACGGCCCGTGATGTCATCAGGCGGCGCATCACAGTGCGGTTACCGTGGCAACTAGAGCTAAAACATAAAAGACAAAGATATACCAAATATAAGTGCATAAAACCAAAGTGTAACGACCCTACCACCTTAGTCGGCAGTACAAGATACCGATCAATTAAATACTAAATTAATGACGAAATAACAGCAAAGTTAGAGCAAAATACTTGCAGAATATTAGTAAGACTAAATCTACATGTGCTACTAATGTACTACGCTAACAAATATAACCATCGTTGATTAACTAAGGACTAAACCTATATTGGTAAACGATTGCATCTCTAATGTAACACTTTACAGAAAACTCTGAAGGCCAAGATTTTCATTCAGGCCTCGAGGGGATAGGGTCCCCAATTTGTAAATCCATCTAGACTCATGTTGCAATAACACTCGATCCCTATCTCCCCCTCTTAGAGTCTTCGGGACTTGATCAATCAAGATGGCCCTAATACTCGCCACCCCATGCTTAAATTGCATACGGCCTTACCGCAGAGTGAGGTAATTAGCAGATGCCATTAAAGTGAGTTAACATGGATAACAACGCAGCTATTGAATCTGCATTGGAGCTTATACAGAAGGATGCCAGCGAACGCCTTAGCTTCTCTGATATAGAGGCTAGTGCTATTCTAATAGAGAGACGACTGGATGATGATCCCATTAGGAGCACCTGCGATGAATTATATAAAAAATGGTTGAGATTGAAACAGAGGGAGGTGGATTTTCTCTACCACGGAATCTCTCTGTCCGACTACTATCGGAATAACCTAATACCTCGTGGGTTCAGGATTCGCAACTCACCGACCATAGGACGATTCAACACAGCTTTCTGTCGGCGGTGGGTTGCGATCCTGAACAAATGCTCCATGGACCTACTGTTGCTGGTTGTGGAAGAGTCTACCAGGGAGCTCAACCTAGTAAGAGAACAACTGGTACAGTTTGAGGGTGAACACAAGCCCGTATTACAGCTGGACACTCAAACGGATTGGGTCGCAAAATTGGGCACCCAAATTGAACAGTACCGGCAGGATCTAGTGCAATTTAAAAAGGATAAACTTGCTACAGTACAGAGAGACTATCAGCAAAGACAAGTATACCCTTGGCTAGGAGGTACCCGGGCATCACAGGACTACAAACAACCCAATTGGCGATCTAATTCACGTTGGCGGAGGGAACAACAGATGGGGGTCAGCACCTCAGCCAGTGATTCCGAAGGTCCTTCTGGTGGTACGTCTCAGTCTGAAGGGACCTTCCCTTTAGGCCATGGAGCGCAGGGAATACGCACCTGGTCCAATCATACTCCCCAACCAGGAAGAGGGCGAGGACGTGGAGGGCGAAACAAAATCAAAGGATCATTCGTTCAAAAACCGCCGCGAGCCTAAAAGAATTGGTTTTCAATCTATCTTCAGTACCACTAACTGATCAAGAATACCAGTTATTAGCGAAAGGACTGTCCTTTGTGCCCACGGTCCTTCCGGATCCTTTGGAGAGGAAAGTGGAGTTACACCGTTTAGGTAGAACTTTGAGACGGCAAGAACATTTCAATTCGCGGCCTGTGGATAATTCAGAGTCAAACATCCCTACACAGTTACGCAAGATAGCTCCTCGATCCAACTTTGACCCTCCTAGCCTGAATCCTTCAATCAGGACGTTTCTACGGATGTTAGAGACTGAGGACACTATGCTAACTACTGATCAGATCCACCTCAACCTTTCCAGACTAGAGATGACCACGCTACGTAACTTGTCCCTTAGAACGGACATAGTAGTCCGTAAATCTGATAAGGGCGGGTCCATCGTGATACAAAACCTTGATGAATATGTACATGAATGTGAACGTCAACTTAAAGACACCAAGGTTTATAAGAGGCTCACGATGGACCCTACCAAAGAGTATAAGAGGGAGCTTGATGCATTTTTGTTAACAGACAAAAACCAGGGCTTAATAGCAGAGGAAACAGTGAGGGCTCTTACTATCGAACATCCTAAGGCCCCACTGTTTTACACTGTGCCCAAGGTTCATAAATCCTTGGTGGACCCTCCTGGCAGACCCATAGTGTCTGCCAGAGGGTCCTTATACCACCCTATTTCTGTGTATCTTGACGCCTTTTTAAATCCTTGTATCCAATCCCTTCCCTCATATTTAAAGGATACTACATCCCTCCTGCTACAGCTACAGGCCCTGGGTGATTTATCTGAGGGAGTGTTGCTGTGCAGCTCGGATGTTACGAGTTTATATACTTGTATACCGCATGAGGCGGGTATTGAAGCTGTGAGGGCCCTTATCCAAGATAATGTCAGTTACCAAGGTCCAGAGATATCATTCTTTTTGTCCCTGTTGGATAAAATCTTAAAACGGAATTATTTTGTCTTCAACGGTAGATTTATTTTACAACTTGCGGGGTGTGCGATGGGGTCTGCTGTGGCCCCGTCGTACGCAAACGCATTCATGCATCAGGTTGAGACCAGAATGTTTTACTTGGATTCTACTATTAAATCTAAGGTAATCTACTTCAGAAGGTACATTGACGATTTGATAATATTATGGCAGGGATCTAGAAAAGAGTTAGTTAACCTGTGGGAGGATCACAACGCGACCCAGCATCCAGTACAATTCACGTTTATTATTGATGGCACCACGGTTAATTACTTAGATGTGGCCATCACTAATAATCAGGGCAAGCTGTCAACTTCTCTATTTGTTAAGAAGACAGATAGAAACATGCTACTTGACTATCGCAGCTTCCACCCTAGTTCATTGAAAAGGGGCTTACCCTTTTCACAGTTCATGAGGGTAAGACGCATTACATCTGATCCCAGTGACACTGAGATAGCCATGGATAATATGCTGTTCAAATTTGCTCAACGGGGTTACCCCTTAAGGGAACTTGAAAAAGCAAAAGCAAAGGCCCTTAGCATTCCCCGTGAACAAGCATTGAGATCCATAACTAAATCCCATAGGACTGACAATCCCAAATTGCCCTGGGTTAGCAGATTCACCACGGCTACTAATAGGAATATTAGAAAGGCCAAAGCATTGTGGCCAATTATACAGACGGAGGGAGCTCTGTCATCATTGGCCCATACTTCCTTGTTGCCCAGTTACACTAGGGGCCGTAATATCGGCGACCATATAGTTAAATTAGATGTTACCCAACTCACAGGTGCACAGGAAACCCACTTTTTGAGAACTAAATTGGGTTGCTTTAGGTGCTTGGGTTGCGCTACCTGCAATACACTAATGACAGGTAATACATTTAACCATCCGTTAACTGGAAAGAAGATCTCTATCAAACATCGTCTCACATGTACTTCCACACATGTGGTGTACCTTTTGACGTGCCCGTGTGGTCTTGCCTATGTGGGCAAGACCATACGTCAGTTTCGTGAACGCATGGCCCTACACAGAAGTGCCATCAAAAAAGCATTAGAGAAAGGTCACAGTGACCAACCTTTTGCCCGTCACTGTTTGGAATTTAAGCATGGGGTGGCGAGTATTAGGGCCATCTTGATTGATCAAGTCCCGAAGACTCTAAGAGGGGGAGATAGGGATCGAGTGTTATTGCAACATGAGTCTAGATGGATTTACAAATTGGGGACCCTATCCCCTCGAGGCCTGAATGAAAATCTTGGCCTTCAGAGTTTTCTGTAAAGTGTTACATTAGAGATGCAATCGTTTACCAATATAGGTTTAGTCCTTAGTTAATCAACGATGGTTATATTTGTTAGCGTAGTACATTAGTAGCACATGTAGATTTAGTCTTACTAATATTCTGCAAGTATTTTGCTCTAACTTTGCTGTTATTTCGTCATTAATTTAGTATTTAATTGATCGGTATCTTGTACTGCCGACTAAGGTGGTAGGGTCGTTACACTTTGGTTTTATGCACTTATATTTGGTATATCTTTGTCTTTTATGTTTTAGCTCTAGTTGCCACGGTAACCGCACTGTGATGCGCCGCCTGATGACATCACGGGCCGTCAGCGTGGGATTACTGAGTATCCTCCGGTGCCCAGCGTGAAGAGCGTCTGGTTACCTAGGTGACGGTGACGCGGCACGGCTGGATGACGCCAGTGGTGAGCGACGTGACAGCGCTGTTCGGCGTCCGGACGAACAGGATGGCGCCGTGGAGCAGGTGAGTGGCATTTTATCATGATTGTTTTGTCTTTGGTTTGGGTATATATGTTTGTCTCATGTTCAGTTTGGGTTGTTAAGGCCCTGAGGACGGGGCTTGTCCCCGAAACATGTCGGAACAATAAACTGACCTTTTCTACACCTGTACCAGTCTGCGTGAGTGCCACCCTTATTCTTCACCATATATATATATATATATATATATATATACACAAACAAATCTAGAAAACCATAGCACTCGCCACCCCAGAAGCGGGGTGCAATGTCTGTACTCACCACTCATAGGGTGGGGTGCATGCAGCCCATGGCCACCAACCCAAATATATACAAACAGAAAAAATAGCACTCACCATAGCAAGCTCACTTATCCTTACAACATCAATAAATAAATGATGGGGGTTTTGTTAGTGAATTGGCCAATGCACGGAAGCCTGCAAACCGCTCGCCAAGGTACCCCACCTTCTTGCAGGTCCTACACTATCACAAAGTCTCAAAAATTAACTTTGAGACTTTGTGATAGTATAGGACCTGCAAGAAGGTGGGGTACCTTGGCGAGCGGTTTGCAGGCTTCCGTGCATTGGCCAATTCACTAACTAAACCCCCATCATTTATTTACTGATGTTATGAGGATAAGTGAGCTTGCTATGGTGAGTGCTGAACTTTCTGTTTGTGTTTGTGTGTGTATATATATATATATATATATATATATATATATCCCCTAACAAGCGATGAGGTCTGAATTAGGCCCCGCGTCTTTATAGCCTTTGTTTTGTGCACAGTCATGTTGGAATAGAAAAGGGCCTTCCCCAAACTGTTGCCTCAAAGTTGGAAGCATAGCATTGTCCAAAATGCAGAAGCATTAAGATTGCCCTTCACTGGAGATAAGGGTCCTAGCCCAAACCCTGAAAAACAGCCTCATACCATTATCCCTCTTCCACCAAACTTCACATAATGCAGTCAGGCATGTAACATTCTCCCAGCATCCGCCAAACCCAAACTTGCCCATCTGACTGCCAAACAGAGAAGCGTGATTTGTCAGTCCACAGAACACGTTTTCTACTGCTCCACAGTCCAGTGTTGGTGTGCTTTACACCACTCCATCCAACCCTTGACATTTCACATGGTGATGTGAAGCTTGCATGCAGCTGCTCGGCCATGGAAACCCATTCCATTAAGCTCCCGCCGCAGTTTTTGTTACATTAATGCCAGTCGAAGTTCGGAACTCTTCAGCTATGGAATCAGCAGAGCGTTGGCAATGTTTACGCACCATGTGCCTTAACAGATGTTGACCCTGCTCTGTGATTTTATGTGGTCTTCCGCTTCGTGGCTGAGAATCTGTTGTTCCTAAACGCTTCCACTTCCTAATATCACTTATAGATGACTATGCAATATACAGCAGGGATGAAATTTCACAAATCATCTTACTGCAAAGGTGGCATCCTATCACAGTACCACACTTGAACTCACTGAACTTTTCAGAACGACCCATTTGTAGACTGTATGGCTAGGTGCTTTTATACACCTGCGGCAGCGGTTCTGATTGAAACACATAAATTCAGTAATTAAAAGGTGTGGCCAAATACTTTTGTCCATGAATGTGAGTGTGTGTGTATATCTATCTATCTATCTATCTATCTATCTATCTATATATATATATATATATATAGGGGTATATTCAGTTGAAGTTGAAACTGACGTCTTTCCGACAAGATGGCAGTTTTCAACTTTTTCAGGTCGGAAGGGGTTCCGACCTATTAAATTCCCAGCTTTTTTATCCGACAAGTCGGGGAATTCAACTAGTCGGAAATAAATTGGGTCGGCGAAATAGCTGCCGATCCGCGTGCTTCTGTCGGAAACGGGGCCAAATCCGACAAGTTTTGGCCCTGTTTCCGACCATCTCAATCAGACTTTAAAAAAAGTTGGATTGAGATGAGGGAGCTGAGAGGAGACAAGGCGGAGGAGAGCAGCGCTACAGCACAGCATATGCAGGAGGATGTGTCACAGCCGCCACTCACGGCAGCGTCCACCCTGCTCTTGCAAGCGAGGTCTCGCTTGTTAGAGCCGGGTGGACCCTGCCGTGAGGTCTGGCGGCGGTGCCACGTCCTTCCACAATGCTGCTGTAGCACTGCTCTCCCCCGCCTCCTCCTCTCTGCTCCCTCATCTCAATTCGACTTTTTTAAAAGTCTGATTGAGATTGTCGGAAAAACAGGGCCAAAACCTGTTGGATTTGGCCCCGTTTCTGACAGAAGCACACAGATCGGCAGATATTTCGCCAATCCACGTTATTTTCGACAAGTCGAATTCCCCGACTTGTCGGATATGCATGTCGGAATGGATCTGATGTCAATTGAATATACCCGTATGGTGTTTTGTAAAGGTTTACATTCCTGTGGCTGAGTTGAATTTTGTTTTACTATCCATGTAATAACGAATGGACAGGTGTTGATATGTGCCTGGTACTTTAGCAACCAAGAACATTATGCATGCTGATTTCTGAATGAGAGACTTAAGGTGTGTACACACGGTGCGATTTTTCTTTAGATTTTGACTATATAGTGCATATCGCACCATGTGTATAGTCCTTGCAATGCCGATGCGCGGTCCTGCGGGATCGGCAGCGCAAGGAAAAATAGACTGTGCAGGCAGCCCAACATTGACTATATCGGCTATGTCAGGCTATGCGGCGCATCGCGCTGTGTGTACATAGCCTAAAACTATGCTGAGGGTTTTGAAAATTTTGGATGATACTTAACAAATACAAATGGAAATGCCAACAGGGCCTTCTTCTAGAAGTGATGGAATCCCTGAGGCATCAGGGAGGCTTGTGAAGGAATTTTAAAAGAAAACTCCACCTAAGATTTTGGAAGGTTTACTCAGCTAAAGTATAACTCTAATGCTTTGACAAGCCCACCTCCTGCTACGTTTGAAGCCCTTGATCAGGTGCCAGAATGTACCCTAAGTGTTTGGTAACGCAGGGTAGGAAGATTCAATCCAAAAATATACAGTACTGGTAGGTTAATTGACTCCCAACAAAAATAACCCTAGTATGTAAGTGTGTGCATGTACATACAGTATATTAGGAAACAGACTGTCACTGGGGCAGGGACTGGTGTGATTGGCCAAATATTCTCTGCAAAGCGCTTCAGAATATGTGTGCACTATATAAATAACTGGTAATAATTTAATTACAATAGCACCTGTCAAAGGACGAGATTTATTAGGCAGCAAGAAATCAGTTCTTGAAGATGATGTGTTGGAAGCAGCACAAATTAGCAAGCATAAGGATCTCAGACACTGACAAAGGGTAAATTGTGATGGCTAGGTGACTTGGTCAGAGCATCTCCAAACCGTGCCCACTAACCCTCCTTTCTAGCAACCTAAACCTAACCCCTACCTCTCCACAGCCTACCCTCCCGGGGATGCCTAAACGGATGCTCGTTCCAGATCCCGGCACTGGTGTCGGCATTCCACCAAAGGTATCCTGAACCCCTAATTTCTAACATAATAAGAAGAGGCAACATAGAAAGGTGTCAGAGCGCACAGTGCGTAACAGCTTGCAGCATATGGGGTTACACAATCGCAGACTGGTCAGTGTGCCCGTGCTGACCCCTGTATACCACCAAAAGTGCCTACAACGGAAGTGTGAGCATCTGAACTGGGCCATGGAACAGTGTCAAATGGAAGGCGAGGTGCATGTGCCTCATTTACCTAGGGAAGAAGACAAGCTAGCAGAAGCATTCTAATGCTCTAGGCAAGGTTTTACTGTAAAACCCTGTGTCCTGGTATTAATGTTGATTTTACTTGGACATGTACCACTACCACAACATTTTTGCAGCAGGATAAAGTGCTCTGCCACATTAAAACAGTTCAGAAATTGTCTGAGAAATATGACAAAGGAATTAAGGTCTTGGCCTTTAAATTCCCCAGATATGAACCAATCAAGTTGTCTGTAGGTTGTGCTAGAAAAACAAGTCTGAGCCATGAAAGCCCCATTTCACAATTTGAAAGACTGGTGCCAGCTACCCAGGTCCGGCCGACCAATTACGCCAGGTAAGCAGCCGTGGATGGTGCCAAGCAGCAAAGGCGCCATCTCCCACTGTATTTCCACATGAGGAACTCCAGGCACGGGCGCTCAGTCTAGGACACCAGCAGCACCCGGTAGAAGAGACACTCCCTGCCAGTGTGAGCAGGCGCCTGAGGCCTGCAGTCAGTCCAGGGCCGGCAGGATAGACAAAATATGTGCGATCAGCTCACTGGTGAGAAACAAGATGCCGGCGTCCCAGCACAAGGCCATGGGGGAGATCACGGAGCAGCAGCAGCGAGCAAACGCCCCCAGTTGCTGAGCGTCCACTGTGGGAAAACAGACTGATGGTGATAGGGACCTGGGAGTACTGCACTGCTACACCTACCACTCGCATCAAGTGCGGGGAGCATCACTGGCGCCTCAGGACTAGAATGCAGGTCTGCTGTGTCTGGCTTCTCATCTGTCACTCAATGTAATAGTTGGTGGCGTGGATGGTAGAGGAACTATCCCGCTGGCCTAGCTCCTCCCCCTTGTGTCATGGCTCCTCCCCCTGATGTAAAAGGTCCCTTAGGCCACTTGAATCTAGCATCTACCACCAGGACTGTGCTGCAAAAACTATATACTGCTGTGGGGTGGTCATGTTCAGTCAGTGTTTATATATAGGTCACAAATCTCTCATGCAGCTGGGCAAAGGGGAGCAGAAGAGGGAGTAACAACATACTCCCACCCCACCCCCTTGCGTATATTGTATGGCCCAGGCTCTGTGGGGAGAGATGCAGATTCAGAGAGCTTAGTAACAGGTTAAACAAAGGGATGCGACATTGGAAGCATCATTTTTACAATGGTCAAATCTTGGAATTTGATCAGTCTTAAACATTACAATGCATCCAGAAAGTATTCACAGCGCTTCACTTTTTCCACATTTTGTTATGTTACAGCCTTACTCCAAACTGGAATAAATTCATTTTTCCCTCAAAATTCTACACACAATGGGTGTAATTCTGAGTTGATCGCAGCAGGAATTTTGTTAGCAGTTCACTATGTGCACTGCAGGGGAGGCAGATATAACATGTGCAGAGAGAGTTAGATTTGGGTGGGATATTTCGTTTCTGTGCAGGGTAATTACTGGCTGCTTTATTTTTACACTGCAACTTAGATTGCAGATTGAACACGCCACACCCAAATCTAACTCTCTCTGCACATGTTATATCTGCCCTTCCTGCAGTGCACATGGTTTCTCCCAATTGCTAACAGAATTCCTGCTGCGATCAACTCAGAATTACCCACAATAACCCATAATGACAACGTGAAAAGAGTTTTTGAGATTTTTGCAAATTTACTAAAAATAAAAATAGATATCACATGTACATAAGTATTCAAAGCCGTTGCCCAATACTTTGTTGATGCACCTTTGGCAGCAAGTAAAGCCTTAAGTATTTTTGAATATGATGCTACAAAGTTTGGCATACCTATCTTTGGGCAGTTTCGCCCATTCATCTTTGCAGCACCTCTTAAGCTCCATCAGGTTGGATGGGAAGCACCCGTGGACATCCATTTTCAGATCTCTACAGCGATGTTCAATCGGATTCAAGTCTGGGCCACTCAAGGACATTCACAGAGTTGTCCTGAAGCCACTTTTTTAATATCTTGGCTGTGTTCTTAGTGTTGTTGTCCTGCTGAAAGATGAACAGTCGCCCCAATCTGAGGTCAAGAGCGCTCTGGAGCAGGTTTTTATCCAGGATGTCTCTGTACATTGCTGCATTCATCTTTCCCTCTATCCTGACTAATCTCCCAGTTCCCAACGCTGAAAAACATCCCCACAGCATGATACTGCCACCACCATGCTTCACTGTAGGGATGGTATTGGCCTGGTGATGAGCGGTGCCTGGTTTCCTCCAAACATGACGCCTGGCATTCATGCCAAAGAGTTCAATCCTTGTCTCATCAGACCAGACTCTCTTATTTCTCATGGTCTTAGAGTCCCTCAGGTGCATTTTGTCAAACTCCAGGCGGGCTGCCATGCGCTTTTTACTAAGGAGTGGCTTCCGTCTGGCCACTTTACCATACAGACCTGATTGGTGGATTGCTGCAGATAGTTGTCCTTCTGGAAGGTTCTCCTCTCTCCATAGAGGAATGCTGTAGCTCTGACAGAGTGACCATTGGGTTCTTGGTCACGTCCCTGACTAGGGTCCTTCTCCCCCGATCGCTTAGTTTAGACGGACGGCCAGCTATAGGAAGAGTCCTGGCGGTTCTGAACTTCTTCCATTTACGGATGATGGAAGCCACTGTGCTCATTGGGACCTTCAAAGCAGCATATATATTTTTTGTACCCTTCCCCAGATTTGTGCCTTGAGACAATCCTGTCTCGAAGGTATATAGACAATTACTTTGACTTCATGCTTGGTTTGGGCTCAGACATGCACTGTCAAGTGTGGGACCCTATATAGACAGGTGCGTGCCTTTCCAAATTATGTCCAATCAACTGAATTTACCACAGGTAGACTCCAATTAAGCTGCAGGGACATCTCAAAGATGATCAATGGAACCAAGATGCACCTGAGCTCAATAAATTTGCAAAGATCTTAAAAAAAAATAAAAATAAAAATTAGGATTTTGGTTACCTACCGGTAAATCCTCTTCTCGTAGTCCGTAGAGGATGCCAGGGTCCACATTAGTACCATGGGGTATAGACGGATCCACCAGGAGCCATTGGCACTTTAAGAGTTTAATAGTGTGGGCTGGCTCCTCCCTCTATGCCCCTCCTACCAGACTCAGTCTAGAAACTGTGCCCGAGGAGACAGACATCTTCGAGAGAAGGATTTAACACAGATAGTGGCGAGATTCATACCAGCTCACACAGACAAGGCACATCAAGCTAGCTTAGCTTGAAAACTTAGCAACTGCTAAAACATTACTTACCAAGTAACAATGCAGTACATAACTAACCAAAGTCGTACTGAACCAGATAACGGTTGCAGGAAAACGAAGCGCTGGCCGGGCGCCCAGCATCCTCTACGGACTACGAGAAAAGGATTTACCGGTAGGTAACCAAAATCCTATTTTCTCTTACATCCTAGAGGATGCTGGGGTTCACAATAGTACCATGGGGATGTACCAAAGCTCCCATAACATGAGGGAGAGCGCGGAGGCTCTTGCGGAACTGATTGGCCTCTGATGATCTGAAGTTCAGTCAAAGTATTTAACTTGTACAACTTTACAAACGTGTTCGACCCAGACCAAGTTGCAGCTCGGCAAAGTTGCAATGCCGAGACACACCGGGAAGCCGCCCAGGAAGACCCCACCTTACGAGTAGAGTGGGCCTTAACAGATTTTGGACACGGCCGTCCTGCCGTAGAATAAGCATGCTGGATAGTGAACAGATTCCAGCGAGAAATAGTCTGCTTAGAAGCAGGACACCCAATTTTCTTGGGATCATACAGGACAAACAGAGAGTCCGACTTTCTGTGATGAGAAGTTCTCTTCACATATATCTTCAGCGCCCTTACAACATCCAAGGACTGTGATGTAATTGAGGAGTTAGTAGCTACTGGCATCACAATAGGTTGGTTGATATGAAATGCCGACACAACCTTCAGAAGAACTGCCGACGTGTCCGGAATTCAGCTATATCTTCGTAGAAGATCAAGTAAGGACTTTTACAGGACAAAGCCCCTAATTCCAACACACGTCTAGCAGAAGCTAAGGCCAACAATGTGACCGCCTTCCAAGTAAGAAATTTGACTTCAACCTCCTGTAGAGGTTCAAACCAATCTGACTGGAGAAACTGCAACACCATGTTAAGGTCCCAAGGCGGTACAAAGGGAGGTTGGATGTGCAGAACTCCCTTCAAAAAAGTCTGAACCTCAGGGAGGGCAGCCAATTGTTTCTGGAAGAAGATGGAGAGGGACGAAATCTGGACCTTCGCAGATCCCAACCTCAGGCCCATATCCACACCTGCTTGCAGGAAGAAGAGAAACCGTCCAAGTTGAAACTCCACCGTAGGAAACCTCTTGGATTCACACCAAGAAACATTTCTTCCAAATACAATGGTAATGTTTAGACGTTACCCCTTTCCTAGCCTGTATCAGGGTAGGAATGACCTTCTTCGGAATGCCCTTCTGAGCTAGTATCAGGCGTTCAACCTCCATGCCGTCAAACGTAGCCGCGGTAAGTCTTGATAGGCGAACGGTCCCTGCAGCAGTAGATCCTCCCGAAGAGGAAGGGGCCTCGGCTCTTCCAGCAAGAGATTCAGAAGGTCCACATACCAAGCCCGCCTTGGCCAGTCCGGAGCAATGAGGATCGCCTGAACCCTTGATCTCTTTACGAGCTTCAGAACTCTTGGAATGAGTGGAAAAGGTGGAAACACATACACCGACCAGAACACCCACGGAGACACCAAGGCGTCCACTGCCACTGCTTATGGGTCCCTCGACCTGGAAAAATAGTGTCGAAGCTTCTTGTTGAGACGAGAGGCCATCATGTCTATTTGGGGTAACCCCCAAAAGGTCTGTAATTTCCTTGAACACCTCCGCATGGAGACCCCATTCCCCTGGATGGAGATCGTGTCTGCTGAGGAAGTCTGCTTCCCAGTTGTCTACTCCCGGAATGAAGAAGATTGCTGAGAGCGCCAACGCATCTTTCTGCTCAGAGGATCTTGTCACCTCTGACAATGCAGCTCTGCTCTTCGTTCCGCCCTGTAGGTTAATGTAGGCCACTGTCGTTACATTGCACTTGAATGGCCCGATTTCTTAGAAGATGGGCCGCCTGAAGAAGACCGTTGTAGACGGCTCTTCGTTCCAGGATGTTGATGGGCAGCCCAGGTTCCAGACTTGACCACCTTCCTTGGAATGTTTCCCCCTGAGTGACTGCGCCCCAGCCCCGAAGGCTCGCATCCGTGGTTAGGACCCAGACCTGAATCCCGAACCTGCAGCCCTCCAGAAGGTGAGGCAATTGGAGCCACCAGAGTAGTGAAATCCTGGCCTTTGGCGACCAGACGAATCCTCTGGTGCATGTGGAGATGAGATCCTGACCACTTGTCCAGGAGATCCAGTTGGAAGGCCACTATCTTTCCCAAAAGGTGAATGCAGTGATGAACTGACACCCGGGCTGGCTTCAAGACATCCCGGTCCATTGTTTGCATCACCAACGCCTTTTCCTGCGGAAGAAACACCCTCTGCACTTCTGTGTCGAGGATCATCCCCAGAAAAGACAACCTCTGGGTCGGTTCCAAATGCGACTTTGGGAGATTCAGAAACCAACCGTGGACTGAGTACGTGGGTTGTGAGAACAATGGGCTGCAACAGCTTCTCCTTGGACGAAGCCTTTATCAGCAGATAGTCCAGATATGGAATGATGTTCACCCCTTGTTTGGGGAGAAGAACCATCATCTCTGCCATCACCTTGGTGAACACCCTCGGTGCTGTTGAGAGGCCGAATGGCAGGGCCTGGAACTGGAAATGACAGTCCAATAATGCGAAACGGAGATAAGCCTGATGCGGCAGCCAAATCGGAATGTGGAGGTACGCATCCTTGATATCCAGGGATACCAGGAATTCCCCCTCTTCCAGACCTGATATCACCACCCTGAGAGACTCCATCTTGAAATTGAACTCCTTTAGAAAGGGGTTCAGTGATTTTAGGTTCAGAATGGGCCTGACCGAACCATCCGGTTTCGGTACCACGAAAAGGTTCGAATAGTAACCTGTGGTTTGTAAATGAGGAGGAACTGGTACAATGACCTGTGCCTCCACCAACTTCTGGACAGCTTCCTGTAGTACAGTTCTGTCTGCCAGTAGAACTGGCAAGCCTGATTTGAAAAATCGGCGAGGAGGGATATTTTGAAATTCCACCCTGTATCCCTGGGACACAATATCTATCACCCAGGGATGCAGGGCGGACGATACCCAGACGTGACTGAACTGAGTCTCGCCCCCACAGGACCCACCTCCAGGCCGCGCAGTCCACCGTCATGTGGAGGACTTTGGCGTACCTGAAGCAGGCTTTTGTTCCTGGGAACCTGCTGCAGCAGGTTTCTTGGATTTAACTCGACCTTCCCTAAAGAAGGTATTAAACGGTTTGGCCTTTCTAGGCTTGTTAGGCCGAAAGGACTGAGATGCTAATGAAGAGAAATATTTCTTCGGAGCAGGAGCAGCTGAAGGTAAGAAACGGAGACTTACCCGCTGTAGCCGTGGATATTCAAAGCTTCCCCAATGAGAGCCTGACCTGTGTAGGGTAGGGACTCCACACTTTTCCTGGATTCCGCGTCGGCAGACCACTGGCACAGCCACAGTCCCTGACGAGCTGAAACAGACATGGAAGTGATCTCCACAGCCATGGAACACAGGTCTTTCATGGATTCTACCATAAAACCTGCTGAATCGTGAATGTTACGCAAAAACAATTCAACATCCCCTCTATCCATCATATCCAAATCCTCTAGTAAGGTAGCCGATCACTTTACTATAGCCCTTGCAATCCATGCACTAGCAATAGTGGGACGTAATGTGGCCCCTGAAGCAGTGTACATTGATTTAAGTGTATTATCAATTTTTCTATCAGCCGGCTCCTTTAAGGCGGTAGATCCTGGAACAGGTAAAACCACCTTTTTTGAGAGTCTGGACACAGATGCGTCAACAATAGGTGGGCTTTCCCAATCATCCTCAGGGAAAGGAAACGCCACCTGGACCCTTTTAGGGATCTGGAATTTTTTTCTCCGGGTTTTCCCATGCTTTCTCAAATATAGCATTCAATTCCTTTGACGCAGGGAAGGTTAGCGAGGCTTTCTTATGTTCAGTGAAAAAAGCCTCCCCAACCTGCTCAGGTGTGGTATCATTGATATTTAACACATCGCTGATAGCCTCTATCATTAATTGCACCCCCGTTGGAAGAGAGGCAGAAATCTGAGTAATCCAAGATTTGATAGAGGAAAACCATTCAAGCTCCCATGCTGGAATCTGTGCTAAACCAGTGCTATCCTCATTACATGGAAAGGGATCATCCTGTGAGGACATATCCTCCGCAGCATATGACACAGTGTCCCTGGACATAGCTAAAAGAGACCACCAAACACACACACACACACACACACAGGTGAGGGCAGACAGAGTCCCTCCCCCCCCCCCCCCCCCCCCAAGAATGGCAAGAGAGACACAGAGATTGGAGCCAACCCACATACAGCGCTTTTACCAAAGGGAGACCCCTTGTCAGCGCTGACTGTACACCTTAATAGGATACACAGTCATATTGCAGCCCCCCCTTCTACAACCCCTGGTAGCATTTACAGATAGCTGGAGTTGCTGTGGAGGGACCTTCTTTCCTGCTCAGCGCTGTGCAGGCAGGAAAATGGCGCTGAAACACTGCTGGGTCCGCTCTGAGAAGCTCCGCCCCCAAAATGGCACCATATTCCCACTCTTCTTCTGCTTATACTGGCCTGAGGATTTAGTGCTGGCTGAGATCCTGGGACCCTGACAGGCTTCTGGACCAGTGTAGGGTGTAGCGCTGGCTCAGGGCGCCCCTCCCAGCACCGCACCGTGTACCGCAGTTAATACTGCGCTCCAACCCTGCTGCCGTCATCTTCACACCTGCCCCCCGCTTGCTAGGGTGGTCGGTGTCTCACTCGCCACCGATTCTTCAGGTCTGCAAGGGGGTGGCAGCATGCTGCTGGGGCGAGCGGTCCCCTGTGGCAGAGAACGATCAGACCCCTCTGGAGCTCAGTATCCAGTCAGCGGAGACAGTGGCTCAGACTCCGCAGGGCGGACACTGCTCCCCCCCTCAGTCCCTCGCTGCAGGAAGGTCCGCAGCGGTCCTGACGTGCAAATCGGTCGTCCGACCTGGGTATAGGGGTGAAAGACTAATCGAACCATCTAAAACAAAACATTTTACTAGGAAAACTCAGAAGAACTCCCCTAGCTGTGACCGGCTCCTCTGGGCACATTTTCTAAACGGAGTCTGGTAGGAGGGGCATAGAGGGAGGAGCCAGCCCACACTCTCAAACTCTTCAAGTGCCAATGGCTACTAGTGTACCCACCTATACCCCCATGGTACTAATGTGGACCCCAGCATCCTCTAGGGCGTTGTCATTATGGGATATTGTGTGTAGAATTTTAAGGGAAAAAATAAGAATTTACTTACCGATAATTCTATTTCTCGTAGTCCGTAGTGGATGCTGGGGACTCCGTCAGGACCATGGGGAATAGCGGCTCCGCAGGAGACAGGGCACAAAAATAAAGCTTTAGGATCAGGTGGTGTGTACTGGCTCCTCCCCCTATGACCCTCCTCCAAGCCTCAGTTAGGATACTGTGCCCGGACGAGCGTACACAATAAGGAAGGATATTGAACCCCGGGTAAGACTCATACCAGCCACACCAATCACACCGTATAACTTGTGATCTGAACCCAGTTAACAGTATGACAAACGTAGGAGCCTCTGAACAGACGGCTCACAACAATTAACAACCCGATTTTTTTGTAACAATAACTATGTACAAGTATTGCAGACAATCCGCACTTGGGATGGGCGCCCAGCATCCACTACGGACTACGAGAAATAGAATTATCGGTAAGTAAATTCTTATTTTCTCTAACGTCCTAAGTGGATGCTGGGGACTCCGTCAGGACCATGGGGATTATACCAAAGCTCCCAAACGGGCGGGAGAGTGCGGATGACTCTGCAGCACCGAATGAGAGAACTCAAGGTCCTCCTCAGCCAGGGTATCAAATTTGTAGAATTTTGCAAACGTATTTGTCCCTGACCAAGTAGCAGCTCGGCAGAGTTGTAATGCCGAGACTCCCCGGGCAGCCGCCCAGGATGAGCCCACTTTCCTTGTGGAATGGGCCATGACAGATTTAGGTTGTGGCAAGCCTGCCACAGAATGTGCAAGTTGAATTGTGCTACAAATCCAACGAGCAATCGTCTGCTTAGAAGCAGGAGCACCCATCTTGTTGGGTGCATACAATATAAGCAGTGAGTCAGACTTTCTGACTCCCGCCGTTCTTGAAATATATATTTTCAATGCCCGGACAACGTCCAACAACTTGGAATCCTCCAACTCGTTAGTAGCCGCAGGCACCACAATAGGCTGGTTCAGATGAAACGCTGACACCACCTTAGGCAGAAAATGTGGACGCGTCCGCAGTTCTGCCCTGTCCGTATGGAAAATCAGATATGGGCTCTTATATGATAAAGCCGCCAATTCTGATACTCTCCTGGCTGAAGCCAGGGCCAGTAGCATGGTTACTTTCCATGTGAGATACTTCAGCTCCACCGATTTGAGCGGCTCAAACCAATGGGATTTGAGAAAATCCAAGACTACATTAAGATCCCACGGTGCCACTGGGGGCACAACCGGGGGCTGTATATGTAGTACTCCTTTTACAAAAGTCTGGACTTCAGGAACTGAAGCCAATTCTTTTTGGAAGAAAATCGACAGGGCCGAAATTTGAACCTTAATGGACCCCAATTTGAGGCCCATAGACAATCCTGTTTGCAGGAAATGTAGGAATCGACCCAGTTGAAATTCCTCCGTGGGGGCCTTCCTGGCCTCACACCACGCAACATATTTCCTCCAAATGCGGTGATAATGTTGTGCAGTCACCTCCTTCCTGGCCTTTACCAGTGTAGGAATGACCTCTTCCGGAATGCCTTTTTCCTTTAGAATTCGGCGTTCAACCGCCATGCCGTCAAACGCAGCAAGTCTTGGAATAGACACGGTCCCTGCTGAAGCAGGTCCCGTCTTAGAGGTAGAGGCCACGGATCCTCCGTGAGCATCTCTTGAAGTTCCGGGTACCAAGTTCTTCTTGGCCAATCCGGAGCCACTAGTATCGTTCTTACTCCCTTTTGCCGTATAATTCTCAGTACTTTTGGTATGAGAGGCAGAGGAGGGAACACATACACTGACTGGAACACCCACGGTGTTACCAGAGCGTCCACAGCTATTGCCTGAGGATCTCTTGACCTGGCGCAATACCTGTCCAGTTTTTTGTTGAGGCGGGACGCCATCATATCCACCATTGGTTTTTCCCAACGGTTCACAATCATGTGGAAGACTTCTGGATGAAGTCCCCACTCTCCCGGGTGTAAATCGTGTCTGCTGAGGAAGTCTGCTTCCCAGTTGTCCACTCCCGGAATGAATACTGCTGACAGTGCTATCACATGATCTTCCGCCCAGCGAAGAATCCTTGCAGCTTCTGCCATTGCTGTCCTGCTTCTTGTGCCGCCCTGTCTGTTTACGTGGGCGACTGCCGTGATGTTGTCCGACTGGATCAACACCGGCTGACCCTGAAGCAGGGGTTTTGCCAGACTTAGAGCATTGTAAATCGCTCTTAGCTCCAGTATATTTATGTGAAGAGACATCTCCAGGCTTGACCATACTCCCTGGAAGTTTCTTCCTTGTGTGACCGCTCCCCAGCCTCTCAGACTGGCATCCGTGGTCACCAGGACCCAGTCCTGTATGCCGAATCTGCGGCCCTCTAACAGATGAGCACTCTGCAACCACCACAGAAGAGACACCCTTGTCCGTGGCGATAAGGTTATCCGCTGATGCATCTGCAGATGCGATCCGGACCATTTGTCCAGCAGATCCCACTGAAAAGTTCGTGCGTGGAATCTGCCGAATGGAATCGCTTCGTAAGAAGCCACCATCTTTCCCAGGACTCTTGTGCATTGATGCACAGACACTGTCCCTGGTTTTAGGAGGTTCCTGACAAGTTCGGATAACTCCCTGGCTTTCTCCTCCGGAAGAAACACCTTTTTCTGAACCGTGTCCAGAATCATTCCCAGGAATAGCAGACGTGTCGTCGGGGTCAACTGAGATTTTGGAAAATTCAGAATCCACCCGTGTTGTTGCAGCACTAGTTGGGTTAGTGCTACTCCGTCTTCCAGCTGTTCTCTGGATCTTGCCCTTATCAGGAGATCGTCCAAGTAAGGGATAATTAATACGCCTCTTCTTCGTAGAAGGATCATCATTTCGGCCATTACCTTGGTAAAGACTCGAGGTGCCGTGGACAATCCAAACGGCAGCGTCTGAAACTGATAATGACAGTTTTGCACCACGAACCTGAGGTACCCTTGATGTGAAGGGCAAATTGGGACATGCAGGTAAGCGTCCTTTATGTCCAGGGACACCATAAAGTCCCCTTCTTCCAGATTCGCTATCACTGCTCTGAGTGACTCCATCTTGAACTTGAATTTTTGTATGTACAGGTTCAAAGATTTGAGATTTAGAATAGGTCTTACCGAGCCGTCCGGCTTCGGTACCACAAATAGCGTGGAGTAATACCCCTTTCCCTGTTGTAGGAGGGGTACCTTGACTATCACCTGCTGAGCAAACAGCTTGTGAATGGCTTCCAATACCGTCGCCCTGTCTGAGGGAGACGTTGGCAAAGCAGACTTTAGGAACCGGCGAGGGGGAGACTTCTCGAATTCCAACCTGTAACCCTGAGATACTACCTGCAGAATCCAGGGGTCCACCTGTGAGCAAGCCCACTGTGCGCTGAAATTCTTGAGTCGACCCCCCACCGTTCCTGAGTCCGCTTGTAAGGCCCCAGCGTCATGCTGAGGGCTTTGCAGAACCCTGGGAGGGCTTCTGTTCCTGGGCAGGGGCTGCTTGCTGCCCTCTCTTACCCCTTCCTCTGCCCCGAGGCAGATATGACTGTCCTTTTGTCCGCTTGTTCTTATAGGAACGAAAGGACTGCGGCTGAAAAGACGGTGTCTTTTTCTGTTGGGAGGGGGTCTGAGGTAAAAAAGTGGATTTTCCGGCAGTTGCCGTAGCCACCAGATCCGATAGATTCCTCCCCTTTATACGGCAATACTTCCATATGTCGTTTGGAATCCGCATCACCTGACCACTGTCGCGTCCATAAACTCCTTCTGGCAGATATGGACATCGCATTTACTCTCGATGCCAGAGTGCAAATATCTCTCTGCGCATCTCGCATATAAAAGGAAAGCATCCTTTAATTGCTCTATAGTCAATAAAATACTGTCCCTATCCAGGGTATCAATATTTTCAGTCAGGGAATCCAACCAGACGACCCCAGCACTGCACATCCAGGCTGAGGCGATGGCTGGTCACAGTATAACACCAGTATGTGTGTATATACTTTTTAAGGCAGTTTCCAGCCTCCTATCTGCTGGATCCTTGAAGGCGGCCGTATCAGGAGACGGTAACGCCACTTGTTTTGATAAGCGTGTGAGCGCCTTATCCACCCTAGGGGGTGTTTCCCAGCGCGCCCTAACCTCTGCCGGGAAAGGGTATAATGCTAATAACTTTTTTGAAATTAGCATTTTTCTATCTGGGTTAACCCACGCTTCATCACATACATCATTTAATTCCTCTGATTCAGGAAAAACTACAGGTAGTTTTTTCACCCCCCACATAATACCCCTTTTTGTGGTACTTGTAGTATCAGAGATATGCAAAGCCTCCTTCATTGCCGTGATCATATAACGTGTGGCCCTACTTGAAAATACGTTCGTTTCATCACCGTCGACACTAGATTCAGTGTCTGTGTCTGGGTCTGTGTCGACCGACTGAGGTAAAGGGCGCTTTACAGCCCCTGACGGTGTCTGAGACGCCTGGGCAGGTACTAACTGGTTTGCCGGCCGTCTCATGTCGTCAACTGATTTTTGTAATGTGCTGACATTATCACGTAATTCCATAAACAAAGCCATCCATTCCGGTGTCGACTCCCTGGGGGGTGACATCACCATTATCGGCAATTGCTCTGCCTCCACGCCAACATCGTCCTCATACATGTCGACACACACGTACCGACACACAGCAGACACACAGGGAATGCTCTTATCGAAGACAGGACCCCACTAGCCCTTTGGGGAGACAGAGGGAGAGTTTGCCAGCACACACCCAAGCGCTATAATATATATGGGAACAACCCTATATAAGTGTTGTTCCTTATAGCCGCTTAAATATATAAAAATATCGCCAAAATATGCCCCCCCTCTCTGTTTTACCCTGTTTCTGTAGTGCAGTGCAGGGGAGAGTCCTGGGAGCCTTCCTCACAGCGGAGCTGAGCAGGAAAATGGCGCTGTGTGCTGAGGAGAATAAGCCCCGCCCCCTATTCCGGCGGGCTTTTCTCCCGGAGTTTTAGACATTTGGCATGGGTTAAATACATACATATAGCCTCAATGGCTATATGTGATGTATTCTTTTGCCATAAAAGGTATTATATATTGCTGCCCAGGGCGCCCCCAGCAGCGCCCTGCACCCTCCGTGACCGTCTGGTGTGAAGTGTGTGACAACAATGGCGCACAGCTGCAGTGCTGTGCGCTACCTTCATGAAGACTGAAGAGCCTTCTGCCGCCTGTTTCCGGACCTTCAATCTTCAGCATCTGTAAGGGGGGTCGGCGGCGCGGCTCCGGGACGAACCCCAGGGTGAGACCTGTGTTCCGACTCCCTCTGGAGCTAATGGTGTCCAGTAGCCTAAGAATCCAATCCATCCTGCACGCAGGTGAGTTGAAATTCTCTCCCCTAAGTCCCTCGATGCAGTGAGCCTGTTGCCAGCAGGACTCACTGAAAATAAAAAACCTAAAAAAACTTTTTCTAAGCAGCTCTTTAGGAGAGCCACCTAGATTGCACCCTGCTCGGACGGGCACAAAAACCTAACTGAGGCTTGGAGGAGAGTCATAGGGGGAGGAGCCAGTACACACCACCTGATCCTAAAGCTTTATTTTTGTGCCCCGTCTCCTGCGGAGCCGCTATTCCCCATGGTCCTGACGGAGTCCCCAGCATCCACTTAGGACGTTAGAGAAAAATAATTTATTCTATTTTGGAAGAAGGCTGTAACGTAACAAAATGTGGAAAAGTGAAGCGCTGTGAATACTTTCTGGATGCACTGTAGTTATAGAACACCAATGCTTTGATGCAAACTAGCTACTCAATGCTCCCAGAAATGGACTTGAACACAACTTTTTAGAATATTTTCACGTAGCATGTGAGCTATCAGTCATTGTATGATTTGTGTGCCCCTTGTCATTCAGTCATTGCCGGTCAGCCAATCACGCCAGGTACGGCGCCAAGCTGCAAGGGTGCCACCTCCAGGTGCCCGATCCCCGCTGATTGATAGTCTTCTGCCCCTCCTTGCCTGTGCAGCAATCACCTGCATGGCTGCCTGCCCATCTGTGCCTCCCGGGCCCAGTCCCCACACACTGTTCAGTAAAGGTATGTAGAAAGTTTGGTGTTCCATTTTCTTATGTGGCACATATAAATACAGTATTTATGGCTATAGACAAACTTTTTAATTTGTTAATAAGTAATATAATGGACAGGCGTTTCTGCCTATTGTTCCAAAACAATATACTCCTAGGTGTTTGTTTTTTTATGTGGTGGTCAATGTGTGTATTTTTCGCTCATGTGAAGTCTGTGTGTTTTATTATTTTCATGTGGGGCCCTGTATTTTTTTTTTCATATGAAGCCTATGGGGTATATTCAATAAGATTCGGATCCATTCCGACATGCAGTTGTCAGAATGGATCAGAAAACCCCTATTCAATGGACGGGCAATTCAGACTGTTTGATTTGGCCGTACACAGGGTCCTGTCCTGCGGCTTCTGATGCGCTGACAGCAGTGGCCAGGAGTGCAGATGGCGGCGGCCGTGAGCGGGACGGCGGCGGGGTAACCTGGGCAGCAGGGGGTGCGGAGATCGGCGGGGGGAGCTGGCTGCGGGGTGACATGTCTGGGGCAGCAGGGGGAGGCATGTACCCCCTGCAGCCAGCGCCCCCCGCCGACCGCTGCTCTCCGCTCCCCCAGCATCGCTTGTCTCCTCAGTTTGTCGGAAAGGGGGCCAAAACCTGTCGGATTTGTCCCCCGCCGATCCACGTGTTTTCCATCAAGTCGGGAATTTCCGACTTGTCAGAAAAAAATTGCCTCTAATGAATAGGTCGGACCCCTTTCCAACCTATTTCTGTCGGAAGCTGCCGTCTTTCCGACAAGACGGCAGCTTTCCGACAGTTATTGAATACACCCCTATGTGTTTTATTATTTTCATCGATTTAAAAATATGAGCTTACCAAAAGAAAAAAACACAAGGCTCAGCCAGGCCCTGCAGGACACTTTCAGGGGACTGGTCAATGCCATTCATATATACATACACAATACTGTGCAAAAGTTTAGGCAGGTGTGGAAAAATGCTGCAAAGAATGCTTTCAAAAATAGAAGTGTTAATAGTTTATTTTATCAATAAACAAAATGCAAAGTGAACGAACATAAGAAAAATTAAAGTCAAATCAATATTTGACTTTCAGTGTATGACAATATCAGGTGTATGATTAACCAATCATATCAAAACAGGAGATAATGATCATCATTTTCATATGTAGGTTGAAACTCGGTCATTAACTAAAACAAACAGCTGTATAAGAAACTTAAAATTGGGGGAGTGGGATATGCTCTCAACTATGAATTTGTAGCTACATCTGGAATATCTTTTGAGCAATCAAAGGAAGCCATATTATGCATGTGAGCGCATTGAAGCTATAACATCAGTGATGAAGTAAAGCATAATGCTTGGCTAGCATCCTTCACATACAAGCAGACAGAACCCTGAGGAAACGCATTGGGTGGAAAATGCATACATTGGGTGGGCCACCACAATGCTGGACAGTGGCAAAGACAAGTGCATACAAGTTTAATAACATAAATGCTTACATACAATCAAAGAGTAGGGAAGAGGAGTACAAATTATATCTATATATATATATATATATATATATATATATCTATATACACACACACATATACATATATATATATATATATATATATATATATATATATATATATATACATATATACACACACACACACATACATATACACACACACACACACATACATATATACACACCCACACATACATACAGTATATTTATCTCTCGTTCTATCGAACATGCGATACATCTGTAGGTCATCGGCTTGTGTACTCCAGATATGTCTGCGAACCCTGCTGCACAGCCAATGTGGATATATCTCAGCATGTCTATGTGTACGGGCGGGACTGACATCACAGCTGATTGAGCCAGTTATGTTGTCAGATCCACTGGTATAGTGTGTGCCGAGCCTTAGTTGAATGGAAAAAGGGCACAATTAAGACAGGAGTAGGGGGATATGGCTTTTAGTGAAAATCTAAAAGTTGTTTCTATAATTTTACAAAAAGATTTCTATAATATAATAAAATGAAAATGAAAAAAAAAAAAAAAAAAAGTACCTCATATAGCGAATAAAAGTTTATTGGAGTAAACAGAAGTTCTATGATTGCTTGTATAAACAGTACATAAAACTATAGACACATGATCAAACAAAACACACCCCACTGCCATGAGTGTCCAGAAAGAAACCCCCATTGTGATTTATCAGCGCTGAATGCAAATTTAATGCATCAGTTCTGTACATAGATAAAAGAACTGATGTTATGGAATGAATTGAATTATGCAAACCAATTGTTCTTTTTTTACCTTTTACTTACAAAGGCACAAAATCATATCTGTCACATTGCAGTATTCATAAATATACATTATGCCTTTTTTTCATAGGAAAATATTCAAACAAGGCATCAGATTATAGATAATCCTCATCAAGAGTTTCATAAAGATGCAAAGTAACTAATGTAACGTATAGCAAATGTTCCAAATTTTGCATTCTTTTCCTAAATGAGATAACAGACAGACACGTCTATATATAACTCCGTTTAATCCCTCTAATATTTTGGCATGTGTTTAACAAACATATGTACTTGGAAATTTAAAAATATACAGATATATACACACACATACAAAATAAAGTTGTGCAATTAGCTAAGAGCTACATTATTCCCAATACACAACTAAAAAAAAAAAAAAAAAAACAAGAAAAAATGCACAAGGTATATACATCCAAATGATATAGAATATGTCTTTAGGAGAATACATTTAAAAATTCCTTGCATGTATTCATTTTCTGAACTAGAAGGATAATATCTCAACATTCTTAAGTATTTCAATAAAAATGGTGTGTAATGTACCCAAAGGATTGATTGCACATAACCATTAACCTTTTTTCTGACAAGTGTTTCCCAGCACAACAGAATAAAGTATTTTCTTGGTCACTTACATTCAAATGCAAGAGTGCCGATCATTTGCTTCTCCAGACAAATTTCTCACAAATCCATGTAAATAATGGTGTCCCCCATTATAAATAATACAAAGCTGGGCTACAACAGAATGATTTAAGATTTTGAATAACAGTCCTGCTCGTCTGATTCACATGGTAGTACTATTGCCCGGATATTGTTTTCAAGATAAACCTTATAACATATACTGGGACATCCACAAGAACTCCGTGAATATTGAAAGAATGTGACTTGTATGATCAGTTTTACTGGCAAATATTTTTTGGTATGCCATGTATAATGTAGCAAGAATACCTAAGAAAGGGAAAAGGCTACTGAAGGCAACTTTGAATTATGCAGGGTTATTTTTGCTAGATTATCCTTCTTGCCCAAAGTCTTCTGTGAATTTCTTTAATTTTTCCAGGTCCTCCTCATTTACAGTAGGTTTGGTATGAGCTAAAGATCTCAACATGTCGGCCTGAAAAGTAATTTAATAAAATTATTAGCTTGCATGTTGAACAAAATCTACAGAATAAACAATGCAATTTGTAAACAAATACAGCCAAGTGTGTTATGGCCATGCAGCTTTTAACTGGAGTTTCCAGATCAGCCACGGTGACCTGAACTTTCCTCTTGCACAACTTCATTCTAAAAAAAGTCATGATAGAAGCCAGATCTATCCCAAACCATATGATGTCCAAAACAACTCTGCATGTGATTCTAAGGTCCATGGGCCTAATTCAGACCTGATCGCAGCAGCAAATTTGTTAGCTAATGTGCAAAACTATTCTCTTCTCATCCTACTTCTCTACTACCTCTCCTCTTGATCTTTTACCCTCACAAATAAGTAAAGTTCTGTCTCCAGTGCTCATCCCTACCTTAACTAACGTCTGTAATCTCTCTCTCACTCACTACTGGTATCTTTCCTTCACTGTTCAAGCATGCAGTGATTACTCCCATTTTGAAAAAACAAAATTCTGACTAACTCTCTCTCAAACTACCGCCCTATCTCTCAGCTCCCTTGTCTCTCTAAGCTACTTGAGAGACTTGCATACACTCGACTCACACACTTTAACTCACACAACTTATTGGACCCACTTCAGTCAGGCTTCCGTTCCCAACACTCCACAGAGACAGCACTAACTAAAGTGGTTAATGATTTGGTCACTACTTATTCTTCTAGATCTGCTGCCTTTGACACGGTAGACCACTCTCTTCTCATACAAACACTACAATCCCTAGGTCTTAAAGACACAGCCCTTTCTTGGTTCTTATCCTACTTATCTAATCGCTCCTTCAGTGTTCGCTTCTCGGAATCTATCTCCTCTTTGCTACCTCTTTCAGTTGGAGTACCGCAAGGCTCAGTCTTGGGTCCTCTGCTTTTCACAATCTATACTTTATCTCTTGGTAAACTAATCAGCTATTTTGGATTTCAGTATCATCTGTACGCAGATGATACTCAAATCTACCTATCCTCCCCTGATTTGTCACGATCTGTACTGGGCGGCGTCACTGAATGTCTTTCTGCCATTATAATTATATTTCCACCGGCCAATAGTAGGTACCAATCTGATATCTCGATCACTGTTGAAACTCAACAATCAACCCTACCCCACAAGCTCGCTGCCTAGGTGTCATCCTTGACTCTGATCTGTCCTTTGTTCCCCACATTCAGTCTGTCTCTAAATCATGATATATGCATCTAAAAAACATATCCAAAATACGACCATACCTTACACAAAACACTGGTAAAAAACTAATCCATGCTCTCATTATCTCACGCATTGATTATTGCAATAGTCTCCTAACTGGTCTTCCCAAAATCGACTCTCACCACTACAATCCATTCTGAATGCAGCTGCAAGTCTAATCTTCCTCGCTAGACGTTAATAGTCTGCAAATCCACTCTGTCAGTCCCTCCATTGGTTACCTGTTTTCTACCATATTCAATATAAAAAGAGGATTTTGGTACTTACCGATAAATCCATTTCTCTGAATCCTCTAGGGGACACTGGAGCACTCAGACATTAGGGGTGTGAAGCTTGCAACCGGAGGTGTGGCACAATCTAAAATTAGTATTGTCTGCACAGCCGGCTCCTCCCCCTTCACATCCCTCCTCCCTCAGTTTTGAAAATTGACTGAGAGAATAGGACATGACACTATAGCACATGGCGAGGAACCGAACCATACAACATGTCAAACAGTATCCAAGAAACTTCTTTAACCGAAATTAACACAAGCTGTTTGTACGAACTGTATGAACAAGAACCGTACAACATATCAAACAGCATCCAAGAAACTTCTTTAACCGAAATTAACACAAGCTGTTTGTACGAACTGTATGAACAAGAACCGTACAACATATCAAACAGCATCCAAGAAACTTCTTTAACCGAAATTAACACACGCTGTTTGTACGAACTGTATGAACAAGAACTATGAA
The DNA here is from genome assembly GCF_028390025.1 of Pseudophryne corroboree. NCBI lineage: Eukaryota > Metazoa > Chordata > Amphibia > Anura > Myobatrachidae > Pseudophryne > Pseudophryne corroboree. Next base: position 500,456,638 of record NC_086448.1, read on the forward strand.
CACAGCAGGCTGACCGCACCGAAGCGGGCGTCCAGTGTCCCCTAGAGGATTCAGAGAAATGGATTTATCGGTAAGTACCAAAATCCTCTTTTCTCTTCCATCCACTAGGGGACACTGGAGCACTCTTAGACATTAGGGGACGTCCCAAAGTTAACCCCCAGGGAGGGAGTGCTGTCGGTGGCCTGCAAAACCAAACGTCCGAACCTAGAATCTTCGGACGCAAAGGTATCAAACTTGTAAAGCTTTGCGAACGTGTGGGCTGAGGACCACGTCGCCGCACTACAAAGCTGAGAAGTGGAGACACCTCTGGCAACCGCCCAGGGGGCACCCACCGATCGGGTGGTATGAGCACCCGTCTGAACCGGAACCTGTCTACCACAGGAAACATAAGCCTGCCGAATGGCAAGTCTAATCCATCGAGACAGAGACTGCTTAGAAGCCGGCCAACTCTTCTATGGCCCATCATAAAGAACAAACAAATGGTTCAACTTTCTGAAGGATGACGTAACTTGTACGTATACCCGTAAGGCTCGGACTACATCCAAGGACACATCCCCATCTACGAGACCCTGGAAAGATGGGACCACAATTGGTTGGTTCACATGAAACCCTGACACAACCTTAGGAAGGAAATCCGCTCTTGTACGGAGTTCCGCCTAATCCACATGAAAAAAAAAAAAAAAAGGACTCTTACACGATAAGGCTCCCAACTGAGAAACCTGCCTAGCCGAAGCCAAGGCCAGCAATAACGTTACCTTCCAAGAGAGATATTTCAGGTCTATTCTCGCTAACCGCTCAAAGAGTGACGATTTCAAAATTCCAACACCAAATTGAAATCCCATGGCGCAGTGGGAGGACAAAAAGGGGGCTGTATCCTCAGAACCCCCTGTAAAAAGGTTTGAACCTCTGGCAAGGATGCCAACCGCGGTCGAAAAAGGATGGAAAGAGCCGAAACCTGAACATTCAGAGAGCCCAGCCGCAGACCTAATTCTAGGCCGGCCTGGAGAAAAAATAAAAGTCTGGATAAGTGGAAGGTCGTTGAATTCCACCCCCGTTCCTGACACCAATCCATGTACCTCTTCCAAATTATGTAGTAGTGCATGGCTGCGACCGGCTTCCTAGCGGCAATCATTGTAGGAATGGCCGTTCTAGGTATCCCTCTGCTTCTTTAGATCCGGGTCTCAAAAGTCACGCCGTTGAACGCAGCCTGTTCAGGTCCGGATGGTGAAACGGTCCCTGAGATAGCAGGTCCTCTCTCTGAGGTAACCGCCAAGGATCGTCCGCTAATATCCCTCGTAGGTCTGAGTACCAACTCCTGCGGGGCCAATCTGGTGCGATTAGAATCGCCCATACTCGTTCTCGTTTCAACCTCTTAAGAACCCTGGGTAGGAGTGGGAAAGGTGGAAAGATGTAAACCTTCTTGTAACACCAAGGAAGTGTTAATGCATCCACTCCTTCTGCTGCTGGATCCCTTGTCCTGGACACATATCTGGGCAGTTTGTGGTTCTGCCGAGACGCCATTAGGTCGACTTGAGGTAGGCCCCATCTCCTCACCACCATGTTGAAAATCCGTAGATGTAGGCACCACTCTCCCGGATGCATAGCCTGGCGACTGAGATGATCTGCTTCCCAGTTTTCCACACCTGGAATGAACACTGCCGAGAGGATTATGTTTCGCCTTTCTGCCCACAACAAATTCTTTGTGGCTTCTTTTAACGCCATCTTGCTCTTTGTTCCTCCTTGACGGTTTATGTAAGCCGTCGCTGTGACATTGTTCGACTGAATCCTTATGTGTTGACCCATGACCAGGTCTTCGGCTAAGAGAAGCGCATTGTAAACTGCTCTTAGTTCGAGAATGTTTATGAGTAATCTGCTCTCCTGTAATGTCCGTCTTCCCTGGAACCGACGGTCCTCTAATTCGGCACCCCAACCTCTGAGACTGGCGTCCGTTGTCAGGATCCTCCAATCCCAAATGCCGAATCTCTTTCCTGCTCCGAGATTTCTGTGAGCAATGAGGTTCATCTGGAATGGTCGGGAATGAAGTCCGCCGTACTGGAGAGCTTCGAACGACGCCACCATTTTCCTGAGAAGTTGCACACAGAGGTGCAGAGACACCGTCGGTGTCCTTAGTACATGAGCAACTAACTTCTGTATGTCCTGGATCTTTGACTCCGGCAGGAAAATTCTCAATTGCAGTGTCCAGGATGAGACCGAGGAACTGAAGCAGTGGAGTTGGAATGAGGTTGGATTTCTGGAAGTTCACAATCCACCCATGTTGAATGAGAAATCGGTGAGATGTCTGAGCATCCTTCATCAGCTTCTCTGGAGAGGAGGCCTTGATCAAAAGATCGCCCAGATAAGGCGTTATCGTGACCCCTAATAGCCTCAATCCTACAACCATGATCGCCATGATCTTCGTGAAGATCCATGGAGCTGATGATAGACCGAATGGTAAGGCTCTGAATTGGTAATGATCCTTCACCAGTGCAAACCTTAGGTAAGCTTGGTGGGGAGACCAAATTGGGATATGCAGGTATGCATCCTTTATGTCCATGGACACCATGAACTTGCCCATGTTCCAAACCTGCAATGACCGACTGGACTGATTTAATTTTGAATTTGTAGATTTTTAGAAACTGGTTTAAAGCTTTTAAATCGAGTATCGGCCTGACCGTTCCATCTGGCTTTGGCACGACGAAAAGCTTGGAATAGAAACCCGTTCCTCACTGGGAGGCGGGAACTGGAGAAATGACCTCTGACCGTAGTAACTTTTGAATTACTGTCAGTAGAGCTTTTGCCTTTTGAGGGCACCGAGGCAAACCCATTGTAAAAAACTGACTGAGGTCTCTGTTGAAAATCCATCCAAAGATCTGGTGAGGTGTTGGCCCAGATGTCCCGAAAATCTTCCAGATGTGCGCCCACTAAGGGTGATACCAGGTGGGCCGGGAGACCATCATGCCACGGTCTTGTCAGCAGGTTTATCCTGCTTTCTGGCTGCTGCCTGTGAGCGTCCACTACCTCTGCCTCCGCGTGCTTGTGCACCAAAGCCTCTTCATTGGGCTCGAAAGGACTGCGATTTAAATGAATTAAACGCTGGTCCCGAATAACCTCTCCTAACCTGCGGAGTGGCTCTCGTATAAGGAGTAGGCAAAAAGGTGGATTTCCCTGCTGTAGCCTGCGAAATCCACTTGTCCAATTCTGAACCGAAAAGCATGTCACCCCCAAAAGGGATGGCTTCTACCGCCTTCTTGGTTTCAGAGTCTCCCTGCCATTCTCTGAGCCATAAAATCCGTCTAGCCGATATGGCCGATGCGGAGATGCGCGATGCTATTCTGCTAAGATCCTTTGAGGCTTGACACAAGTATGGAGCAGATTCTCGAACGTGTTCCACCAGTTGGGTAATCTCTTCCAAGCTATTTTCCTCCTGAATAGCCTGTACAATACACCCAGACCATGCACCCATGGCCTTGTTGACCCAAGCACATACGATCGCAGGTCTCTGTGCTGCACCTGCTGCTACCAAAATAGACTTTAAAGCTGTGTCCACCTTTCGATCTGACGCATCCTTTAAAGTCAAGAGAGAAGGAGAGACATATAGTCTCGAGGGGCCATGCACAGGCTATAACAGTATTGATGAAAAGATATATAACCAGCCTTTTTAGGAGAAATAATTAAATAAGTAGAATACCCTAAATAAAATTAAGTTGGGCTGGAGGTGCACCAGTAAGCATAATGCAATCTATAAAAGGAACAAAAGGGAGAGCGACCATAAGGCGGTCGTCCCCCAGAGAAGGCTTACTTTGTGGCGCACTCTTTTTTTATCATTAAATTTGTAAATATTGTAAGATTAAAACTTAACATTTATTGAAATTATTAAAATAAAGTGGTCAAAATAAGACATAAACAAAACAGGTTGGTCAAAATTGACTATTAGTGATACAAAATCATTGTATGTCTAAACACATGGCTTATACGTGGTTAATATTCACTATATTGTACTTATGAAGTCTCCAAATAGACATATTCGAAACATAGCCACGTATCTGCTAATATGACGAATATACAATCAAAAAATAATGATAATCATTTCATAGTGTAAATAACTCATCAATGATTTCATAGTATAGATAACCCATCCAAAGGTTACTTCTAACATATGATGAGAAAGTGTGAAACAAAAAGTGAAATATTGGTTAAATAATTTTACGGGTAGCTGAAAGTTCAAAGAGATCTCTCTTAATAAATGATTGGATCTCATACTAAAGGCATATACCCGGTTAGCGGCGACTGCCTGATCTACTGGTGTACATCCCCTTTAATAGATGGAAATAGTAGTCCTCTAAGAGGACAGGAATGGTATAAATTTAAATGCACAATTCAGCAATCTATAACAGTTGATATCACACCTAATGCATCAAAAAATCAATGGATAATTGATAGCAATCCGTATCTTAATTACTAAACATATGTATAATCACGATCGGTATCTTAATTGTTAATCCGTATCTTAATTATTTAAACATATGCATCTCCTAATCATGCGTAGTGGCAGCTCATGAACATACACATTTCTTTTTAGTAGCTGATAATTAATAGAACAGGAGAGAGACATGTGGTTCATATGATTCAATAATACCACTTGATGACGTGCGCATGTAAGTTATATTCATAAATGTATACACATCATAATCATGGTCCCATTACTAAATTGCTCATCACTGTAACATCATGTATTGAAGAGAAAAAAACCTCTATCAGCAAGACCTGTCTCCTTATGTGTCATTCCATTTTGTCAGGCCAATAGCTACAACATATTCAGAACCCACATAATAGCAGTTTTTTGTGAAACAATATAATATTGTATCTATTGATAACAACAATGTATCATAATGTAGTATACCTAGTTGCAAAACAGTAAGCTGCTATTACATGTAAGTGCTTTTAGGAGAAAGTAAACAGGTCCCGGCACTATCAGACTAGTTCCCCTTTCTGCTGTCGCCTCATGTGCAATAATGCAGTGAATGAGATTGATGAGAGTTCGGGTCACGTCTAATGCCGGGATAGAAGAAAGAAGTGCGAGTTGCTTCTGCTATCCCAAAAAGAACCCCTCCTCCCCTGTTGTGCCGCCACAGTGCAGAGGCAGTAGGAGAACTAGTGTGGATGAGAGAGCCGCTCTGAAATGTTAATAGAAGCGTGTGTATGCCGCCATTCCTGTGTGCACGGACAGATGCAGAGAGCCGCTCACGTGACCAGATGCCGGGTCGGGCTGAGGATTCCACACCCCCGGAAACCGTGTACGTCTGGTATGCTGATGACGTACGTTTCACTAAGGCTTGTTCACATCGGTATCGCATAGATCTGTGAATCAGAGCTGTATAAATAGCAGTCTCAGTGCAGGCGTGACTTTCAATTAGATACAATTATTGAAATCCTTAGAGCAATTTGCGGACCAAGGATAGTATATACATGCACAGAACATGGTTCTAATCAAAAACTCAGTCCCCAATTAATCGGTAAAATTTTTTTTTCTTTTATTGTCAATTAATAATGACACATTCTAATTCAATCAATGACCCTGACCCAACATGATTATATTATTGATTAAACATTAGTAATTGATCTAGTAACATTAGATCCACTTACAAAGCATAAGCTCCAAATTATAAATTGTGCCAAAATGGTACTAGATCCTCATAATAGATAAGAAACACCGTAATAACCATATTTTGGAAGGAAAATTTTTTTACCAATAAAATATAAGATATAAATTTTAAAGAAAGAGGGATCCACTTATCACATAGTTTGAAAAATACAAATGGACAATCACAGCATTTACACTCTGCCCATAACTGTGGCCTAAATTGCATTGATATATAACATGCGCAATTCCATTAACAAAATATTATAGTCTGAATTATAAATTGTTCCCTGATGTTATTATGTCCGTGTAATAAGTCCAACACGGAACCTAAAGATAGTGAAAAAATAAGATTTTACTTACCGATAAATCTATTTCTCGGAGTCCGTAGTGGATGCTGGGGTTCCTGAAAGGACCATGGGGAATAGCGGCTCCGCAGGAGACAGGGCACAAAAAGTAAAGCTTTTCCAGATCAGGTGGTGTGCACTGGCTCCTCCCCCTATGACCCTCCTCCAGACTCCAGTTAGGTACTGTGCCCGGACGAGCGTACACAATAAGGGAGGATTTTGAATCCCGAGTAAGACTCATACCAGCCACACCAATCACACCGTACAACTTGTGATCTAAACCCAGTTAACAGTATGATAACAGCGGAGCCTCTGAAAGATGGCTTCCTTCAACAATAACCCGAATTAGGTAACAATAACTATGTACAATTATTGCAGATAATCCGCACTTGGGATGGGCGCCCAGCATCCACTACGGAATCCGAGAAATAGATTTATCGGTAAGTAAAATCTTATTTTCTCTATCGTCCTAGTGGATGCTGGGGTTCCTGAAAGGACCATGGGGATTATACCAAAGCTCCCAAACGGGCGGGAGAGTGCGGATGACTCTGCAGCACCGAATGAGAGAACTCCAGGTCCTCCTTAGCCAGAGTATCAAATTTGTAAAATTTTACAAACGTGTTCTCCCCTGACCACGTAGCTGCTCGGCAAAGTTGTAATGCCGAGACCCCTCGGGCAGCCGCCCAAGATGAGCCCACCTTCCTTGTGGAGTGGGCCTTTACAGATTTAGGCTGTGGCAGGCCTGCCACAGAATGTGCAAGTTGGATTGTGCTACAGATCCAACGAGCAATCGTCTGCTTAGACGCAGGAGCACCCATCTTGTTGGGTGCATACAATATAAACAACGAGTCAGATTTTCTGACTCCAGCTGTCCTTGCAATATATATTTTTAATGCTCTGACAACGTCCAGTAACTTGGAGTCCTCCAAGTCACTTGTAGCCGCAGGCACTACAATAGGCTGGTTCAGATGAAATGCTGACACCACCTTAGGGAGAAAATGCGGACGAGTCCGCAGTTCTGCCCTGTCCGAATGGAAAATCAGATATGGGCTTTTGTAAGATAAAGCTGCCAGTTCTGACACTCTCCTGGCCGAAGCCAGGGCTAGAAGCATTCACTTTCCATGTGAGATATTTCAAATCCACCTTCTTTAGTGGTTCAAACCAATGAGATTTTAGAAAGTCCAAAACCACATTGAGATCCCACGGTGCCACTGGAGGCACCACAGGAGGCTGTATATGTAGCACTCCCTTAACAAAGGTCTGGACTTCAGGGACTGAAGCCAATTCTTTTTGAAAGAAAATCGACAGGGCCGAAATTTGAACCTTAATAGATCCCAATGCGAGACCCATAGACAATCCTGATTGCAGGAAATGTAGGAATCGACCCAGTTGAAATTCCTCCGTCGGAGCACTCCGATCTTCGCACCACGCAACATATTTTCGCCAAATTCGGTGATAATGTTGCACGGTTACTTCCTTCCTTGCTTTAATCAAAGTAGGAATGACTTCTTCCGGCATGCCTTTTTCCTTTAGGATCCGGCGTTCAACCGCCATGCCGTCAAACGCAGCCGCGGTAAGTCTTGAAACAGACAGGGACCCTGCTGAAGCAAGTCCCTCCTTAGAGGTAGAGGCCACGGATCTTCCGTGATCATCTCTTGAAGTTCCGGGTACCAAGTCCTTCTTGGCCAATCCGGAACCACTAGTATCGTTCTTACGCCTCTTTTCCGTATAATTCTCAATACTTTTGGTATGAGAGGCAGAGGAGGAAACACATACACCGACTGGTACACCCAAGGCGTTACCAGCGCGTCCACAGCTATTGCCTGCGGATCTCTTGACCTGGCGCAATACCTGTCCAGTTTTTTGTTGAGGCGAGACGCCATCATGTCCACCATTGGTCTTTCCCAACGGGTTACCAGCAAGTGGAAGACTTCTGGATGAAGTCCCCACTCTCCCGGGTGAAGATCGTGTCTGCTGAGGAAGTCTGCTTCCCAGTTGTCCACTCCCGGGATGAACACTGCTGACAGTGCTATCACATGATTCTCTGCCCAGCGAAGAATCCTTGCAGCTTCTGCCATTGCACTCCTGCTTCTTGTGCCGCCCTGTCTGTTCACATGGGCGACTGCCGTGATGTTGTCCGACTGGATCAACACCGGTTTTCCCTGAAGCAGAGGTTCTGCCTGGCTTAGAGCATTGTATATTGCTCTTAGTTCCAGAATGTTTATGTGAAGAGACGTTTCCAGGCTCGTCCATACTCCCTGGAAGTTTCTTCCTTGTGTGACTGCTCCCCAGCCTCTCAGGCTGGCGTCCGTGGTCACCAGGATCCAATCCTGTATGCCGAATCTGCGGCCCTCCAATAGATGAGCACTCTGCAACCACCACAGAAGAGACACCCTTGTCCTTGGAGACAGGGTTATCCGCAGGTGCATCTGAAGATGCGACCCTGACCATTTGTCCAACAGATCCCTTTGGAAAATTCTTGCGTGGAATCTGCCGAATGGAATTGCTTCGTAAGAAGCCACCATTTTTCCCAGGACTCTTGTGCATTGATGTACAGACACCTTTCCTGGTTTTAGGAGGTTCCTGACAAGCTCGGATAACTCCTTGGCTTTTTCCTCCGGGAGAAAAACCTTTTTCTGAACCGTGTCCAGAATCATCCCTAGGAACAGCAGACGAGTTGTCGGCATTAACTGGGATTTTGGAATATTCAGAATCCACCCGTGTTCTCTGGACCTTGCCCTTATTAGGAGATCGTCCAAGTATGGGATAATTAATATGCCTTTTCTTCGAAGAAGAATCATCATCTCGGCCATTACCTTTGTAAAGACCCGAGTCTGAAACTGATAGTGACAGTTTTGTACAACGAACCTGAGGTACCCCTGGTGTGAGGGGTAAATTGGAACATGGAGATACGCATCCTTGATGTCCAAGGATACCATAAAGTCCCCCTCTTCCAGGTTCGCTATCACTGCTCTGAGTGACTCCATCTTGAACTTGAACTTCTTTATGTACAGGTTCAAGGACTTCAGATTTAGAATAGGCCTTACCGAGCCATCCGGCTTCGGTACCACAAAAAGAGTGGAATAATACCCCTTCCCTTGTTGTAGAAGAGGTACCTTGACTATCACCTGCTGAGAGTACAGCTTGTGAATGGCTTCCAAAACCGTCTCCCTTTCGGAGGGGGACGTTGGTAAAGCAGACTTCAGGAAACGGCGAGGTGGATCTGTCTCTAATTCCAACCTGTACCCCTGAGATATTATCTGCAGGATCCAGGGATCTACCTGCGAGTGAGCCCACTGCGCGCTGTAATTTTTGAGACGACCACCCACCGTCCCCGAGTCCGCTTGAGAAGCCCCAGCGTCATGCTGAGGCTTTTGTAGAAGCCGGGGAAGGCTTCTGTTCCTGGGAAGGAGCTGCCTGTTGCTGTCTCTTCCCTCGACCTCTGCCTCGTGGCAGATATGAATAGCCCTTTGCTCTCTTATTTTTAAAGGAACGAAAGGGCTGCGGTTGAAAAGTCGGTGCCTTTTTCTGTTGGGGAGTGACTTGAGGTAGAAAGGTGGATTTCCCGGCTGTAGCCGTGGCCACCAAATCTGATAGACCGACTCCAAATAACTCCTCCCCTTTATACGGCAAAACTTCCATATGTCGTTTTGAATCCGCATCGCCTGTCCACTGTCGCGTCCATAAAGCTCTTCTGGCCGAAATGGACATAGCACTTACCCGTGATGCCAGTGTGCAGATATCCCTCTGTGCATCACGCATATAAAGAAATGCATCCTTTATTTGTTCTAACGACAGTAAAATATTGTCCCTGTCCAGGGTATCAATATTTTCAATCAGGGACTCTGACCAAACTACCCCAGCACTGCACATCCAGGCAGTCGCTATAGCTGGTCGTAGTATAACACCTGCATGTGTGTATATACTTTTTTGGATATTTTCCATCCTCCTATCTGATGGATCTTTAAGTGCGGCCGTCTCAGGAGAGGGTAACGCCACTTGTTTAGATAAGCGTGTTAGCGCCTTGTCCACCCTAGGAGGTGTTTCCCAGCGCTCCCTAACCTCTGGCGGGAAAGGGTATAATGCCAATAATTTCTTTGAAATTATCAGCTTTTTATCAGGGGCAACCCACGCTTCATTACACACGTCATTTAATTCTTCTGATTCAGGAAAAACTATAGGTAGTTTTTTCACACCCCACATAATACCCTGTTTAGTGGTACCTGTAGTATCAGCTAAATGTAACGCCTCCTTCATTGCCAAAATCATATAACGTGTGGCCCTACTGGAAAATACGGTTGATTCGTCACCGTCACCACTGGAGTCAGTGCCTGTGTCTGGGTCTGTGTCGACCGACTGAGGCAAAGGGCGTTTCACAGCCCCTGACGGTGTTTGAGTCGCCTGGACAGGCACTAATTGATTGTCCGGCCGTCTCATGTCGTCAAACGACTGCTTTAGCGTGTTGACACTATCCCGTAGTTCCATAAATAAAGGCATCCATTCTGGTGTCGACTCCCTAGGGGGTGACATCCTCATATTTGGCAATTGCTCCGCCTCCACACCAATATCGTCCTCATACATGTCGACACACACGTACCGACACACAGCAGACACACAGGGAATGCTCCTAACGAAGACAGGACCCACTAGCCCTTTGGGGAGACAGAGGGAGAGTTTGCCAGCACACACCAAAAGCGCTATATATATATAACAGGGATAGCCTTATAATAAGTGCTCCCTTATAGCTGCTTTATATATATCAAAATATCGCCATAAATTTGCCCCCCCTCTCTGTTTTACCCTGTTTCTGTAGTGCAGTGCAGGGGAGAGACCTGGGAGCCGTCCTGACCAGCGGAGCTGTGAGAGGAAATGGCGCCGTGTGCTGAGGAGATAGGCCCCGCCCCTTTTCCGGCGGGCTCGTCTCCCGCTATTTAGTGAATCCAGGCAGGGGTTAAATATCTCCATATAGCCTCTGGGGGCTATATGTGAGGTATTTTTAGCCTTTATATAGGTTACATTTGCCTCCCAGGGCGCCCCCCCCCAGCGCCCTGCACCCTCAGTGACTGCGTGTGAAGTGTGCTGAGAGGAAAATGGCGCACAACTGCAGTGCTGTGCGCTACCTTTAGAAGACTGCAGGAGTCTTCAGCCGCCGATTCTGGACCTCTTCTGACTTCAGCATCTGCAAGGGGGCCGGCGGCGCGGCTCCGGTGACCATCCAGGCTGTACCTGTGATCGTCCCTCTGGAGCTGATGTCCAGTAGCCAAGAAGCCAATCCATCCTGCACGCAGGCGAGTTCACTTCTTCTCCCCTCAGTCCCTCGTTGCAGTGATCCTGTTGCCAGCAGGACTCACTGTAAAATAAAAAACCTAAGCTAAACTTTTTCTAAGCAGCTCTTTAGGAGAGCCACCTAGATTGCACCCTTCTCGGCCGGGCACAAAAATCTAACTGGAGTCTGGAGGAGGGTCATAGGGGGAGGAGCCAGTGCACACCACCTGATCTGGAAAAGCTTTACTTTTTGTGCCCTGTCTCCTGCGGAGCCGCTATTCCCCATGGTCCTTTCAGGAACCCCAGCATCCACTAGGACGATAGAGAAACATAAAACATATTTCACTGTAAGAAATATATAGGGAGAGAGTTCATTCTAATGTGATTCAAAAGGCCAATTTGGCCAGTCATATTACATTTATCCCAACCGTAATTGCAATATATATTGAGGTATTCTTATCAATCATTAGTACAATAGTAAGAACAAATCTCCCTAGTCTGATGGCATTTAAATAGATGGTGAGAGGAGGGTTAGTCTGTTCCCTTCATAGGGGTGCTGATGAAAGTGGTTGATCAAAGTAACTGTAGTTGCTAATTCACTACTCCTATTTGAGTAGGTTTATCACAATTATAAAAGATGGGACAAAATCACCTTGTCCTGACTCCAAAAAAAAGGGGGGAAAAATCTATATTGACGGACGGAACATAGTGATTGATGTCTAGAGAGTCCTTACAGAGCGCTCCAATAATTTAAATAGGGAACTGCCAAGCTCAATAGATGCCCTATTATGTGAACACCAGAAGTCATATGATATCCCTGTCGTCAGGTGAATATTACCATTGACAGGTAAATATCATATTTCTGGAACCCTTATAAGTGTACTTTCATTAGAGTATGCATAGCATAGGTCTCCAGGAGGATGCAGCTATCCTATAAAGGCATGCTGGGATCCTCCATTCATGGTATAATATGTGAATTCCTATATATTATATTGTATTATAGTCAAAAAGAGTGCGCCACAAAGTAAGCCTTCTCTGGGGGACGACCGCCTTATGGTCGCTCTCCCTTTTGTTCCTTTTCTAGATTGCATCCTTTAAAGTCGTCACATTAGGTATTGGCAAGATTGTCTTCTTCGACAACCTTCCTAGGGAAGCATCCACTACAGGCAGATTCTCCCACTTATCCATCACACCCTTGGGTAGGGGATAAGTCGCTTGAAACCTCTTCGGAAATTGAAAGCGTTTGTCCGGCTGTTTCCAAGCCTCCTCCATCTGAGATTGGAGGGATTGTGGAATGGGAAACACTGCTGAACGCGGCTTTTGGGATTCGAAGAAATTAAATTCTTCTGGCTCCTTTACCTCTCTTACCTTAAAGTTTAGGATCTCCTTTACCGCTTCAATTAAAGACTCAATACCCGAGATTGCCGTGTCCTCTTCTGGAAAATCGGCATCTAGGGTAGATTCAATTAACTCACCTTCCTCTCTATCAACGAGAAGGCTCTCTTCCTCGTCTAATTCCTGTATAATAGGAAGGTCTTTTAACTGCCTTGCGCACATTTGTTTCTGCATGTGCGGGTGGCGCTAACTTGATGAGAAATTCCTCCACTGTCTTAGAGAATCCCGCAGCTCATTCTGATTGCTGCTTCCGTGATTTTGCCATCTCCATGGAGATTCTATTCGCAAGGTTGTATGACCTAGGCAGAGCACTGCTCCCAGGTGGGGCGTCCTTGTCTAAGCAGGAATCGCACACTCCGGAGCTGCCAACCCGCGTGCTCTTCCTGTTACATTTCGTACAAACATAACAGGTCTTGGAAGCCTTGTGCTTTAGACATGTTATTTAAACCCCTTACCCGGGTATTACAGCTCTTTCACCCTTTAAACTAGGAAGAGAAAGACTGAGAGATGACGGAAGTGAAGGCGTCGGATCCGGCTGGAATTACCTGTCCCTTCCCTATATATAAAGGGATTAGGCCAATAAATAAAAAAATAAATAAATAAAAAAACACACCAGCCGACTCACAAATCCGCACACCCTAACTGTAAACCAGTTACGATGTTGGAGTTGGTATCCGCTCGCTTCCGTGTATTTTCGTCAAGATCTTTGCAATAGAATTCCTTTGAAAATATAAAATTATAATTATATATCAGGAGATCCTCATAGTACTGAACATACAACGTCTTGCCAGCAGAGGGAGCTGCTACTTTATAAAATCGCTCTTCCATCTTATTGGTTACTAATAACAGGGGGAGGGCTCACCCATACCACTCAAATTTGGCGCCTGTAAGGAATTATTAAGATGGCCACCACTAAGTTTGGACATCTATTTAATCAATGCCCCATAGATTAGTCTATATGAGCCTTAACCCACTAAACTACAGCGGCACTTCTCTATATAACCGGGGCCCTTCCGCACTGTAATGTGCTGTGCCCCTCAATTACACCCTCACGCGGCTGAGGGAATCTCTTCAGCTGTGCGGTACTTAATTCACAGCAGCGTCTCTCTCCACTGGCTGGCGCGCGCCGGGACTGTTCTCACCAGGTCCCGTAGCAGCGCCTCACACTGTTCTGTACTCCGTCTCTGCGCGCGCCGGGGCCGCTCACACCGGGTCCCGTAGCGGCGCCTCAGTCTTCAACTGGCTGGTCTGCACGCGCCGGGGCCGCTCTCTGTAGTGGCGCTACACCGTTTTCTACAATCAGACACCAGGTCCTGACTCTGCGCTGCTAAACTACAGGGGAGACGCTCTCTGCAGAGCCCCACGCTTGCCGCCAGCCCTAGTGGGGGATCTCACACTATTATCTTGAGCTGCCTACAACCAGTACTCACTCACAGTTGCCAAGGATCTCCTGTTGAGAGATGTAGATCCCTTCAAAAGGGATCTTTGTCTCTCAGTATTCAATGGTCTTTGTCACCCTTTTCATTAGGGTGACGCAGCCAATATTCCAATTTTAGTCAGGAGCTCTGTGCTCCCACGTGCTGTCCCTCCAGCACAATTTTCAAAACTGAGGGAGGAGGGATATGAAGGGGGAGGAGCCGGCTGTGCAGACAATACTAATTTTAGATTGTGCCACACCTCCGGTTGCAAGCTTCACGCCCCTAATGTCTAAGAGTGCTCCAGTGTCCCCTAGTGGATGAAAGAGAAATACTTTTACTCTCACGTAAGGCCATTAACCAAACTACACCAACAAACATCACTTCGCTTATCTCAAAATATCTCCCAACCCGACCTCTTCGTTCCTCACAAGACCTGCGTCTCTCCATCCACACTCATTACTCGCTCCCACTCACGATTGCAGGACTTTCATCGGGCTGCACCCACTCTGTGGAATGCCCTACCACGTACAATAAGACTCTCCTCTAGTCTCCAAACCTTCAAGCGTTCCCTGAAAACTCACCTCTTCAGGTAAGCATATCAAATTCCAGAACCACCCACACAAAACTTTCATAAACCTTCCTATCAAATTGCATCAGTCCACACACATCCTCACGTCTTCTCATTCTTCACTTTCCCTTCCTCTTGACCCCGGTTCATTATTGCTGTGTGACCATATCATACAGCCCACAAGGAAACCTTTGGAATCTGGTGGACGACTCTGCAATAGATCGCACCCATCCTTGTGTATCCATGCCTATTTCCCCATAGATTGTAAGCTTGCGAGCAGGGCCTTCGTACCTCTATGACCGTTTGTTATTACCCAGTTTTGTTAGATCATTATTTCCAATTGTAAAGCGCAACGGAATTTGCTGCGCTATATAAGAAACTGTTATTTATTTATTAACACTATGCGCACTGCAGGGGGGGCAGCTATAACATGTGCAGAGGATTTGGGTGGGGTGTGTCCAAACTGAAATCTAAATCGCAGTGCAAAAATAAAGCAGCCAGTATCTACCCTGCACAGAAACATTATAACCCACCCAAATCTAAAGATAGGTACACATTATACAATTATCTGGCAGATAATCTGTCAGATCTAGCTGGTTGGAATTAAAATCTGGTAATGGATGAGAGCAAATTACAATCTACCATTTGCTCCCAAACACTGCAAAACTAACAAAACCTGTCGTTCACACAAATTGGTTAAACACAAATTTAACCAAATTGGATGCAAAACTGTTTTTGTCCATTTTGTAGTTTTTGGGAGCAAATGGTCAACTGCCATTTGCTCTCATCCATTACCAAATTTTCATTCCAACCAGATAAATCTGGCATATTATCTGCCAGATAATTGTACAGTGTGTACCTAGGCTAGCTCTCTCTGCAAATGTTACATCTGCCCCACCTGCAGTGCACATGGTTTTGCCCATTAACTAACAAATTTCCTGCTGCAATCAGGTCTGAATTAGGCCCCAAAATGTATTGGATAACAGAGATTGACCACGGAGCAAACTTTTCCGTAAACTTACTGTATTTGTGAACAGGTAGAACAAAGATTTGCAACTATGTCAGAACAGCTTGCAGTGCTGCACAATTTCAGTAAGCCAAATAATAAGAATTTACTCACCGGTAATTCTATTTCTCGTAGTCCGTAGTGGATGCTGGGAACTCCGTAAGGACCATGGGGAATAGCGGGCTCCGAAGGAGGCTGGGCACTCTAGAAAGATTTCAGACTACCTGGTGTGCACTGGCTCCTCCCACTATGACCCTCCTCCAAGCCTCAGTTAGGACACCGTGCCCGGACGAGCGTACACAATAAGGAAGGATTTTGAATCCCGGGTAAGACTCATACCAGCCACACCATTCACACCGTATAACTCGTGATATGAAACCCAGTTAACAGTATGAAACAACTGAGCCTCTCAACAGACGGCTCAACAATAACCTGATTTAGTTAACAATAACTATGTACAAGTATTGCAGATACACCGCACTTGGGACGGGCGCCCAGCATCCACTACGGACTACGAGAAATAGAATTACCGGTGAGTAAATTCTTATTTTCTCTGACGTCCTAGTGGATGCTGGGAACTCCGTAAGGACCATGGGGATTATACCAAAGCTCCCAAACGGGCGGGAGAGTGCGGATGACTCTGCAACACCGAATGAGAGAACTCCAGGTCCTCCTCAGCCAGGGTATCAAATTTATAGAATTTTGCAAACGTGTTTGCCCCTGACCAAGTAGCAGCTCGGCAAAACTGTAAAGCCGAGACCCCTCGGGCAGCCGCCCAAGATGAGCCCACCTTCCTTGTGGAATGGGCATTGACAGATTTTGGCTGTGGCAGGCCTGCCACAGAATGTGCAAGCTGAATTGTACTACAAATCCAACGAGCAATAGTCTGCTTAGAAGCAGGAGCACCCAGCTTGTTGGGTGCATATAGGATAAACAGCGAGTCAGATTTTCTGACTCCAGCCGTCCTGGAAACATATTTTCAGGGCCCTGACCACGTCTAACAACTTGGAGTCCTCCAAGTCCCTAGTAGCCGCAGGCACCACAATAGGCTGGTTCAGGTGAAACGCTGACACCACCTTAGGGAGAAACTGGGGACGAGTCCTCAATTCTGCCCTATCCATATGGAAAATTAGATAAGGGCTTTTATAAGACAAAGCCGCCAATTCTGATACTCGCCTGGCAGAAGCCAAGGCCAATAACATGACCACCTTCCACGTGAGATATTTCAGATCCACGGTTTTTAGTGGTTCAAACCAATGTGATTTTAAGAAACTCAACACCACGTTGAGATCCCAAGGTGCCACAGGAGGCACATATGGGGGCTGAATATGCAGCACTCCCTTTACAAAAGTCTGAACTTCAGGTACTGAAACTAGTTCTTTTTGAAAGAAAATCGACAGAGCCGAGATCTGTACCTTACCTTAATGGAGCCCAGTTTTAGGCCCATATTCACTCCTGCTTGCAGGAAATGCAGAAATCGACCTAGTTGAAATTCCTCTGTTGGGGCCTTTTCGGCCTCACACCATGCAACATACTTCCGCCATATGCGGTGATAATGATTTGCTGTAACCTCTTTCCTAGCTTTAATAAGCGTAGGAATGACTTCCTCCGGAATGCCCTTTTCCTTCAGGATCCGGCGTTCAACCGCCATGCCGTCAAACGCAGCCGCGGTAAGTTTTGGAACAGACAGGGCCCCTGCTGCCGCAGGTCCTGTCTGAGCCGCAGAGGCCATGGGTCCTCTGATATAATTTTTTGAAGTTGTGGGTACCAAGCTCTTCTTGGCCAATCCGGAACCACGAGTATCGTTCTTACTAATCGCCTTCTTATTATTATTCTCAATACCTTTGGTATGAGGGGCAGAGGAGGGAACACATAAACCGACTGGTACACCCACGGTGTTACCAGAGCGTCCACAACTATCGCCTGAGGGTCCCTTGACCTGGCGCAATATCTTTTATAGCTTTTTGTTGATGCGGGACGCCATCATGTCCACCTGTGGCCTTTCCCAAAGGTGTACAATCCTTTGGAAGACTTCTGGATGAAGTCCCCACTCTCCCGGGTGGAGGTCGTGTCTGCTGAGAAGATCTGCTTCCCAGTTGTCCACTCCGGGAATGAACACTGCTGACAGTGCTAACACATGAATTTCCGCCCATCGGAGAATCCTTGTGGCTTCTGCCATCGCCATCCTGCTTCTTGTGTCGCCCTGTTGGTTTACATGGGCGACCGCCGTGATGTTGTCTGATTGGATCAGTACCGGCTGGTTTTGAAGCAGAGGCCTTGCCTGATCCAGGGCATTGTAACTGGCCCTCAGTTCCAGAATATTTTGTGTAGAGAAGTCACCTGACTTGACCAAAGTCCTTGGAAGTTTCTTCCCTGTGTGACTGCCCCCAGCCTCAAAGGCTGGCCTCCATGGTCACTAGGACCTAGTCCAGTATTTCGAACCTGCGGCCCTCCTTAAGATGGGCACTCTGCAGCCACCATTTTAGAGATACCCTGGTCCTTGGAGACAGGGTTATCAGCCGATGCATTTGAAGATGCGATCCGGACCACATGTCCAACAGGTCCCACTGAAAAGTTCTTGCATGGAACCTGCCGAATGGGATTGCTTCGTAGGAAGCTACCATTTTTCCCAGGATTCGCGTGCAATGATGCACCGATACCTGTTTTGGCTTCAGGAGGTCTCGGACTAGAGATGACAGCTCCTTGGCTTTCTCCTCCCGGAGAAACACTTATTTCTGGTCTGTGTCCAGAACCATCCCCAGGAACAGTAGACGTGTCATAGGAACCAGCTGTGACTTTGGACTGTTTAGAATCCAACCCTGCTGTTGTAGCACTTTCCAAAATAGTGCTACCCCGACTAGCAACTGCTCCTTGGACCTCGCCCTTATAAGGAGATTGTCCAAGTACGGGATAATTAAAACTCCCTTTTTTTCGAAGGAGTATCATCATTTCGGCCATTACCCCGGTAAACACCCTCGGTGCCTTGTACAGTCCTGTCTGGACTTGGTAATGGTAATCCTGTACCACAAATCTGAGGTACTCCTGGCGAGGATGGTAAATGGGGACATGCAGGTAAGCATCCTTGATGTCCCGGGATACCATGTAATCCCCCTCGTCCAGGCTTGCAATAACCGCCCCGAGCGATTCCATCTTGAACTTGAATTTTTTTATGTATGTGTTCAAGGATTTTAATATAAATGGGTCACACCGAACCATGCGGTTTCGGTACCCCAACCCGTGTAGAATAGTAACCCCGTCCTTGTTGAAGTAGGGGCACTTGAGTATTACCTTTGGGAATACTGCTTATTAATTGCCTCTAGTACAGCCTCCCTGCCTGAGGGAGTTGTCGGCAAGCCATAATCTAGGAAACGGCTGGGGGGAGATATCTCGAATTCCAGCTTGTACCCCTGACATACTATCTGAAAGAAACAGGGATCCACCTGTGAGCGAGCCCACTGATCGCTGAAATTTTGGAGACGGCCCCCCCCACCGTACCTGGCTACACCTGTGGAGCCCCCGCGTCATGCTGTGGGCTCAGAGGAAGCGAGAGAAGAATGTTGATTCTGGGAGCAGGCTGACAGGTGCAGCTTTTTCCCTCTTCCATTGTCTCTGTACAGAAGGGAAACGCCTTTGACCCGCTTGCTTTTCTGAAGCCGAAAGGACTGTACCTGATAATACAGTTCTGAGTCCGTGAGGAAACCTGAGGTAAAAATATTTCTTCCCAGCTGTGGCTGTGGATACGAGGTCCCAGAGACCATCCCCAAATAATTCCTCACCTTTATAAGGCAGAATCTTTTTAAAGTCAGCATCACCTGTCCCGTGACAGGTCTCAAATACCCTCCTGACAGAATGGACATTACATTCATTTTGGATGCCAGCCGGCAAAATATCCCTCTGTGCATCCCTCATATATAAGACGACGTCTTTAATATGTTCTCATGTTTGACAGGGTCACCGACCACGCTGCAGCAGCACGATCTGCAGGTCTCCGTCTAGTACCCGAGTGTGTAAATACAGACTTCAGGATAGCCTCCTGCTTTTTATCAACAGGTACCTTCAAAGTGGCCGTTCCTAAAACGGCAGTGCCACCTTTTTTGACAACCGTGTAAGCGCCTTATCCACCCTAGGGGATATCTCCCAGCGTAACTTATCCTCCTGGCGGGAAAGGGTACGCCATCAGTAACTCTTTAGAAATTACCAGTTTCTAAACGGGGGAACCCACGCTTTTCACACACTTCATTTATTCATCTGATGGGGGAACAAAACACTGCCTGTTTTTTCTCCCCAACCTAAAAACCCATTTTTAGAGGTGCTTGGGTTAATGTCAGAAATGTGTAACACATTTTTTATTGCCGGGATCAAGTCACGGATGTTCCTAGTGGATTGTGTATATGTCTCAACCTTGTCGACCCTGGAGTCAGACTCCGTGTCGACATCTGTGTCTGCCATCTGAGTGAGCGGGCGTTTTTGAGCCCCTGATGGCCTTTGAGACGCCTGGGCAGGCGCGGGCTGAGAAGCCGGCTGTCCCACAGCTGTTACGTCATCCACCCTTTTATGTAAGGAGTTGACACTGTCGGTTAATACCTTTCACCTATCCATCCACTCTGGTGTCGGCCCCACAGGGGGCTACATCACATATATCGGCCTCTGCTCCGTCACCATATAAGCCTCCTCATTCAACATGTCGACACAGCCGTACCAACACACCGCAGACACACAGGGAATGCTCTAAACGAGGACAGGACCCACAAAAGCCCTTTGGGGGGACAGAGTGAGAGTATGCCAGCACACACCAGAGCGCTATATATATATATACAGGGACTAACTGAGTTATGTCCCTAATAGCTGCTTTTCATATAATATATGTATATATACTGCCAAATTTAATGCCCCCCCCCCCCTCTCTTTTCCCTCTTACTGTACTGTAGATTGCAGGGAAGAGCCAGGGAGCTTCCTTCCAGCCGAGCTGTGAGGGAAAAATGGCGCCAGTGTGCTGAGGAGATAGGCTCCGCCCCTTTTTTGCGGCCTATTCTCCCGCTTTTTATGGAATTCTGGCAGGGGTATTTTCCTCATATATAGCCCCTGGGGCTATATATTGAGGTATTTTAGCCAGCCAAGGTGTTTTTATTGCTGCCTCAGGGCGCCCCCCCCCAGCGCCCTGCACCCTCAGTGACCGGAGTGTGAAGTGTGTGAGAGGAGCAATGGCGCACAGCTGCAGTGCTGTGCGCTACCTTGGTGAAGACAGAGTCTTCATGCCGCCGATTTTCCGGACCATCTTCTTGCTTCTGGCTCTGTAAGGGGGACGGCGGCGCGGCTCCGGGACCGAACACCAAGGACTGGGCCTGCGGTCGATCCCTCTGGAGCTAATGGTGTCCAGTAGCCTAAGAAGCCCAATCCGGCTGCAAGCAGGCGAGTTCGCTTCTTCTCCCCTTAGTCCCTCGCTGCAGTGAGCCTGTTGCCAGCAGGTCTCACTGAAAATAAAAAACCTAAGTCTATTCTTTCTAAGAGCTCAGGAGAGCCCCTAGTGTGCATCCAACCTCGGCCGGGCACGAATTCTAACTGAGGCTTGGAGGAGGGTCATAGTGGGAGGAGCCAGTGCACACCAGGTAGTCTAAGATCTTTCTAGAGTGCCCAGCCTCCTTCGGAGCCCGCTATTCCCCATTGTCCTTACGGAGTTCCCAGCATCCACTAGGACGTCAGAGAAAACACCTTTAGTACTGTTTTTTTGGTGTTCACTACATAACACTAAATAAACACAAGCTTTTAAAAAAAAAAAAAAATGTAGCTGACAAATTTAGAAGAAGTTTTAATGGAAAGGTGTTACTAAATTGTGAGGGATTGATTAGCAAAGTCTCACTTTGCATAATAAGAGATAGCAGCGCAAAAAAATTCTAGTCTATACAAAAAAAATACATACAATAGATATTAGACATAACAAACCATGCATATAATTGGCTCCAATAATTTATCCCCAGGAACATCCATCCATGTCATTTCAATGGCATTTGGATCTCCAGGAGAACATGGAGTTAGAAGATCATCGTGAATGACATCTGGATTGAGAGGCGATTTTCCTCGTACCTAGGTAAAATAGTGGGGGGGAACAAAAACCTACACATAAGAAAACCCCATCAATACATTTGTCCTAAGTATAGGAATAAATAAAATGTCCATTGTGTTAAATGTATACAAGTCATTGCTGTCTAGCATGTACCCCCCCCCAGCAATACAAGTACTAATGCATCTGTACGCTTGTGTTAAGGCCAGTGCACACTGGGAAGATATGTGCTGAGTGATCTATCAGTGACCGCTCAGCACACATCTCTCCACCCCAGCTGAGCGCACAGCGCGATGTGTGCCGAGCGAGGGACGGGGGGCTGATTTCAGCAATGTGTTCTTAATTTCTAAGCAATCTAGTCAGATTGCTTAGAAATTACGTGAACATCGCTCCGTGTGTATCCTTCTTTAGTGCAGCTAGAAAGGGAACATTCCTTAATCCCAACTGGAAATTAACAGTAATGCAAGACAATCTGAATTAAATCTATATAGAGAGATAGAGATAAGCATTCTATACAGTGCCACTTGTGTGAATAAAACCCACAACACATGCTAATCATACATCCTCGTTAATACCACCACACAATATTTTCACCAGTTATTTTTACGCTACCAATCTTTATAAAATGAAGATTTGTATAGTGAACCTATATCATCCTGAAGTTTTGCCAATCCTGTCAAACAAAAAATAACAAAAAACAAAACCCATATATCCTTCAAGAAATAGTTTAAGAAGTCCTCCAATGCTGCACTCTATCTTTGGTACTCACTGCTATAATCCCTTGGTAATTAAAATTATATGTTACACTTTCAACATGCCTTACCCTCAAACCCCCCCACCCACCAAAAAAAAAACCCCCACCTCTTAAGCACTAATCTAAGAACTAGAAAAGATGCAAACTGCATAGTCCCTACAGGGAGACCATTAAAAATAAAGAACATACCTTTTTAAAGTGAGTGGCAGATTGAACTTTTCTCACTGGCTGCATTAAGGCATCTCGTACAATAACGCTAATGTCTGCACCAGAATAGCCATTTGTTCTTTTCCCAAGGTCACGATAGTCAGCATCTGTAAGGCTGTGTGGAGTCGTTCCAAGATGGAGTTTAAACATATCAGTCCGAGCATGTTCTTCTGGTAGAGGGATGTATATTCTCTTCTCAAATCTGTACAAACAACACTTTAAAATTACACACATGCCACCATTATCACATATTGCACACTGCTCATTCATGGCTTTATTTGAGCAATGAAAACACAATAAACATGTCAAAACCAGTTGGATTTGTCCAGAAAGGACTCCAGAGGTGAGATGTAAAAGCGTCCGAGATATGCTATTAAATTTCCTATAGCTAAAGATACTGAATAAGTAATAGTTTGATAATGCTGTCGCTTAGATGTAACTGTTTGTGGTTCTCATATACAGCCTGTTGTTTTTAATCATGGTTTGTCTTTTTAATCATATGTATGTATATCTATTTGTATTCATGCATTACACATCTGTGGTGATTTGTTAGGTTACTATGGTAACAGCCCTGCAACCTGAGCCGGTCTGTAGGGTGACCTGGATACGGAAGTGGGCGGAGCTTATATGCATGGTGGTGGGAGCACTTAAATACCGGTATGTGTAAATCACTTTTGTAATTGGCTTGATAAAAGCGCTGAACGGCGCTGAAACGTTGCCTTAAAACAGCCGACTTGTGTCATTTTTACTTGAACCTTTGAGTGCCGCCATTGGAGGGATATATGTATGTATGTATGTATGTATGTATGTATGTATGTATGTATGTATGTATGTATGTATGTATGTATGTATGGGTCCTTGAGAATAGTATAATTCACCAGGGTCTTAAAAGCAGATATCGAAGGATAGGTAGGGGCCATCCACAATCTCGCAATACACACCTTGGCCAAGGCACATAAACTGCGAGCATATAGACTCTCCCACTTAGACATTGAGTCAAGGCCTCCCATTCCCAAAAGACAAAACCTCGGGGTAAGCACAATGTCCGCTCCAGAACCGACCTGATCCCAGACCAAAATATCCGCAGCGATGGGCAGTCCCACACAAGGTGCCAAAAAGAACCCCCAGTAATCCCACATTTACGGCAAAGTGGCCTGCCCCAAACCTAGCCAGTCTGACTGGTGTCATGTAAGTTCTATGTAAAAAAAATAAATAAGATTTTACTTACCGATAAATCTATTTCTCGTAGTCCGTAGTGGATGCTGGGACTCCGTCAGGACCATGGGGAATAGCGGCTCCGCAGGAGACAGGGCACAAAATTTAAAAGTTTGACCACTAGGTGGTGTGTACTGGCTCCTCCCCCTATGACCCTCCTCCAAGCCTCAGTTAGGATACTGTGCCCGGACGAGCGTACACAATAAGGAAGGATTTTGAATCCCGGGTAAGACTCAAACCAGCCACACCAATCACACCGTACAACTTGTGATCTGAACCCAGTTAACAGTATGATAACGTAGGAGCCTCTGAAAAGATGGCTCACAACAATAAACAACCCGATTTTTTTGTAACAATAACTATGTACAAGTATTGCAGACAATCCGCACTTGGGATGGGCGCCCAGCATCCACTACGGACTACGAGAAATAGATTTATCGGTAAGTAAAATCTTATTTTCTCTGACGTCCTAGTGGATGCTGGGACTCTGTCAGGACCATGGGGATTATACCAAAGCTCCCAAACGGGCGGGAGAGTGCGGATGACTCTGCAGCACCAAATGAGAGAACTCCAGGTCCTCCTTAGCCAGGGTATCAAATTTGTAGAATTTTACAAACGTGTTCTCCCCTGACCACGTAGCTGCTCGGCAGAGTTGTAATGCCGAGACCCCTCGGGCAGCCGCCCAAGATGAGCCCACCTTCCTTGTGGAGTGGGCCTTGACAGATTTAGGCTGTGGCAAGCCTGCCACAGAATGTGCCAGTTGAATTGTGCTACAAATCCAACGAGCAATCGTCTGCTTAGAAGCAGGAGCACCCAGCTTTTTGGGTGCATATAGTATAAACAGCGAGTCAGATTTTCTGACTCCAGCCGTCCTTGAAATATATATTTTCAATGCTCTGACAACGTCCAGCAACTTGGAATCCTCCAAATCGCTAGTAGCCGCAGGCACCACAATAGGCTGGTTCAGGTGAAACGCTGATACCACCTTAGGCAGAAAATGAGGACGCGTCCTCAATTCTGCCCTGTCCGAATGGAAAATCAGATATGGGCTTTTATATGATAAAGCTGCCAATTCTGACACTCTCCTGGCTGAAGCCAGAAGCATGGTTACTTTCCATGTAAGATATTTCAAATCTACCGATTTGAGTGGCTCAAACCAATGGGATTTGAGAAAATCCAAAACTACATTGAGATCCCACGGTGCCACTGGGGGCGCAACCGGGGGCTGTATATGTAGTACTCCTTTTACAAAAGTCTGAACTTCAGGAACTGAAGCCAATTCTTTCTGGAAGAATATCGACAGGGCCGAAATTTGAACCTTAATGGACCCTAATTTGAGGCCCATAGATAATCCTGTTTGCAGGAAATGTAGGAATCGACCCAGTTGAAATTCCTCTGTCAGGGCCTTCCTGGCCTCACACCATGCAACATATTTTCTCCAAATGCGGTGATAATGTTGTGCAGTCACCTCCTTCCTGGCTTTGACCAGGTAGGGATGACCTCTTCCGGAATGCCTTTTTCCCTTAGGATCCGGCGTTCAACCGCCATGCCGTCAAACGCAGCCGCGGTAAGTCTTGGAATAGACACGGTCCCTGCTGAAGCAGGTCCCTTCTTAGAGGTAGAGGCCACGGATCTTCCGTGAGCATCTCCTGAAGTTCCGGGTACCAAGTCCTTCTTGGCCAGTCCGGAGCCACGAGTATCGTTCTTACTCCCCTTTGCCGTATAATTCTCAGTACCTTGGGTATGAGAGGCAGAGGAGGGAACACATACACTGACTGGTACATCCATGGTGTTACCAGAGCGTCCACAGCTATTGCCTGAGGGTCTCTTGACCTGGCGCAATACCTGTCCAGTTTTTTGTTGAGGCGGGACGCCATCATGTCCACCATTGGTCTTTCCCAATGGACCACAATCATGTGGAAGACTTCTGGATGAAGTCCCCACTCTCCCGGGTGAAGATCGTGTCTGCTGAGGAAGTCTGCTTCCCAGTTGTCCACTCCCGGAATGAACACTGCTGACAGTGCTATCACATGATTTTCCGCCCAGCGAAGAATCCTTGCAGCTTCTGCCATTGCCCTCCTGCTTCTTGTGCCGCCCTGTCTGTTTACGTGGGCGACTGCCGTGATGTTGTCCGACTGGATCAACACCGGCTGACCCTGAAGCAGAGGTTTTGCCAGGCTTAGAGCATTGTAGATTGCTCTTAGCTCCAGTATATTTATGTGAAGAGACGTTTCCAGGCTTGACCACACGCCCTGGAAGTTTCTTCCTCGTGTGACCGCTCCCCAGCCTCTCAGGCTGGCATCCGTGGTCACTAGGACCCAGTTCTGTATGCCGAATCTGCGGCCCTCTAACAGATGAGTACTCTGCAACCACCATAGCAGAGAGACCCTTGTCCTTGTCGACAATTTTATCCGCTGATGCATCTGTAGATGCGATCCGGACCATTTGTCTAGCAGATCCCACTGAAAAATTCGTGCATGGAATCTGCCGAATGGAATCGCTTCGTAAGAAGCCACCATTTTTCCCAGGACTCTTGTGCATTGATGCACAGACACTGTCCCTGGTTTTAGGAGGTTCCTGACTAGTTCGGATAACTCCCTGGCTTTCTCCTCCGGAAGAAATACCTTTTTCTGAACAGTGTCCAGAATCATCCCTAGGAACAGCAGACGTGTCGTCGGGATCAGTTGGGATTTTGGAAAATTCAGAATCCACCCGTGCTGTTGGAGCACTACTTGAGTTAGTGCTACTCCGACCTCCAGCTGTTCTCTGGATCTTGCCCTTATCAGGAGATCGTCCAAGTAAGGGATAATTAATACGCCTTCTCTTCGAAGAAGAATCATCATTTCGGCCATTACCTTGGTAAAGACCCTGGGTGCCGTGGACAATCCAAACGGCAGCGTCTGAAACGGATGACAGTTTTGTACCACGAACCTGAGGTACCCTTGGTGTGAAGGGCAAATTGGGACATGAAGGTAAGCATCCTTGATGTCCAAGGACACCATAAAATCCCCCTCTTCCAGATTCGCTATCACTGCTCTGAGTGACTCCATCTTGAACTTGAATTTTTGTATGTACAGGTTCAGAGATTTCAGATTTAGAATAGGTCTTACCGAGCCGTCCGGCTTCGGTACCACAAATAGCGTGGAGTAATACCCCTTTCCCTGTTGTAGAAGGGGTACCTTGACTATCACCTGCTGAGAATACAGCTTGTGAATGGCTTCCAATACCGTCGCCCTGTCGGAGGGAGACGTTGGCAAAGCAGACTTTAGGAACCGGCGAGGGGGAGACTTCTCGAATTCCAACCTGTAACCCTGAGATACTACCTGCAGGATCCAGGGGTCCACCTGCGAGTGAGCCCACTGTGCGCTGAAATTCTTGAGGCGACCCCCCACCGCCCCTGAGTCCGCTTGTACGGTCCCAGCGTCATGCTGAGGCCTTTGCAGAAGCCGGGGAGGACTTCTGCTCCTGGGAAGGGGCTGCTTGGTGCAGTCTCTTACCCTTTCCTTTGCCTCGGGGCAAATATGAATGTCCTTTTGCTCGCTTGTTCTTATAGGAACGAAAGGACTGCGGCTGAAATGACTGCGGCTTTTTCTGTTGGGAGGGGACTTGAGGTAAAAAGGTGGACTTCCCGGCTGTTGCCGTGGCTACCAAATCCGATAGACCGACCCCAAATAATTCCTCTCCTTTATACGGCAATACTTCCATATGCCGTTTGGAATCCGCATCGCCTGACCACTGTCGTGTCCATAGACTTCTTCTGGCAGATATGGACATCGCACTTACTCTTGATGCCAGAGTGCAGATATCTCTCTGTGCATCTCGCATATAAAGGAACGCATCCTTTAATTGCTCTATAGTCAATAAAATACTGTCCCTATCCAGGGTATCAATATTTTCAGTCAGGGAATCCGACCAAGCCACCCCAGCACTGCACATCCAGGCTGAGGCGATTGCTGGTCGCAGTATAACACCAGTATGTGTGTATATACTTTTTAGAGTATTTTCCAGCCTCCTATCAGCTGGATCCTTGAGGGCGGCCGTATCAGGAGACGGTAACGCCACTTGTTTGGATAAACGTGTGAGCGCCTTGTCCACCCTAGGGGGTGTTTCCCAGCGCGCCCTAACCTCTGGCGGGAAAGGGTATAATGCCAATAACTTCTTTGAAATTAGCAGTTTTTTATCAGGGGTAACCCACGCTTCATCACACACGTCATTCAATTCCTCTGATTCAGGAAAAACTACAGGTAGTTTTTTCAGACCCCACATAATACTCCTTTTTGTGGTACTTGCAGTATCAGAGATATGCAAAGCCTCCTTCATTGCCGTGATCATATAACGTGTGGCCCTACTGGAAAATACGTTTGTTTCTTCACCGTCGACACTGGATTCAGTGTCAGTGTCTGGGTCTGTGTCGACCGACTGAGGTAAAGGGCGTTTTACAGCCCCTGACGGTGTCTGAGACGCCTGGACAGGTACTAACTGGTTTGCCGGCTGTCTCATGTCGTCAACCGACTTTTGTAGCGTGCTGACACTATCCCGTAATTCCATAAACAAAGCCATCCATTCTGGTGTCGACTCCCTAGGGGGTGACATCACCATTACAGGCAATTGCTCCGCCTCCACGCCAACATCGTCCTCATACATGTCGACACACGTACCGACACACAGCAGACACACAGGGAATGCTCTGATAGAAGACAGGACCCCACTAGCCCTTTGGGGAGACAGAGGGAGAGTTTGCCAGCACACACCCAAGCGCTATAAATATATATAGGAACAACCTTAATAAGTGTGTTCCCTTTATAGCAGCTCAAATATTATAAATATCGCCAATAAGTGCCCCCCCTCTCTGTTTTTACCCTGTTTCTGTAGTGCAGTGCAGGGGAGAGTCCTGGGAGCCTTCCTCGCAGCGGAGCTGGGCAGGAAAATGGCGCTGTGTGCTGAGGAGAATAGGCCCCGCCCCCTTTTCGGCGGGCTTCTTCTCCCGGTTTTTTTGGAACCTGGCAGGGGTTAAATACATCCATATAGCCCCAGGGGCTATATGTGATATATTTTAGCCAGAATAGGTATATTACATTGCTGCCCAGGGCGCCCCCCCCAGCGCCCTGCACCCTCAGTGACCGCTGGTGTGAAGTGTGCGGAGAGCAATGGCGCACAGCTGCAGTGCTGTGCGCTACCTCATGAAGACTGAGACGTCTTCTGCCGCCGGTTTCTGGACCTCTTCTCTATTCGGCATCTGCAAGGGGGTCGGCGGCGCGGCTCCGGTGACCCATCCAGGCTGTACCTGTGATCGTCCCTCTGGAGCTAGTGTCCAGTAGCCTAAGAAGCAAATCCATCCTGCACGCAGGTGAGTTCACTTCTTCTCCCCTAAGTCCCTCGTTGCAGTGAGCCTGTTGCCAGCAGGACTCACTGAAAATAAAAAACCTAACAAACTTTTTCTAAGCAGCTCTTTAGGAGAGCCACCTAGATTGCACCCTGCTCGGACGGGCACAAAAACCTAACTGAGGCTTGGAGGAGGGTCATAGGGGGAGGAACCAGTACACACCACCTAGTGGTCAAACTTTTAAATTTTGTGCCCTGTCTCATGCGGAGCCGCTATTCCCCATGGTCCTGACGGAGTCCCAGCATCCACTAGGACGTCAGAGAAATAAGAATTTACTCACCGGTAATTCTATTTCTCGTAGTCCGTAGTGGATGCTGGGAACTCCGTAAGGACCATGGGGAATAGCAGGCTCCGAAGGAGGCTGGGCACTCTAGAAAGATTTATGACTACCTGGTGTGCACTGGCTCCTCCCACTATGACCCTCCTCCAAGCCTCAGTTAGGACACTGTGCCCGGACGAGCAGACATAATAAGGAAGGATTTAGAATCCCGGGTAAGACTCTTACCAGCCACACCAATCACACCGTACAACTCGTGATACTATATCCAGTTTGACAGTATGAAAACAACTGAGCCTCTCAACAGATGGCTCAACAATAACCCTTTAGTTAACAATAACTATTTACAAGTATTGCAGACAATTCGCACTTGGGATGGGCGCCCAGCATCCACTACGGACTACGAGAAATAGAATTACCGGTGAGTAAATTCTTATTTTCTCTAACGTCCTAGTGGATGCTGGGAACTCCGTAAGGACCATGGGGATTATACCAAAGCTCCCAAACGGGCGGGAGAGTGCGGATGACTCTGTAGCACCGAATGAGAGAACTCCAGGTCCTCCTCAGCCAGGGTATCAAATCTGTAGAATTTTGCAAACGTGTTTGCCCCTGACCAAGTAGCTGCTCGGCAAAGTTGTAAAGTCGAGACCCCTCGGGCAGCCGCCCAAGATGAGCCCACCTTCCTCGTGGAATGGGCATTTACAGATTTTGGCTGTGGTATGCCTGCCACAGAATGTGCAAACTGAATTGTACTACAAATCCAGCGAGCAATAGACTGCTTAGAAGCAGGAGCACCCAGCTTGTTGGGTGCATACAGGATAAACAGCGAGTCAGATTTTCTGACTCCAGCCGTCCTGGAAACATATATTTTCAGGGCCCTGACAACGTCTAGCAACTTGGAGTCCTCCAATTCACTAGTAGCCGCCGGCACCACAATAGGCTGGTTCAGGTGAAACGCTGACACCACCTTAGGGAGAAATTGGGGACGAGTCCTCAACTCTGCCCTATCCATATGGAAAATCAGATAAGGGCTTTTACATGATAAAGTCGCCAATTCTGACACTCGCCTGGCTGAAGCCAAGGCTAATAACATGACCACTTTCCACGTGAGATATTTCAGATCCACGGTTTTTAGTGGCTCAAACCAATGTGATTTTAAGAAACTCAACATCACGTTGAGATCCCAAGGTGCCACTGGAGGCACAAACGGGGGCTGAATATGCAGAACTCCTTTTACAAAAGTCTGAACTTCAGGTACTGAAGCTAGTTCTTTTTGAAAGAAAATCGACAGAGCCGAGATCTGTACTTTAATGGAGCCTAGTTTTAGGCCCATATCCACTCCTGCTTGCAGGAAATGCAGAAATCGACCTAGTTGAAATTCCTCTGTTGGGGCCTTATTGGCCTCGCACCATGCAACATATTTTCGCCATATGCGGTGATAATGCGTTGCCGTAACATCTATCCTGGCCTTAATAAGCGTAGGAATGACTTCTTCCGGAATACCCTTTTCCTTTAGGATCCGGTGTTCAACCGCCATGCCGTCAAACGCAGCCGCGGTAAGTCTTGGAACAGACAGGGCCCCTGCAGTATCAGGTCCTGTCTGAGCGGTAGAGGCCACGGGTCCTCAGAGCATCTCTTGAAGTTCCGGGTACCACGCTCGTCTTGGCCAATCCGGAACCACGAGAATTGTGTTTACTCCTCGCTTTCTTATTATTCTCAATACCTTTGGAATGAGAGGCAGAGGAGGGAACACATAAACCGACTGGTACACCCACGGTGTCACTAGAGCGTCCACAGCTATCGCCTGAGGGTCCCTTGACCTGGCGCAATATCTTTTTAACTTTTTGTTGAGACGGGACGCCATCATGTCCACCTGTGGTTTTTCCCAACGGTTTACCAGCATCTGGAAGACTTCTGGGTGAAGTCCCCACTCCCCCGGGTGGAGGTCGTGTCTGCTGAGGAAGTCTGCTTCCCAGTTGTCCACTCCCGGAATGAACACTGCTGACAGTGCTAGTACATGATTCTCCGCCCATCGGAGAATTTTTGTGGCTCCTGCCATCGCCATCCTGCTTCTTGTGCCGCCCTGTCGATTTACATGGGCGACTGCCGTGATGTTGTCTGACTGGATCAGCACCGGCTGGTGTAGGAGCAGGGCTTTTGCTCGACTTAGGGCATTGTAGATGGCCCTTAGTTCCAGAATATTTATGTGAAGGGAAGTCTCCTGACTCGACCATAGTCCTTGGAAGTTTCTTCCCTGTATGACTGCCCCCCAGCCTCGAAGGCTGGCATCCGTGGTCACCAGGACCCAGTCCTGTATTCCGAACCTGCGGCCCTCTAGAAGATGGGCACTCTGCAGCCACCACAGTAGAGACACCCTGGTTCTTGGAGACAGGGTTATTAAGCGATGCATCTGAAGATGCGATCTGGACCACTGGTCCAACAGGTCCCACTGAAAGATTCTGGCATGGAACCTGCCGAAGGGAATTGCTTCGTAAGAAGCTACCATCTTTCCCAGGACCCGTGTGCAGCGATGCACTGATACCTGTTTTGGTTTCAGGAGGTCTCTGACTAGAGATGACAACTCCCTGGCTTTCTCCTCCGGGAGAAACACTTTCTTCTGGACTGTATCCAGAATCATACCCAGGAACAGTAGCCGTGTCGTCGGAACCAGCTGTGACTTTGGGATATTCAGAATCCAGCCGTGCTGGTGCAGCACCTCCTGAGATAGTGCTACTCCCACCAACAACTGTTCCTTGGACCTCGCTTTTATTAGGAGATCGTCCAAGTACGGGATAATTAAAACTCCCTTTCTTCGAAGGAGTATCATCATTTCTGCCATAACCTTGGTAAATACCCTCGGTGCCGTGGACAGTCCAAACGGCAGCGTCTGGAATTGGTAATGGCAATCCTGTACCACAAATCTGAGGTACTCCTGGTGAGGAGGGTAAATGGGGACATGCAAGTAAGCATCCTTGATGTCCAGGGATACCATGTAATCCCCCTCGTCCAGGCTTGCAATAACCGCCCTGAGCGATTCCATCTTGAACTTGAATTTCTTTATGTACGTGTTCAAGGATTTCAAATTTAGAATGGGTCTCACCGAACCGTCCGGTTTCGGTACCACAAATAGTGTGGAATAATAACCCCGGCCTTGTTGAAGTAGGGGTACCTTGATTATCACCTGCTGGGAATACAGCTTGTGAATTGCCGCTAGCACCGCCTCCCTGTCTGAGGGAGCAATCGGCAAGGCAGATTTTAGGAACCGGTGGGGTGGGGACGCCTCGAATTCCAGCTTGTACCCCTGAGATACTATTTGCAGGATCCAGGGATCCACCTGTGAGCGAACCCACTGATCGCTGAAATTTTTGAGGCGACCCCCCACCGTACCTGGCTCCGCCTGTGGAGCCCCACCGTCATGCGGCGGACTTGGAAGAAGAAGCGGGGGAGGACTTTTGCTCCTGGGAACCTGCTGTTTGTTGCAGCCTTTTTCCCCTACCTCTGCCTCTGGACAGAAAGGACCCGCCTTTTCCACGCCTGTTTTTCTGGGTCCGAAAGGACTGAACCTGATAAAACGGCGCCTTCTTACGCTGTGAGGGGACATGGGGTAAAAATGCTGACTTCCCAGACGTTGCTGTGGAAACTAGGTCCGAGAGAACATCCCCAAATAATTCCTCACCCTTATATGGTAACACTTCCATGTGCTTTTTTGAATCTGCATCTCCTGTCCACTGGCGAGTCCATAAGCCTCTCCTAGCAGAAATGGACAATGCACTTACTTTAGATGCCAGTCGGCAGATTTCCCTTTGTGCATCTCTCATATATAAGACTGAGTCTCTTATATGGTCTATGGTTAACAGGATCGTGTCTCTGTCTAATGTGTCAATATTTTCTGACAGTTTATCTGACCACGCAGCGGCAGCACTGCACATCCAAGCTGACGCAATAACTGGCCTAAGTATAATGCCTGTGTGTGTATATACAGACTTCAGGATCGCCTCCTGCTTTCTATCAGCAGGTTCCTTGAGGGCGGCCGTATCCGGAGACGGTAGTGCCACCTTTTTAGACAAACGTGTGAGCGCTTTATCCATTTTAGGGGGTGTTTCC
This sequence comes from Pseudophryne corroboree, assembly GCF_028390025.1. Taxonomy (NCBI): domain Eukaryota; kingdom Metazoa; phylum Chordata; class Amphibia; order Anura; family Myobatrachidae; genus Pseudophryne; species Pseudophryne corroboree. The sequence continues at coordinate 500,490,273 of NC_086448.1, forward strand.
CAACGTGACCTATTCTCTGGCGGGAAAGGGAACGCCATTAGTACCTTCTTAGGAATTACCAATTTTTTATCAGGGAAAGCCCACGCTTCTTCACACACTTCATTTAATTCATCTGATGGGGGAAAAACTACGGGTAGTTTTTTCTCTCCAAACATAATACCCTTTTTAGTGGTACCTGTAGTTATATCAGAAATGTGTAACACCTCTTTCATTGCCTCAATCATGCAGTGAATGGCCTTAGTGGGCATCAGGTTAGACTCATCGTCGTCGACACTGGTGTCAGTATCAGTGTCGACATCTGGGTCTGCTTGAGGTAGCGGGCGTTTTAGAGCCCCTGACGACCCATGCGACGCCTGGGCAGGCACGAGCTGAGAAGTCGGCTGTCCCCCATTTGGCATGTCGTCGATTTTCTTATATAAGGAGTCTATACGTGCACTCATTACTTTCCATAAGCCCATCCACTCAGGTGTCTGCCCCGCAGGGGGTGACATCCCTTCTAAAGGCATCTGCTCCGCCTCCACATCATTATCCTCATCAAACATGTCGACACAGCCGTACCGACACACCGCACACACACAAGGAATGCTCCGAATGAGGACAGAACCCACAAAAGCCCTTTGGGGGGACAGAGTGAGAGTATGCCAGCACACACCAGAGCGCTATATAATGCAGGGACTAACTGAGTTATGTCCCCTATAGCTGCTTTTTATTATATATATATATATATATATATATATATAGCGCCTAAATTTAGTGCCCCCCCTCTCTGTTTTTACCCTGTTCTGTAGTGTAGACTGCAGGGGAGAGCCAGGGAGCTTCCTTCCAGCGGATCTGTGAAGGAGAAATGGCGCCAGTGTGTCTGAGGGAGATAGCTCCGCCCCTTTTCCGCGGCCTATTCTCCCGCTTTTTTCTGGATTCTGGCAGGGGTATTTACCACATATATAGCCTCTGGGGCTATATATTGTGGTATTTTTGCCAGCCAAGGTGTTTTTATTGCTACTCAGGGCGCCCCCCCCAAGCGCCCTGCACCCTCAGTGACCGGAGTGTGAAGTGTGCATGAGGAGCAATGGCGCACAGCTGCAGTGCTGTGCGCTACCTTGGTGAAGACTGATGTCTTCTGCCGCCGTTTTTCAGGACCTCTTCTTGCTTCTGGCTCTGTAAGGGGGACGGCGGCGCGGCTCCGGGACCGAACACCAAGGACTGGGCCTGCGGTCGATCCCTCTGGAGCTAATGGTGTCCAGTAGCCTAAGAAGCCCAATCCGGCTGCAAGCAGGCGAGTTCGCTTCTTCTCCCCTTAGTCCCTCGCTGCAGTGAGCCTGTTGCCAGCAGGTCTCACTGAAAATAAAAAACCTAAACTATACTTTCTTTCTAAGGGCTCAGGAGAGCCCCTAGTGTGCATCCAACCTCGGCCGGGCACGAAATCTAACTGAGGCTTGGAGGAGGGTCATAGTGGGAGGAGCCAGTGCACACCAGGTAGTCATAAATCTTTCTAGAGTGCCCAGCCTCCTTCGGAGCCCGCTATTCCCCATGGTCCTTACGGAGTTCCCAGCATCCACTAGGACGTTAGAGAAAAGAAGAAAAGAAAGAGCTGTATCTGTTGAAATCTAGGGGACTTTGTAACCAAACTTGAGTACTCAAGGGCATAGGGCAGTCTTCTGCATCTATTGGGCCCAGATCACCCTCCCACCTCTCACTGAGACGAGAAAGTGGGTCAGAGTGAAGTTTAGTTAGGAGGTATGAGTAGGTGAAAGAAATCGCCTTAACTCGACCCAGTTTACTTACAAAATGTCTTAATGGGAAATGGGAGGATCATAGGGGGCGAAGTCTTAGGGGCGAACCGAGACTGTAGGGCATGTCGAAGTTGTAGGTAAGTATGAGTTGGGTATATGAAACTCATCCTTCAACTGCTGGAAAGATTTTAAAGTGCCAACACTATACATTTGGGATATGGAGACTATTGAATAAGAAGCCCAAACCTCTCTACCCTCTAAGGTTTTCAATTCAGGGAGCCAAGCAGAGTACCAGAGGGGAGTATCCGGGTCCAGGTCGTCAAAACCAAGAAGGACTCTCATGGGACGCCAAATCTTTGCAGCCTGAAAGACAATGGGAGGTGAAACCCGAGACATATGCCCGCTCAGAAGGACCTGTGTGGGAGAGAGGCCTGGATAATAACATTGGAGAAACACCCAATGTAGCGAGCCCTCATCACTACCCTGTACCCAGATACTAATTTGTGACAGCTGAGTGGCGTAGTAATACAATTGAAAATTAGGCAAAGCCAATCCACCATCAACTTTTTGTCTGGTGAGAACATTCAACTGTATTCTAGGTCTTCTATTGGCCCATACCAAAGATGATAAAATACTATTCAATTTCCTAAAATATATAACAGATATGGCAAAATAATATGCAAAATTTTTGGTAGCAATATCATTTTGATGAGGCTAACTCTGCTGGACACCGTTAATGGGAGTTTACACCAAGATTTTGATTTACGTGTAATCTGTTGCACGAGTGGGTCAAGGTTTAGAGGTATGAAGTCAGAGGGATTATTCGTAATATGGATACCTAGGTATTTAAATTGATTTGTCCAACAAAGTGGCAAAGAAATTTTTGGAATATTGGGAGGGGGGCCAATGACAGGCATAATAAATGACTTCGTCCAATTGACATGAAGGCCAGAGACGTTGCCAAAGTCCTCCATGACCTGTAATAGAACGGGCATAGATGTAGCATAGTCATGCAGGAACAACAGATCGTCAGCATAAAGGGCAACCTTGTCCATCCGAGGGCCTGTAGTAATACCTACAGTGTCAGGATGTGATCGCATTAAACAAGCCAAAGGCTCGATAGCTATGGCAAACAATGTAGGGGAGAGGGGGCATCCCTGTCTGGTGCCCCGGGACAGATTAAAAGAGGAGGAAATATATCTGTTTACGGAGATCCTGGCACTTGGACTTTGGTATAGCAGTTTAGTCCACTGTATATAGTTAGGGCCGAAGCCCATACCTCTCATGACTTCCCACAGATACGACCACTCAACGCTGTCAAAAAGCCTTGGCCGCGTCCAACGAGATCACGACCAAGTCAGAGGGAAAGTCGTGCGGGCATTGCAGTATGGTATACAATCTGTGCAAGTTGATAGAGGAGGACACACCAGGCATAAAGCCGGATTGATCCTGATTAATTATAGAGGAGATCACAGTGTTAAGCCTAATCGCTAAAATTTTTGCCAGGATCTTAGCATCGGTGGGAATATGAGAGATTGGCCTGTAGGAATCTAAGAGCCTGGGGTCCTTATCAGGTTTCGGCAGGAGTTTAATAATATCCTCAGACATGGAGGGGGGAAGTTGATTGCTAGTGGATAAATCTAAAAATAAAGAATGGAACCTGGGGCCAAAAAAATCTGTGTGTTGTTTGTATAGTTCATTAGGTAGTCTGTCAGAACCCGGGGATTTACCATTGGGAGACAGACCCAGTGCCGCAGTCCCCTCATCCAATGTAATAGGAGCGTCTAAGAAGGCACAAGCCTCAGGGGAGAGTTTGGGGAGGGATATACGCTCCACATATTGACGGAGGTCAGTGTCGGAGCAAGCCAGCCGAGACCGATACACATTCTCGTAGTAGGACAGAAACAGCTGCGCAATGTCAGGCGTAGTGTCAACAATAGTCTGTCATAATAAACTAAATGAGCCAAGAAGCAGCCAGGTCTATCCGCTTGCATGTATAAATTAGTGGCTCGAAATAAAAGAGAATGTGAGTTGGCATCAGCAAGATTTAAGGGTTAACCAAGCCGACTGAGCCGCCAACCAGCGTGTCTTAAGCGCAGGGGTGCCATTTGTCAAGTATTGGAGTCTCCAGTTCCCTAAAGTCAGATTCAAGTGTTTTCGCTTTCTCTCTATTAGACACTTTATGGGCAGCTATCCGTCCAATCAACGTGCCTCGTAGAAAAGCCTTGAACGAATCCCAAACTACAGACACAGGGGCCGTACCTACATTGTTTGCGAAGTATCCCTCGCACTGAGATTCAAGGTCTGAACAGTCACCCAACTGGACCAGCCAAGAAGGGTGTAATTTCCAACAGGACTTTCCCCTCTGGTACTCCACATTAAGTGACATCATTATAGGTGAATGATCAGGGACACCTCTAGCCTCGTTGTGAACACCTGAAATTTTAGGCAACAGTGCAGGGGAAATCAGGATCAGGTCAATTCTAGAGAAGGAGCTATGCGTGCTACAAAAACAAGAAAATTGCAGAAGCGTAGGAAAGAGTCCTCCAGACATCCACCCACTGTAAACTACACACAAAATCAGCAAATTTAGTAGGCCCCCACCCACCCCAGGTGCAGGAGGAGACTCCCACCTATCCAGGGAGACATTGAGAACATTATTGAAATCCCTTAAACAGACAACGGGGGTGGAAGGGGAAGAGTCAATAAACGAGGTGGCCTTTTGCAAAACTTCATAAGAGAACGGAGCAGGCACATAAACAGACAAAAGGAAAAAGGCTGGGAACTCTGTTTACATTCAATAAATACATATCTACCATACGGGTTAGTGCCAACCGTAAGTAACTCAAATTGCACAGTCTTTTTAATCAAAACAGACACAGCACGAGAGAAGGATGAGTGTGTGGAGTAGTAAGCCCACCCAGGGTCTGCGGAGCAACAGCAGTGTGGTTCCTTCTAAATGGGTCTCACTTAAGCAAACTATAGCCGGACCATATTTCCCATTCATTTTAAGCACTAGGGAACGTTTTATTTTATTGTTAACACCGCGGACATTCCAAGCCAAAAAAAGTTTCCTTTTTTTTCCCATCATCCCCATGCGCCATTCTTCTTCCTCTTCTCTAATTTTTTCTTTTCCATTCATATCTTTATATTCTTCTGTCACAAGCCAATTTTCAGCTGGTCTCGTGAATTGGCCCACGCTATGTTTTTATAATATTTTGATGTATACTAGTGCTTTCAATAAATCATTGTGGAAATATATTCAAATTAAAGTAGATTTTTTCTGGTAATGTTTTGATAGTGTGTGTAAGACTTTCATTCCTTATTTACTTGTGTAAACTAGTATAAAAAGTATGAATTATAATTAAAAGCTTTAAAGAACATCTACAAACAACTAAACACTACTCGGTGGTAACACCTATTCATTTTCATATTATTTCTTTTTTTTCTTAAACACTTAAAAAAAATGTTTTTAAAATAGGATTTTAAATAGCTACCGGTAAATCCTTTTCTTGTAGTCCATAAGGGATACTGGGGTTCACTTAGTACAATGGGGACGTCCCAAAGCTTCCAGAACACATGGGAACATGCAGAGACGTCTGTAGCACCGCCTGCCCAAACCTAGTATCCTCTTTGGCCAGGGTATCATACTTGTAGAACTTCACAAAGGTGTTCTTCCCTGACCAGGTAGCAGCTCGGCATAGCTGCAAGGCAGAGACTCCACGAGCACCCGCCCAGGAAGACCCCACTGATCTTGTAGAGTGGGCCTTCAGAGAATGTGGATCAAGTAAGGCTGCCGACACATAGGCCTGTTGGATAGTCGACTGAAACCAACGAGCAATGGACTGCTTAGAAGCAGGGCAACCCATTTTCTGTGCATCATATAGCACAAACAGGGAATCCGTCTTTCTGATCCGAGCCATCCTCTTGACGTAGATCTTCAAGGCTCGCACAGCATCTAAAGCCTCCAGAGGAGCAGAAGAGCCAGAACCACAATAGGTTGTTTTAAATGGAATGCAGAGACAACTTTTGGCAGGAACTGCTGCCAAGTCCTGAGCCCTGGACTCTGATTCCGGATTCGCTTTAGCACCCTTGGGAGCAGAGGAATCTAAGGAAAACAGGTAGACCAACCGGTAAGGCCAAGCAATCGTCAGTGCATCTACTGCCCTCGCCTGAAGGTCCCTGGTTGTTGAACAATACCATGGAAACTTCTTGTTGAGTCGAAATGTCATCATGTCTATCTGTGGACAGCCCCACAGATTGCTGATCTATCGAAACACCTGCTGGTGTAGGCCCCACTCCCGCAGGTGGAGATCGTGACAACTGATGATGAAGTCCGCCTCCCAGTTGTCCACCCCCGGAATGAAGATGGCCGACATTGCTCTTGCATTTCTTTCCACCCAGAGGAGTATCCTTGCAGGCTCTTCTTTTTGTCCCTCCTTGTTGATTGATGTAAGCCACGGCAGTGGCGTTGTCCGACTGAACCTGAACAGTTCGAACCCGGAGCAAAGGAGAGGCCTGAAGCAGAACGATGTAGATCGCCCGAAGTTCCAGAATGTTGATCGGAAGTAGGGCTTCGTGGGCTGACCACCTGTCCTGGAACTGAGCCCCTTGGGTGACAGCTCCCCATTCCCTCAGACTCCCATCTGTTGTGAGAAGGATCAAATCCTGAGTCCCGAAACTCTGAACTTCCAGTAGGTTTGAGGACTGTAGCCACCACAGGAGGGAAATCCTGGCATGAGGTGATAATGGTAAAATCCGATGCCTCTGTAGGTGCACAATTCGGAACACTTGCTTAGTAGAGCCAATTGAAATGTTCTGGCATGGAACCTTCCGTACTGGATCGCCTCGTATGAGGCTACCATCTTTCCCAACAATCGTATGCAAAGATGGATGGATAGCAGAGTCGGCCATAGGGCCGCTCTGACCATTTCCTGAAGCATCCTTGCTTTGTCCTCTGGGAGGAATACTTTCTGAGCTACTGTGTCCAGAAACATTCCCAGGAACAGGAGCTGCTGAGTAGTCTCCAGGTGGGACTTCTGCAAATTGAGAATCCACCCATGTTGTGACAGAAGCTGAATAGTGCGGTCTATGCTGAACAATAGAAGCTCCCGGGTTCTCGCTTTTATCAAGAGATCGTCCAGGTAAGGGACGATATTTACCCCCTGGACTAGGAGCTGGAGCATCGTTTCCGCCATTACCTTCGTGAAGACCCTCGGAGCTGTGGACAGTCCGAAGGGTGTCGCCTGGAACTGGTAGTGATCGTTCATCAGGGCGAACCAGAGGTTAAGTCTTGTGAGGCGGCCAAATTGGATTACAGAGATAAGCGTCCTTTATGTCCAGTGAGACCATAAACTCCTGTTCTTCCAGACCCACAAATACTACTCGAAAGGATTCCATCTTGAACTTGAAAACCTTTATGTAAGGTTTCAAGGATTTTAGATTCAAAATGGGTCTTACCGAACCGTCCTGTTTCGGTTCCACAAACAGGTTGGAGTAGTAACCCTTTCCCTGTTGTTGTAGTGGCACTGGCACAATGACTTGGGACTGGACCAACTTTTGGATGGCCTGTTGCAGCGTAATTCGAGAATCCTCCAAATCGTAGGGGAGGAGCACTGTTGAACTCCAGCTTGTAGCCCTGAGAAAGTAGGTGCGGTGTTTGGCCCTGAGTGTGCGGCATGCTGTGATTGCGACAGCTAAGGCGCAGTGCTCCGCTGTACAACAACCTCTCAGGACGGTGGTCCTGCAGCGGGGAAGCGGCTCTGATTCCTGAAGAGACCGGTAATCGCCCCCCGCCTAACTCCCACGGTGCAGGTATGCTGTTGCCCAAACAGCATACCGAAAATAATAAAGTTTTAAAATAAACTGAAGAAAACTCTCGGGAGCTCCAGAGTGTGCATCCTCTCCTGAGGGCACATTTTTCTAAACTGCCTGTGGGAGGGGGTATAGAGGGGAGGAGCCAGCTCACCCAGCTGAAGAAATTTAAAGTGCACCAGCTCCTTTGGACCCCATCTATACCCCATCGTACTACGTGAACCCCCAGTATACCTTATGGATGCTAGAGAAAAACCAACAATAAATGTTTACTGTATATAAAACTTGCATTTGTGTATGGATACCAGTTTTTGCAATGCTGCCCAACCTTCCAGTTGTAGACAGGATGGGACTACATACCTACCTCACCAGCCATCCTAATGAATATGAAAAACCTTACAAACCATAAGGGGGGTACTCACGGAGAGATCCATGCTTAAAATCTAAGCAATCTGACTAGATTGCTTAGATTTTAAGCACAGATCACTCGTGTGTAGCCCCCTCAGCGATAGCGATGCGCGGCCCCGCACATCGCTATCGCCGCTGCTAGATTAGCCTGCATGCAGGCTCAATCTAGCAGGTCGCTCATTTCACCCGCTGGGTGAAATGAGCGGTCCCCGTCCTCCCCCAGCAACGCTCAGCACACATCGCGCTGTGCTGAGCGGCAGGAGAGATGTGTGCTGAGCAGTTCGCTCAGCACACATCTCTCCCGTGTATACCCCCCTATATATTTTGGTTGCCAGAACAATAGAAAACAGCGAATATAACATACCGCCTCCGTATTGCAGAATCCAATACCCATGGTATATTTGTGGCTCCAAGAACTAAAATGCCTTCGTTGTCAACTCCAACACCTATATATTAATTTAAAATAAAAAGTTACAATTGACATTAGAGACTGCCTAGCAACTTAGACAAAATATTATGACAACTTGCCTTGCATCTGGACCAAGAACTCCGTTTTAATTCTGCGACCAGCTTCACTTTCATTCTCACTTCTTGAGCCACACAGTGAGTCAACCTCATCAATGAAGATGATTGAAGGCTTGTGTTCTCTGGCAAGCTGAAATAAAGTCTTCACCAATCTGCAATACAATATTGATGCCTCAGTACTCCTCTCATTCATGCAAACACCAGCACTACTTATATCTATTTGAATTACACTGGTCAACACGAATTTTGAGTTTGGGTTCTGCATATCTGATTTTGATTTCTTCCACATTACTAATTAAAGAAAAAATAGTTTTACCCGAAAAAGTTTGCTGCTGTAGCTATCAGAATGAAATCACGGATATTAGGAAAATGTCCCCATTTTTATAACTTTATTGTATGTAAAACAAACAAAACAAAAATAATAAATAAATAATAAATAAATATAATAATAATAAAACAAACTTGTTATGAATTTGAATTATTTATTTACAATATTTTTATTTTATTTTTTTTACAAAAAAACTACTGTAACAGGATATATAAAAATAAGATTTTAAACCTACCGGTAAATCTATTTTTCCTAGTCCGTAGAGGATGCTGCGGACTCCGTAAGGACCATGGGGTATAGACGGGCTCCGCAGGAGATAGGGCACCTAAAAAGAACTTTGACTATGGGTGTGCACTGGCTCCTCCCTCTATGACCCTCCTCCAGACCTCAGTTAGAGAACTGTGCCCAGAGGAGATGGACAATACAAGGCAGGATTTTAGCAATCCAAGGGCAAGATTCATACCAGCCCACACCAATCATACCATGTAACCTGGATCATACATAACCAGTTAACAGTATGAACAAAAACAACAGTAACGGTCCAAGACCGATGTCAACTGTAACATAACCCTTATGTAAGCAACAACTATATACAAGTCTGGCAGAGTTTCCGCACTGGGACGGGCGCCCAGCATCCTCTACGGACTAGGAGAAATAGATTTACCGGTAGGTTTAAAATCTTATTTTCTCTTACGTCCTAGAGGATGCTGGGGACTCCATAAGGACCAGGGGGTTTATACCAAAGCATCCAATTGGGCGGGAGAGTGCGTATGACTCTGCAGCACCGACTGAGCAAACGCTAGGTCCTCATCAGCCAGGGTATCAAACTTGTAAAATTTGCAAAAGTGTTTGACCCCGACCGAGTCGCCGCTCGGTAGAGTTGTAAAGCAGAGACGCCTCGGGCAGCCGCCCAAGAAGAGCCCACCTCCCTAGTGGAATGGGCCTTAACCGAATTTGGTACCAGCAATCCAGCCGTAGAGTGAGCCTGCTGACTCGTATTACAGATCCAGCGAGCAATAGTCTGCTTTGAAGCAGGAGCGCCAATCTTATTGGCCGCATACAGGACAAACAGAGCCTCTGTTTTCCTAATTCTAGCCGTCCTGGCTACATAAATCTTTAAGGCCCTGACTACGTCCAGGGATCTGGAATCCTCCAGGTCACCGGTAGCCACAGGCACCACAATAGGTTGATTTATATGGAACGACGAAACCACTTTAGGCAAAAATTGCGGACGTGTCCTCAATTCAGCTCGATCCACATGAAAAATCAAGTAGGGGCTCTTGTGTGAGAGCCGCCAATTCTGACACTCGCCTTGCTGATGCTTAGGCCAACAACATGACCACCTTCCAGGTAAGAAATTTCAACTCAACCTTGTTAAGCGGTTCAAACCAGTGTGATTTTAGGAACTGCAACACCACGTTCAGGTCCCATGGTGCCACTGGAGGCACAAAAGGGGGCTGGATGTGCAGCACTCCCTTTACAAACGTCTGGACTTCTGGAAGAGAAGCCAATTCCTTCCGAAAGAAAATAGAGAGGGCCGAAATCTGTACCTTAACCGAGCCTAATTTCAGACCCATATCCACTCCTGTCTGTAGGAAGTGGAGAAGACGACCCAAAAGAAAATCTTCTGTAGGTGCATTCTTGGTCTCACACCAAGACACATACTTTCGCCAGATACGGTGATAATGTTTTATCGTCACCTCCTTCCTAGCCTTTATTAAAGTAGGGATGACCTCTTCCGGAATCCCCTTTTTTGCTAGGATTCGGCGTTCAACCGCCATGCCGTCAAACGTAACCGCGGTAAGTCTTGAAATACACAGGGCCCCTGCTGCAACAGGTCTTCCCTCAGAGGAAGAGGCCAGGGGTCTCCTGTGAGCATTTCTTATAGATCCGAATACCAAGCCCTTCGAGGCCAGTCTGGGACAACGAGTATCGTCTGTACTCTTCTTCGTCTTATGATCCTCAACACTTTCATGTTGAGAGGAAGAGGAGGGAACACGTAGACCGAGTCGAACACCCACGGTGTTACCAGTGCGTCTACTGCTACTGCCTGTGGGTCCCGAGACCTGGCACAATACCTCCGAAGTTTTTTGTTGAGGAGTGACGCCATAATGTCTATTTGAGGAGTTCCCCAAAGACGTGTTACGTCTGCAAAGACTTCTTGATGAAGTCCCCACTCTCCTGGATGGAGATAGTGTCTGCTGAGGAAGTCTGCTTCCCAGTTGTCCACTCCCGGAATGAAGACAGCCGACAGAGCGCTTACATGATTTTCCGCCCAGCGAAGGATCCTTGTGGGCTTCCGCCATCGCGACTCTGCTTCTTGTCCCGCCATGGCGGTTCACATGAGCCACTGCTGTGACATTGTCTGATTGAATCAGAACCGGAAGGTTTCGAAGAAAACTCTCCGCTTGTCGAAGGCCATTGAAAAGTCCTTGCATGGAACCTTCCGAAGGGAATGGCCTCGTAGACCGCCACCATTTCCCCCAGAACTCGAGTGCATTGGTGAACTGACACCCTTTTCGGTTTTAGCAGTTCTCTGACCATGTTCTGGATGTCTTGGGCTCTCTCTATTGGGAGGAAGACCTTCATTTGTTCCGTATCCAGTATCATACCTAGGAACGGCAGTCGAGTTGTCGGAATCAACTGTGACTTTGGTAGATTTAGAATCCAACCGTGTTGCTGGAGCACTCTCAGAGAGAGCCCCACACTGCTCAGCAATTTCTCTCTTGATCTCGCTTTTATCAGGAGATCGTCCAAGTATGGGATAATTGTGACACCATGCTTGAGCAGGACCACCATAATTTCCGCCATTATCTTGGTGAAAATCCTCGGGGCCGTGGAAAGTCCAAACGGCAACGTCTGAAATTGGTAATGACAATCCTGTACAGCGAATCTCAGGTATTCCTGATAGGGGCATATATGGGGACATGAAGGTACGCATCCTTTATGTCCAGAGACACCATAAACTCCCCCTCCTCCATGTTGGCTATTATCGCTCTGAGTGATTCCATTTTGAATTTGAATCTTTTTAATGTACAGGTTTAGGGATTTCAGATTCAAAATCGATCTGACCGAACCGTCCAGTTTCGGGACCACAAATAGGGTTGAGTAGTAACCTCTTCACTGCTGGTGCAGGGGAACCTTTATTATCACTTGCTGTATACACAGCGTTTAAATTGCAGCTAACACTACATCCCTTTCCGATGTGGAAGCTGGTAGGGCAGATTTGAAAAATCGGCGCGGGGGCACCTCCTCGAATTCCAGCTTGTAACCCTGGGAAACTATTTCCAACACCCAGGGATTCAGATCCGAACTGACCCAGGCCTCTGCGGTCTCTTATCCGGAGTCTCCCAAGCTTTTCCAAAGAACTCATTTAATTCATGAGATGTGGGAAAATTAATAATCTGTTTTTCCTTAAACATGTGTACCCATGTCTCGGGGACTGAGGGTTCATCCACAATATGCAACACATCCCTTATTGCCACAATCATACACTGAATAGTTTTAGTCACCCTAGGGTGCAATTTTACTTCGTCATAGTCGACACTGGAATCAGAATCCGTGTCGGTAGTAGTGTCTTGTGTTAAGGGACGCGTTTGAGACCCCGACGGGCCCTGTGAGTCGGTCCAATCTGAGGATTGACCGCCTGATGTCTCCCCTAAACCAGCCTTATCAAGCCTCTTATGTAAAGATGCCACACTTGCATGCAACGTATGCCACATGTCCATCCAATCAGGAGTCGGCACAACCGACGGGGACACACCACTCATTTGCTCCACCTCCTCCTTGGAGAAGCCTTCCGCCTCAGACATGTCGACACACACGTACCGACACCCCACACACACAGGGATTTACCTATAAGGGGACAAAACCCCAACCAGGCCCTTAGGAGAGACAGAGAGATAGAGTATGCCAGCACACACCCAGCGCTTAAAAACACTGGAATATACAACCAGATAGCGCTTTTATATGTTTATAATCGTAATCTCCACTCACTGCGTCGCCAAAGTGCCCCCCTCCTCCTTTTTCCAACCTGTGAAGCTCAGCAGGGGAGAGAACAGGGAGCCAGCGTTTTCTCATGCAGCCTCTGTGGAGAAAATGGCTCTGGTTAGTGCTGAGGATCAAGCCCCGCCCACCCGACGGCGGGCTTCGGTCCCTTCATCATATATTAATAAAATGGCGGGGGTCCGCGGATTTACTGTCCCCCAGCCTAATCCACCTTATTTATGGCCAAATCGAGGTTTATTGCTGCCCAGGGCGCCCCCCCTGCACCCTTCAGTGCCTGCTTTGTGTGTGTGACTGGGAGCAATGGCGCGCAGCTTACCGCTGCGCGTTTACCTAATGAAGATCTGATGTCTTCTGCCGCCTGAAGTCTTTTCCTCAATACTCACCCGGCTTCTATCTTCGGCATCTGTGAGGAGGACGGTGGCGGAGCGGCTCCGGGACGAACCCCAGGTGAGACCTGTGTTCCGACTCCCTCTGGAGCTAATGGTGTCCAGTAGCCTAGAAGCAGTGCCCAACTTTACAAGCCAGCTCTGCTTCTCTCTCCTTGGTCCCACGATGCAGGGAGCCTGTTGCCAACAGGACTCCCTGAAAATAAAAAACCTAACAAAATTATTTTTCCACAGAAAACTCTGGAGAGCTCTCTGCAGTGCACCCATTCTCCTCTGGGCACAAGATCTAAATGAGGTCTGGAGGAGGGGCATAGAGGGAGGAGCCAGTGCACACCCATAGTCAAAGTTCTTTTTAGGTGCCCTATCTCCTGCGGAGCCCGTCTATACCCCATGGTCCTTACGGAGTCCCCAGCATCCTCTAGGACGCAAGAGAAAAAAAAGTTTAGAAATGAATATTTTTCATATTTCTTCTGCGATTGTATGGACTTTCTTGTATTAGCCCCCAAATATAACCCCCCCCCATCATACTCTCATTGTATTACCTCTATAACGACATTCAAAGTCCATTACATCTTGATGAAAACGTTCGCCTTGGTCTTCCAAATAGGCACCCATGTTATCTTTTCTGCATTTGCTTGTCTATGCTTAGCTGCCTTTTGCCATGTGACAGGTCAAAGGGTTAGAGCCTCCATTTTTGTTACTACTCAGTTATCTGTGCATGAGTTGCTGACAGGCTGTGTTAAGTCTCCTCTACCCCAGAGACTTCTATCTTATTTCCATGCACAGTTTATTCTCTTATTTGTTACATGTACAGTAAACTACTCTGCAGAACTACAGCTATATTATATGGACAATCATTTCAGTCTGTACTAATAAAAGGTTTACAGTTTCAGAAATCTCATTGTCTGTGCATTGAAAGATGGACATGGTTTAGCTATCTGAATAGTTATACACTGCTTACGTGTAATGAGAGTCAGAATACCACTTACTAAAACACGCTTCTCCTTATATGGACATTCAAAAAAAACTTTCATATTTATTGATCACTGTAAAAAGGGACAAAAGATGTACATGGCTAAAAAATAAATATAAAAAATAAAAAAGGAACAAAAGCAAAGTTTTTTAAAAAATAAACGAAGGTTTTGGTTATTTTTCTATATAGAGAATCAGAAAATAGTCATTAAAATAAAAACTAAAAATTTGTTATTGACCAGTGTTATGTTTTTGTTAAATAGTGTAAATATAACAGTTATGGTAATCAGAGAAATGTGAACATTTACACTCAAAAAATAATAAAATATTATATATGACCCAAAATAATGGTTACACAGGTTTTGAAACATGTTGTACTCACTTTTCACTTTCTCCCAACCATTTTGACACAAGATCTGAGGAAGATATTGAGAAAAATGTGGAGTTGTTTGCCTCAGTAGCCACAGCTTTGGCCAAGTAGGACTTCCCTGTTCCTGGAGGTCCAAATAACAGGATCCCTCGCCAGGGAGTTCTTTTGCCTGTCATATGTTGAAAACATTGATTACATATTAAATGTTACAGGAGCGTGTCCATTTTAAAAAAAAATTACTTCCAGTCCCTATTTAGGGCAAGAGGGTTGATGCAGTAATTACAAACAAAGCATCATTTTGCGAAGAGATGAACAAGGAAAAAAACAAAAAAAGTAAAATTCTGTTTTTATAAATACTCAGACAAAACCTTTAATGGGACCTGTGCTGTATTTAGCAATAGTTATCCTTTCTTTTGACCCTTCTAGCCTATTGTAGTTAGTCTAGCAATGCATTCTGGGCCAAAGAAGCTGCGAGTAGCCATTTTCTATTCTCACATGGACATAGACAAAGACCTATTTCGCTTGGTCCAGCCTGGTCTCACATTCGATGGTGAGTTAGTGACTTTAATTGTGCCATCATAGACTTGTTTAGTCAGCCATGCATGCTAGGTATATTAGTAGCACTGTAACTTACTTTTTGTACATATAATGCCAGTTATGTTTGCATACCTATGTTACATGTACTGTATATGTCTGCTTGCTCTTTTTCACACCCATATGGTAATTGCATCTTATTGTTTAATTTACAGTTTTACCCCTTTCATCACAGTTTTATTACATCATCTCATCATTTATCGCATACATTTAAGATTCCTTTTACTAAATAATAAATGCCATTCTTCAGACATCGCATTTGAATGAGATTATTGTAGAGTAAAAGGCAGGTATACTGTAGGCTTCGAATTTGCTCAAGTAAGTATCTTAGTGAGAGGCTGAACACCCATTTTTTGTGCAAAATACACAAGTCCACGAGTGTTGGCAGGACCTATGTATTTTCGTGTCACTTATTGCGTCCCTAGGGGGCATTTATCACAGATTATGCACATAAATGCCCACATTGGGGATAAACTCCAGTTTATCGTGGCTAATTGGATAGCCCCTGGCAAACTACTTAGATAAGTTCTTGGTAAAGACCAAAGAGAGTATCACAGTTAAGCTGGGTACACACTGGAACGATGCGTACCCAGTCAATATGTTATGATATATCGGACACTGGTTACACATTGCGCAATGTAATGAAGGTCAGGGTGGCATAGCTTCTCCATTACACATTCAGCAGTTGCTCGCGTTATCGCCCGGTTGGCCATGCAGCAGGGCCAACTGCAGGCACCTGCAAAATCGGGAATACACACTGGGCATATCGCTCAATTTGTTTTCCCGAATAAGCTGGAAACTACAAATTGGACAGATATGGTCTCAGTGTGTACACAGCTTAAAAGTGAAAATGGGGTTTTGGCTAAAGAACTAGCATTTGCTTTACAGAGTTTCAGCTTTAGGAAACACAAAATTTCAATGCCTATTGCAACAGAGAGCTATTTATTTACAGTGACTGTAGGTTTATTGGCTATCACTAGAAGCTGTAAAAACATTTGGATGAGTCTAATGATGGGAGTAAATTTAATGTGAAAAAGTGTATGTGGAAAAAAAATAGGATTTTAATTACCTACCTGTAAATCCTTTTCTTGTAGTCCATAAGGGATACTGGGGACACGATGGGGTATAGATGGGGTCCAAAGGAGCCGGTGCACTTTAAATTCTTCAATCAGGGTGTGCTGGCTCCTCCCCTCTATGGCCTCCCCCACAGCACAGTCTAGGAAAAAAACTGTGCCTGAAGGAGATGGACATACTTGAGAGGAGGAAACATGACAAGACAACAAGTGGTGAGAGTAACGAACCAGCACACAGGAGAACCAAACTAGCAACAGCCAGTAAAAATAGAAACCGCAACAGCTGGATCAAATAACTTCACACAAGAACAAAACAAAACTTGCAGGAAAGGTCGAAGCGCCCAGTATCCCTTATAGACTACAAGAAAAGGATTTAGTGGTAGGTAATTAAAATCCTATTTTCTCTGTCATCCATAAGGGATACTGGGGACACTTAGTATGATGGGAATGTCCCAAAGCTCCCAGAATGGGTGGAAACATGATGAGCCACCTGCAGCACCGTATGTCCGAATAGGACATCCTCTGTAGCCAGGGTATCAAACCTGTAGAACTTGACAACGTGTTTGTCCCTGACCGGGTAGCGGCATGGCATACTTTCAAAGCCGAGACAGCACAGGCAGCTGCCCAGGAAGAACCCACCGACCTAGTAGAGTGGGCCTTGATAGACCGAGGAACAGGCAAGGCTGCCGAAGCATGGGCCTGTTGAATAGTAAGCCTAATCCAACACGCAATCTAATTCTTTGAAGCATGACAACCCTTCTTGTGAGCATCATTCAGCACAATGAGGAAAACAGGATTTGCAGACAACAGCTGTCCTCTTGACATAGATCTACAGGGCTCGCAACACATCCAAGGACTCAGGAATTGAGGAAGTGGTCGAAGCCGCCGAAACCACAATAGGCTGATTCAGGTAGAATGCAGAAACCACCTTAGGCAGGAACTGCTGACGAGTCCTGAGCTCCGCTCTGTCCTCATGAAAGACCAGGTAGGGACTCTTGCAGTACAAAGCTCCAAGTTCCGTAACGCGCCTAGCTGAAGCCAATGCTAAGAGCATAACAGTCTTCCATGTAAGGTACTTGTCCTCAACTGACATCAGTGGTTCAAACCAAGAGGATTGGTCAAAACCATGTTCAAATCCCAAGGTGCCGTGGGCGGCGTAAAACAAGGCTGAATGCAAAGGACTCCCTGTAGGAACGTCTGGACTTCGGGCAAAGCAGCCAATTTCTTCTGAAAGAAAATGGACAAGGAGATCTGAACTTTTATGAAGCCCAACCTTAGGCCCATATCCACACCAGCCTGTAAAAAAACACAAAAAGAGCCCCAATTTGAAATCCACAGCCGGATAATTTAGGCCCTCACACCATCAGACGTATCGTTTCCAGATATGGCTTTGACGTGACAGCTTTTCTGTCCTGAATCATGGTTGCATAAACCTAACCTGGAATCCCCTTCTCAGCTAGAAGATTCCGCTCAACTGCCATAAACAAAGCCGCCGTAAGTCCAGGTACACGAACGGCCCTTGCTGAAGAATATCCTCCCGCAGTGGTAGAGGCCAGGGATCTTCTATTGCCATGGCTAGAAGATCCGCGTACAAAACTCTTTGAGGCCAATGAGAATTGGCTGAACTCCATCTATTCTGATTCTTGAGAACCTTGGGGAGTAACGGATTCGGAGGAAACCGGTACATCAGCTGGTAAACCCACAGCATTGTCAGCCCGTCCACTGCCGCCGCCAGATGGCCTCTCATCCTGGAACAGCAGCACCGAAGCTTGTTGTGGAGTCGAAAGGCCATCAGATCGATCTGCGGACAGCCCTACTGATCGGTTATTAGTCTAAATACCTGCGGATGGAGACCCCACTCTCCTGGGTGTAGGTCGTGCCGACTTAGGAATTCCACCTCCCAGTTGTCCACTCCAAGAATGAATATGGCAGATAATGCCCTTGCATTCCTTTCTACCCAAAGGAGGAGTAACTTTTGTCCCTCCCTGCCGATTGATGTACACCACAGCCATGGCGTTGTATGACTGAACCTGAATGGCTCAACCTTGAAGCAGAGGAGACGCCTGTAGCAGAGCATGGTATATCTCTCTGAGTTCCAGTGTGTTTATCGGAAGAATGGCTTCATGGCTAGACCACCTGCCCAGAAACTGTGCCCCTTGGGTCACAGCTCCCCAACCTCAAAGGCTCGTGTCTGTGGTCAAGAGAATCAAATCCTGGATCCCGAAGATTCGACCCTTCAGGAGGTTGGAGGGTTGCAACCACCACAGGAGAGAAATCTTGGCCTGCGGCGAGAGACGCATGACCTGGTGCAGCTGCAGATGCGAACCTGACCATTTCTTCAGGAGATCCAGTTGGAAAGTCCTTGCATGGAATCTGCCAAATTGAATGGCCTCATAGGAGACCATCATCTTTCCTAACAGGGGGGTGCAAAGATGTACCGGGACTTGGTTTGGCTGCAGTACCGCTCATACTAACTCCTGGAGCATCTTTGCCTTGTCCGCAGGAAAGAAGACCTTCTGAACCGTGTCAAAGATCATCCCAAGGAACTGGAGACGCTGGGTCGGCTCGAAGTGGGATTATTTAAAATTTTAGAATCCAGCCGTGACAGCAGGGATGTCGTGCGGCAGATGCTATCCAGCACTTGTTCCTTTGATCTCCCTTTTATCAACAGATCGTCCAGGTAGGGGACAATGTTCACGCCCTGAATCCGCCATCTCTATTCTGAAGACCCTTGGAGCCGTGGATAGGCCGAAGGGTTGCGCCTGGTAGTGTTCGTCCAGCAGAGCAAACCTGAGGTAAGCTTGATGAGGCGGCCACATCGGAATATGGGAGGTATGCGTCCCTTATGTCCAGAGAGACCAAGAACACCCCCTCCTCCAGACCCGAGATCACTGCGCTCAGACACTTAATTTTGAACCAGAAAACCCGCAGATAGGGGCTTAACGATTTGAGGTTCAAAATAGGACTCGCTGAACCGACTGGTTTTGGTAGCACAAAAAGGCTGGAATGCTAACCCTCGCCCCGTTGTTGAAGTGGCAATGGGACAATGACTTGGGTCCGAACCAGTTTTTGAATGGCCTCCTGTAGCACAAGGCGCATGTCCTCTGAAGCCGGTAAGCCTGATTTGAAAAACCTGTGAGGCGGAAAAACTTTCTAACTCCACTTTGTAGCCCTGGGAGATCAGGTCTTTTACCCAAGCATCATCTCCAAATGAGGCTGAAGAATCTCAGACGAGCTCGAACCCCAAGATCGCCCATGGGCAGAGGGACACAGTCATGCTGAGGGATTTGAGGAGACAGAGCAGATACCCTGGTCCTGAGATCGTGTGGTGGCAGGCTTACGTGATTTACCTCTGGAGTCTCTTGCCACATTTGAGGAACCTCTGGCTTTTCCCTTAAACCTTGCAGTCCAAAAGGACTGCAGTGAAGGCCCCATGTAAAAGCGCCTAGCCGGTGGAGCTGCAGACGGGAGGGAAGTGGATTTTCCAGCGGTAGCCTTCGAAATCCAAGTGTCTAACTCACCTCCAAACAGCCAGTCTCCTGTGAAGGGTAAAGCCTCCACACTCATTTGACTCTGCATCTACCACCCACTGACGTAGCCACAATGCCCTGTGTGCAGAAACCGCCATGGTAGAAGTACGAGCATTTATAACGCCAATGCCTTTCATTGTTTCACAGAGGAAACGGGCAGATTCCTGGATATGCTGAATCAGCGTCACCATTTCAGCCAGCGACTTATCCCCAGTTAGGCCCTCCTGAAGGTTACCTGCACAGGTATGAATGGCGCGAGTCACCCAACAGCCTGCAATAACAGGCCTATGGGAGGATCCAGCCGCAACATAAATAGATTTCAAAGTGGTTTCTGTTTTTCTGTCCACAGGTTCCTTTAAAGGCAGTAGCCCCCGGTACAGGAAGCACTATCTTTTTGACAGGCGTGATACTGAAGCATCTACAACAGGGGGGAGTCTCCCAGATCTTCCGCCCCTCATGAGCAAAAGGAAAAGTGGCAACCAGCTTCTTTGTCACCTGGAATTTCTTGTCAGGAGTAGCCCATGGCTCCCTGAAAAGATCACCCAGTTCCTTTGAATCAGGAAACGTGACCAGCACTTTTTTCTGTGCAGAGAAAAATAGGATTTTAATACCTACCAATAAATCCTTTTCTCTTAGTCCGTAGAGGATGCTGGGGACTCCAAAAGGACCATAGGGTATAGACGGGATACGCAGGAGACATGGGCACACTATAAGACTTTGAATGGGTGTGAACTGTGGCTCCTCCCTCTATGCCCCTCCTCCAGACCTCAGTTATGGGAACAGAGCCCAGAGGAGACGGACATTTCGAGGAAAAGGATTTTGTTAAACTAAGGGTGAGATACATACCAGCTCACACCACACCGTACAACATGGCATTTAACTAAACCCAGTAAACAGTGTGAACCAAACCCAATCAGCAAGTCTGACCCATACCAACACAACCATTGTGTAACACAAGCAATAACTATATACAATTACTGCAGATAGAGTCCGCACTGGAACGGGCGCCCATCATCCTCTACGGCAGGCATTCCCAACCACGGTCCTCAAGGCACACCAACAGTGCAGGTTTTAGTTATATCCAGGCTTCAGCACAGATGGTTAAATCAAAATAACTGAGGTACTAATTAAGTCACCTGTGTTCAAGCCTGGATATCACTAAAACCTGCACTGTTGGTGTGTCTTGAGGACCGCAGTTGGGAATGCCTGCTCTACGGACTAGGAGAAAAGGATTTACTGGTAGGTATTAAAATCCTATTTTCTCCTTCGTCCTAGAGGATGCTGGGGACCTTGGGGTTTATACCAAAGCTCCAAACCGGGCGGGAGAGTGCGGATGACTCTGTAGCACCGATTGAGCAAACATGAGGTCCTCATCAGCCAAAGTATCAAACTTGTAGAACTTTGCAAAGGTATTTGATCCCGACCAAGTAGCTGCTCGGCAAAGCTGTAATGCCGAGACACCTCGGTCAGCCGCCCAAGATGAGCCCACCTTCCTAGTGGAATGGGCCTTCACCGATTTCGGTAACGACAATCCTGCCGTAGAATGAGCCTGCTGAATCGTATTACAGATCCAGCATGCAATAGTCTGCTTAGAAGCAGAAGCGCCAACCTTGTTGGCCGCATACAGGACAAACAGCGCCTCCGTTTTCCTCACCCGAGCCGTTCTGGCTACATACATTTTTAAAGCTCTAACCACATCTAGAGACTTTGAATTAGCCAAGGCCTCAGTAGCCACTGTCACACGCCAAAGGCAGCGTTTGCCGTGCTTACCCCTGCGTGCCTGCTGGTCTGTGTTGCGGCCTCCGCCTTCGGTGGTCCACGGGCTCTGGCGTCTGGCTGGCGCGGCGGTTCCCCGGGGCAGGGGCGCTGCCATGACACCCGGCATCACGTGGACGGGGAGCAGGTGACGTCAGACTGTTCCGCCAATCCAGTGGAGGCGGGAGATTCAAAGTCAGACGCCGGGCAGAGCCTCGACGCCTGAGTATCGTCTTTTCCCCTGAAGTGGATGCCAGTGCTCTTGTTCCTGGCGTGTCTCTCTGTGGTTGTACTCCAGTGTCTCCGGCAATTCCAGGTGCCAGTTGCTGTACAGTTTCCAGCGTTCCCAGCGGCTGGTGTGTTCCTCTGCGGTCCAGTCACCAGCGCTTCTCGGAGTTAGCGTGGGCTGCGGGCTAAACACCGCTCTCAAGTTCTACAGGTCATCAGTGTCTTTAACCACCGCTCTCAAGTTCTACAAGTCATCAGCGTCTTTAAACACCGTTCACAAGTTCTTCAAATCCTCAGTGTCTTTAAAACCTCACTCACAAGTTCTACAGTCACCAGTATCTTTTACATCGCTCACAAGCTCTTTAATCCCCAGTATCTTTATAAAGCATCGTTCTCAGTGTCTTTCACCATCACTCACAAGTACTTAATTTATTAGCATCTTTAACATTGCTTACAAGTTCTTCTATAGGCCTGGACATTCTCCCATAAGTTCCCTCGCTGCTATGTGACATTGTGTTGCTCCCTTCCTGCAATAAAGTTCTTCAATATTTTCACCAAGCCTTACTGTCAGAGTCCTGTATGAGGAAGACCTATATCAGGCCATCCCTGTTCCGACCCAGTTGTGGTTCCTCTTCCCTACCATCGGAAGAACCCCCGAGTTCACAACACCCCCAACCTAGGTCAGTGACAGCCACAGGCACCACAATAGGTTGGTTCATGTGAAACGAAGAAACCACCTATGGCAGAAATTGTTGACGAGTTCTCAACTCCGCCCTATCCTCATGGAAAGTCAGATCGGGGCCTTTGTGAGACAAAGCCGCCAATTCGGACACCCGCCTTGCGGACGCCAAGGCCAATAGCATGACCACTTTCCAAGTGAGAAATTTCAACTCAACCTTTTTGTAAAGGTTCAAACCAATGTGACGTAAGGAACTGTAACACCACATTAAGATCCCACGGTGCCACTGGGGGCACAAATGGAGGTTGGATGTGTAGTACGCCTTTCACGAAAGTCTGTACTTCTGGAAGGGAGGCTAATTCCTTTTGAAAGAAAATTGATAAGGCCGAAACCTGCACCTTAATGGAGCCTAACTTCAGGCCCGCATCCACACCTGCTTGCAAAAAGTGGAGAAAACGCCCCAGCTGAAATTCTTCCATAGGAGCCTGCTTGGATTCACACAAAGACACATTTTCTCCAAATACGGTGATAATGCTTCGCCGTTACTTCCTTTCTAGCTTTAAGTAGAGTGGGGAGGACTTCCCCGGGAATACCCTTCCTAGCTAGGATTTGGCGTTCAACCGCCATGCCGTCAAACGCAACCGCGGTAAGTCCTGGAACATGCACAGCCCTTGCTGTAACAGATCCTCTCTTAGAGGAAGAGGCCAGGGGTCTCCGGTGAGTAATTCCTGAAGATCCGGATACCAGGCCCTCCGTGGCCAGTCTGGAACAACGAGTATCGCCTGAACCCTTGTTCTTCTTATGATCCTTATCACCTTTGGAATGAGTGGAAGTGGAGGGAACACAGACTGACCGAAACACCCACGGCGTCACTAGTGCGTCCACTGCTATTGCTTGAGGGTCCCTTGACCTGGAACAATATGTCTGAAGCTTCTTGTTGAGGCGAGACGCCATCATGTCTATTTGAGGAAGTCCAACGACTTGTCACTTCTGCAAAGACCTCTTGATGAAGACCCCACTCTCCTGGATGGAGATCGTGTCTGCTGAGGAAGTCTGCTTCCCAGGTGTCCACTCCTGGAATGAAGACCGCTGACAGAGCGCTTGCATGTTTTTCCGCCCAGCGAAGAATCTTGGTGGCCTCCACCATTGCCGCTCTGCTCTTTGTTCCACCCTGGCGGTTTATGTGCGCCACGGCTGTGATGTTGTCCGACTGAATCAGGATGGGTAGGCCGCGAAGAAGCTGTTCCGCCTGCCGCAGGCCGTTGTAGAGGGCCCTTAACTCCAGCACATTTATGTGCAGACAAGCTTCCTGGCTTGACCATTTTCCCTGGAAATTTTGTCCCTGTGTGACTGCTCCCCAACCTCAGAGACTCACGTCCGTGGTCACCAGAATCTTGGATGACAAACCTGCGACCCTCTAGAAGGTGAGAACTTTGGAGCCACCACAGGAGATAAACCCTGGCCCTGGGGGACAGACTTATCTTCCGGTGCATCTGCAGATGGGACCCTGACCACTTGTCTAGCAGGTCCCACTGAAACGTTCTTGCATGGAACCTGCCAAACGGAATGGCCTCGTAGGACGCCACCATTTTCCCCAGCACTCGAGTGCAGTGATGAATAGACACTCTTGGTGTTTTCAGAAGTCCCTTTACCATGTTCTGGATTTCCTGAGCTTTTTCCAACGGAAGAAAGATCCTCTGCAGTTCGATGTCCAGAATCATACCCAAAAACAACAGCCGAGTTGTCGGAATCAACTGTGACTTTGGGAAATTTAGGAGCCAGCCATGCTGTTGCAGCACCTGCAGGGAGAGCGCAACTTTTTTTTTAGTAACAGCTCATGTGATCTCGCCTTTATCAGGAGATCGTTCAAGTACGTGATAATTATAACCCCTTGCTTGCGCAGGAGCACCATCATTTCCACCATCACCTTGGTGAAAATCCTAGGGGCCGTGGAAAGACCAAACGGCAACGTCTGAAATTGGTAGTGACAATCCTGAACAGCGAACCTCAGATACGCCTGATGAGGAGGATATATGGGGACATGTAGGTAAGCATCCTTTATGTCGACTGACACCATAAAATCCCCCCCCCTTCAGACTGGAGATTACCGCTCGGAGAGATTCCATCTTGAATTTAAAACTTTTCAAATACACATTGAGGGATTTTAAGTTCAAAATCGGCCTGACCGAGCCATCCGGCTTCAGGACCACAAACAGGCTTGAATAAAACACTTCTCTCCGTTGTGACGGGGGTACCTCGACAATGACTCACTGTTGACACAGCTTTTGTATTGCCGTACACACTACCTCTCTTTCCGGAAGAGAAGCTGGCAAGGCCGATTTGAAAAATTGGTGTGGGGGCACGTCCTGAAACTCCAGCTTGTATCCTTGGGTCACAATTTCCAGCACCCAAGGATCCAGGCCCGAGAGAACCCAGACCTGACTGAAGAGCCGAAGACGCGCCCCCACCGGTGCAGACTCCCTCAGGGGAGCCCCAGCGTCATGCGGTGGATTTGGCAGAAGCCGGGGAGGACTTCTGCTCCTGGGAGGCTGCCACTGCTGGCAATCTTTTCCCTCTTCCCTTACCTCTTGCCGCAAGGAAGGATGATCCACGTCCTTTCCGGAATTTCTGCGACCGAAAGGACTGCATCTGATATGGGGGGGGGGGGGTTTCTTTTGCTGTGGAGGAACAAATAGGCAGAAAAGAGGACTTACCCGCGGTAGCTGTAGAAACCAGGTCCGCGAGGCCATAACCAAACAAAACTCCACCTTATAGGGCAAGCAGGATCCTTAAGGGTCGCCATTTCAGGAGACGGTAGCGCCACTTTCTTGGACAATCGCGCCAGAGCTTTGTCTACCGTGGGTGTTGGCCCCCACCCAACCCTATCCTGAGAAGGAAACGGGTATGCCATAGCAATTCTCCTGGGAATGTGCCACCTCTTGTCTGGCGTTTCCCAGGCTTTTTCAAAAAGGGTAGTCAGTTTATGAGAGGGAGGAAACGTTACCTCCGGTTTCTTCCCCTTATACATACAGACCCTTGTCTAAGGGACAGTGGGGTCTTCCATGATATGTAACACGTCCTTTATTGCCACAATCATGTATTGAATACTCTTAGCCACCTTAGGATGCAACTTAGCCTCATTATAGTCGACACTGAAATCGGATTCCGTGTCGGTATCGGTGTCGGCTATCTGGGTAAATTAACATTTTTGGGACCCCGAGGGGGCCGGAGTGAGTGGTACCACTTCTCCCATGGATTGTCTCCATGCTTGGTTCTGAGACTCAGATTTGTCTAACCTCTTGTGCAACAAAGCCACACTGTTATTCAACACACTCCACATCTCAACCCAATCCGCAGTCAGCGGTGCTGACAGAGTCACTCCTTCATTCTGTTCAGCTCTCACACTAACCTCCTCCGGGAAAGAGCATTCAGTTTCTGCCATGTCGACACACACGTACAGACACCCCCAAACACACTGGGCTAAAGGGGACAGACCCACAGTAAGGCCTTTCAGAGAGACAGAGAAGGAGTTTACCAGCTCATACCCAGCGCCACACCGGTCTGAAAAAAGCACAATGCCCCAGAACTATAAGCGCTTGTTTATATAAACAACCAACACCAATTTTATGTGGCCCCCCCCCCCTTGTTTGTAGCACCCTGTTACTTGACAGCAGTGAAGGGCCAGGAGCAGCGTCTCTGCAGCAAGCTGTGGAGAGAAAATGGCGCTGGTCAGCGCTTCTGTCCTGCTATTAATTCTACTGGCGGGGGTCTCCTAACAGTGTCTATTCACTGTACATAGCTGCCAGTCCCTATAAATGAAATTTTTATTGCTGCCCAGGGCGCCCCCCTGCGCCCTGCACCCATGCAGTGCCTGTGTGAGTGGGAGCAATGGCGCGCAGCGCGACCGCTGCGCAGTACCTCAGGAAGACTGAAGTCTTCTGCCGCCTTCAGATGTCTTCTTTGCTTCGGTTACTCAACTGTCTTTGATCTTCTGGCTCTGTGAGGGGGACGGCGGCGGCCCCCCTGCGCAATACTCACCACACTCTGATCTTCAGGCTCTGTGTTGGGGGTGTGTGGCGTGCTGCGGGTGTGTGCGTGAGAACGCAATGCCTGTGGTACACTGACCCTCAGGACCGTTGTCCTGTCAGCGGGATCTGACTCAGCACCTCCAGGAGGCCGGTTCCGGAAATCCCTCAAGCGTCCCTCGGTGCAGGTAGGCTGTTGCCCAACAGCCTACCTGAAAATAAATGTTTAAAAGAAACTGAAGAAAAAAATCCTCTGGAGCTCCAGAGTGTGCATCCTCTCCTGAGGGCACATTTTTCTAAACTGGGTTGTGGGGGATAAGATAGAGGGGAGGAGCCAGCACACCATGTTTGAAGAATTTAAAGTGCACCGGCTTCTTTGGACCCCCATCTATACCCCATCGTACTAAGTGTCCCCAGTATCCCTTAGGAATGATAGAGAAATAGACCTGTAAAAATATTGACTAATAAATTGTTTCACAGATTTGCAACCCATTTTAAAAAAAACATTCCCCATGAAATGCACTGCTGAGTTTTCTGCTGCGCTATATTCGAATAATGATGATAATAAAAGGGACATTAAAGTTAATAAAATTGCACACCCGACAGAATGCGACCTTCCTCCACGGAGTACAATATTAAAGGTGTTAATAAAGTCCGGCCTGGATCAGGTGCAAGACCCGTAAAAGTCAACATGGACTGATAAAAAGGGAGAGGGGATGTATTACCAACTGCCAACCTGGGTTTAAAAACAAAAGTAAAGCTGTCAACATGTAAAAGGGTCTTAAAACTATATTCAGTAACCCCCTCACTCTGCTAGAAAATAAATGTAAAAAAGATTACATAAATATACATAAATAAAAATATGGCATTAAAAAAAGCCTACTATTATATTCAATGCGCAATGAAAGAGAAATGGTGTTCCACATTTCTACCTGTAAACAGGTGAGGAAATTTTATTGGTAATATCACAGCTTCTTTTAGGGCCTCTTTGGCCCCTTCCAGTCCAGCAACATCATTCCACTTCACATCTGGTTTTTCCATGACTATGGCTCCTATATAAGGCAAGAATTATGATGATCAAAATATAACTTCTTCCAAGACATTCATAATGCTAAACATAACTTAACTTGAAACAATTTTATATCTGTGTCAGCTAAACAGAATCCAACAATTTATTCATCCACATGAAAACCAAAAACGTATTTAAAACAGTTTTCGGGGGGGGGGGGGGGGGGAGGATTGGATAGGTTACATAGTTGGACTGTAATAGTTACAATACTGCTACTGTATTGGATTAAGCTTTAAACCGCAATGTCAGCGTGCAGCCTGTTTTTGTCTTGTTCTTCTTTACCAATAGTTTCCAACATTTACACTAATTATGAGTATTGGGAAATTGGTCAAGAAATGATCTGGTCCACCCCTACAGTTATTTAAGTTATCAACTTTTTAGTCCTCCACTCCACTTGTAATGGTTGTTTGTCCCATATTCATGTTGCTACTGCGATTTGCTCCCTGCACAAATTATTATTATTGTTCTCTTTTACCCCTTTATTACTACGTTTTCCCCACCTCTCGTTTTACAGGGGGGAAAAAAATAAGAATTTACTTACCGATAATTCTATTTCTCGGAGTCCGTAGTGGATGCTGGGGTTCCTGAAAGGACCATGGGGAATAGCGGCTCCGCAGGAGACAGGGCACAAAAAAGTAAAGCTTTACTAGGTCAGGTGGTGTGCACTGGCTCCTCCCCCTATGACCCTCCTCCAGACTCCAGTTAGGTACTGTGCCCGGACGAGCATACACAATAAGGGAGGCATTTTGAATCCCGGGTAAGACTCATACCAGCCACACCAATCACACCGTACAACTTGTGATCTAAACCCAGTTAACAGTATGACAACAGAAAGGGCCTCTTAAAGATGGCTCCTTAACAATAACCCGAATTAGTTAACAATAACTATGTACAAGTATTGCAGATAATCCGCACTTGGGATGGGCGCCCAGCATCCACTACGGACTCCGAGAAATAGAATTATCGGTAAGTAAATTCTTATTTTCTCTATCGTCCTAAGTGGATGCTGGGGTTCCTGAAAGGACCATGGGGATTATACCAAAGCTCCCAAACGGGCGGGAGAGTGCGGATGACTCTGCAGCACCGAATGAGAGAACTCCAGGTCCTCCTTTGCCAGGGTATCAAATTTGTAAAATTTTACAAACGTGTTCTCCCCCGACCACGTAGCTGCTCGGCAGAGTTGTAATGCCGAGACCCCTCGGGCAGCCGCCCAAGATGAGCCCACCTTCCTTGTGGAGTGGGCTTTTACAGTTTTAGGCTGTGGCAGGCCTGCCACAGAATGTGCAAGTTGAATTGTGTTACAAATCCAACGAGCAATCGACTGCTTAGAAGCAGGTGCGCCCAACTTGTTGGGTGCATACAATATAAACAGCGAGTCAGATTTTCTGACTCCAGCCGTCCTTGCAATGTATATTTTTAAGGCTCTGACAACGTCCAACAACTTGGAGTCCTCCAAGTCGCTAGTGGCCGCAGGCACCACAATAGGTTGGTTCAGATGAAATGCTGATACCACTTTAGGGAGAAAATGCGGACGAGTCCGCAGTTCTGCCCTATCCGAATGGAAGATTAGATAAGGACTTTTATAAGATAAAGCCGCCAATTCAGATACTCTCCTGGCAGAGGCCAGGGCTAGTAACATAGTCACTTTCAATGTGAGATATTTCAAATCCACCTTTTTCAATGGTTCAAACCAATGGGATTTGAGGAAATCTAAAACTACATTTAGATCCCACGGTGCCACCGGAGGCACCACAGGAGGCTGTATATGCAGTACTCCCTTGACAAAAGTCTGGACCTCAGGGACAGAGGCCAATTCTTTTTGGAAGAATATTGACAGGGCCGAAATTTGAACCTTAATGGATCCCAATTTGAGACCCATAGATAATCCTGATTGCAGGAAATGTAGGAAACGACCCAGTTGGAATTCCTCCGTCGGAACCCTCCGATCCTCGCACCACGCTACATATTTTCGCCAAATGCGGTGATAATGTTTCACGGTGACTTCCTTCCGTGCCTTAATCAAGGTAGGAATGACTTCTTCTGGAATGCCTTTCCCTTTTAGGATCTGGCGTTCAACCGCCATGCCGTCAAACGCAGCCGCGGTAAGTCTTGAAAAAGACAGGGACCCTGCTGTAGCAGGTCCCTTCTCAGAGGTAGAGGCCACGGTTCGTCCGTGAGCATCTCTTGAAGTTCCGGATACCAAGTCCTTCTCGGCCAATCCGGAACCACTAGTATTGTTCTTACTCTTCTTTGCCGTATGATCTTCAATACCTTTGGTATGAGCGGCAGAGGAGGAAACACATACACTGACTGGTACACCCAAGGAGTTACCAGTGCGTCCACAGCTATTGCCTGTGGATCTCTTGACCTGGCGCAATATTTGTCCAGTTTCTTGTTGAGGCGAGACGCCATCATGTCTACAATTGGTCTTTCCCAACGGTCTATTAACATGTTGAAGACTTCTGGATGTAGACCCCACTCTCCCGGATGAAGATCGTGTCTGCTGAGGAAGTCTGCTTCCCAGTTGTCCACGCCCGGGATGAACACTGCTGACAGTGCTATCACGTGATTCTCCGCCCAGCGAAGAATCTTGGCAGCTTCTGCCATTGCACTCCTGCTTCTTGTGCCGCCCTGCCTGTTTACATGGGCGACCGCCGTGATGTTGTCCGACTGAATCAACACCGGCTTTCCTTGCAGGAGAAGTTCCGCCTGGCTTAGAGCATTGTATATTGCTCTTAGTTCCAGAATGTTTATGTGAAGAGACTTTTCCAGACTCGTCCATACTCCCTGGAAGTTTCTTCCTTGTGTGACTGCTCCCCAGCCTCTCAGGCTGGCGTCCGTGGTCACCAGGATCCAATCCTGAATGCCGAATCTGCGGCCTTCTAATAGGTGAGCCTTCTGCAACCACCACAGAAGTGACACCCTTGTCTTTGGTGACAGGGTTATTCGCAGGTGCATCTGCAGATGCGACCCTGACCATTTGTCCAACAGATCCCTTTGGAATATTCTTGCATGGAATCTGCCGAATGGAATTGCTTCGTAAGAAGCCACCATTTTTCCCAGGACTCTTGTGCATTGATGTACTGACACTTTTCCTGGTTTTAGGAGGTTCCTGACCAGATCGGATAACTCCTTGGCTTTTTCCTCTGGAAGGAAAACCTTTTTCTGAACCGTGTCCAGAATCATTCCTAGGAACAGCAGACGAGTTGTCGGGATTAAATGGGATTTTGGAATATTCAGAATCCACCCGTGTTGTCTTAGCACCTCTTGAGATAGTGCTAAAGCTGTCTCCAGCTGTTCTCTGGACCTTGCCCTTATTAGGAGATCGTCCAAGTATGGGATAACTAATACGCCTTTTCTTCGAAGAAGAATCATCATCTCGGCCATTACCTTGGTAAAGACCCGAGGCGCCGTGGACAATCCGAACGGCAGCGTCTGAAACTGATAGTGACAGTTTTGAACAATGAACCTGAGGTACCCCTGGTGTGCGGGGTAAATCGGAACGTGTAGATACGCATCCTTGATGTCCAAGGATACCATAAAGTCCCCTTCTTCCAGGTTCGCTATCACTGCTCTGAGTGACTCCATCTTGAACTTGAACTTTTTTATGTAGAGGTTCAAGGACTTCAGATTTAGAATAGGCCTTACCGAGCCATCCGGCTTCGGTACCACAAATAGAGTGGAATAATACCCCTTTCCTTGTTGTAATAGGGGTACTTTGACTATCACCTGCTGAGCGTACAGCTTGTGAATGGCTTCCAACACCCTCTCCCTTTCGGAAGAGACGGTTGGTAAGGCAGACTTCAGGAAACGATGAGGAGGATCCGTCTCTAATTCCAACCTGTACCCCTGAGATATTATCTGCAGGATCCAGGGGTCTACCTGCGAGTGAGCCCACTGCGCGCTGTAATTTTTGAGACGGCCCCCCACTGTCCCCGAGTCCGCTTGAGAGGCCCCAGCGTCATGCTGAGGTTTTTGCAGGAGCCGGGGAGGGCTTCTGTTCCTGGGAAGGAGCTGCCTGTTGGTGTCTCTTCCCTCTTCCTCTGCCTCGTGGCAGGTACGACAAGCCCTTTGCTCTCTTATTTTTGTAGGAGCGAAAAGGCTGCGGTTGAAAGGTCGGTGCCTTTCTCTGTTGGGGAGTGACTTGAGGTAAAAAAGTGGATTTCCCGGCAGTAGCCGTGGCCACCAAGTCTGATAGACCAACTCCAAATAACTCCTCCCCTTTATACGGCAAAACCTCCATGTGACGTTTTGAATCCGCATCGCCTGTCCACTGTCGTGTCCATAAGGCTCTTCTGGCTGAAATGGACATAGCACTCACCCGAGATGCCAGTGTGCAAATATCCCTCTGTGCATCACGCATATAGATAAATGCATCCTTTATTTGTTCTAACGACAGTAAAACATTGTCCCTATCTAGGGTATCAATATTTTCAATCAGGGATTCTGACCAAACTACTCCAGCACTGCACATCCAGGCAGTTGCTATAGCTGGTCGTAGTATAACACCTGCATGTGTGTATATATTCTTTTGAATAACTTCCATCTTTCTATCTGATGGATCCTTAAGTGCGGCCGTCTCAGGAGAGGGTAACGCCACTTGTTTGGATAAGCGTGTGAGCGCCTTGTCCACCTTAGGGGGTGTTTCCCAGCGCGCCCTAACCTCTGGCGGGAAAGGGTATAATGCCAATAACTTTTTTGAAATTATCAACTTTTTATCAGGAGCAACCCACGCTTCATCACACACGTCATTTAATTCTTCTGATTCAGGAAAAACTGTTTGTAGTTTTTTCACACCATACATAATACCCTGTTTTACGGTATCTGTAGTATCAGCTAAATGTAACGTCTCCTTCATTGCCAAAATCATATAACGTGTGGCCCTACTGGAAAATACGTTTGAATTTCTACCGTCGTCACTGGAATCAGTGCCCGTGTCTGGGTCTGTGTCGACCGACTGAGGCAAAGGGCGTTTTACAGCCCCTGACGGTGTTTGAGGCGCCTGGACAGGCATTAATTGATTGTCCGGCCGCCTCATGTCCTCAACTGACTGTTTAAGGGAAGATAAACCATCACGTAATTCCACAAATAAAGGCATCCATTCTGGTGTCGACCCCCTGGGGGGTGACATCTGCATATTTGGCAATTGCTCCGCCTCCACACCAATATCGTCCTCATACATGTCGACACCACGTACCGACACACACCGCAAACTCACAGGGAATGCTCTAATGAAGACAGGACCCACTAGCCCTTTTGGGGAGACAGAGGGAGAGTCTGCCAGCACACACCACAAAGCGCTATATATACAAGGGATATCCTTATATTAAGTGCTCCCTTATAGCTGCTTTAATATATATATATATATATAGCCATTAATGTGCCCCCCCTCTCTGTTTTACCCTGTTTCTGTAGTGCAGTGCAGGGGAGAGACCTGGGAGCCGTTCTGACCAGCGGAGCTGTGACAGAAAATGGCGCCGTGTGCTGAGGAGATAGGCCCCGCCCCTTTTTCGGCGGGTTCTTCTCCCGCTATTTTTCCAGTCAGGCAGGGGTTAAATATCTCCATATAGCCCCTATGGGCTATATGTGAGGTATTTTTAGCCTTGTATAAGGTTTATATTTGCCTCTCAGAGCGCCCCCCCCCCAGCGCTCTGCACCCTCAGTGACTGCCCAGTGAAGTGTGCTGAGAGGAAAATGGCGCACAGCTGCAGTGCTGTGCGCTACCTTATGAAGACTGAGGAGTCTTCAGCCGCCGGTTTCCGGACCTCTTCACGCTTCAGCATCTGCAAGGGGGTCGGCGGCGCGGCTCCGGGACCGGACTCCACGGCTGGGCCTGTGTTCGATCCCTCTGGAGCTAATGGTGTCCAGTAGCCAAGCAGCAAATCCACTCTGCATGCAGGTGAGTTTACTACTTTCCCCCTAAGTCCCACGTTGCAGTGATCCTGTTGCCAGCAGGACTCACTGTAAAGAAAAAAAAACCTAAACTAAACTTTCTCTAAGCAGCTCTTTAGGAGAGCCACCTAGATTGCACCCTTCTCGTTCGGGCACAAAATCTAACTGGAGTCTGGAGGAGGGTCATAGGGGGAGGAGCCAGTGCACACCACCTGACCTAGTAAAGCTTTACTTTTTTGTGCCCTGTCTCCTGCGGAGCCGCTATTCCCCATGGTCCTTTCAGGAACCCCAGCATCCACTTAGGACGATAGAGAAATAAATATTGAATTTTGAAAAAAATGCTGAAATTTATCTGCCATTTTGTACACCCCTGCTTTCAATACAATGGCTCTCATATTAACAGGCATTCGGATTGTGACTGCTGAATAGTAGATTACGCATCTTGATTCTTTATTCAAAACTAAATATAGGAGCAATCTACACCACCCAGTACAATCCTATGTAGTGAACCAAACACAGCTGCCTTGCCTGTTACCTTTTATGGGGGAGTGGAAAATCAGTGGCTTTTATTACCCAAAATGACGGCTTCAACCCTGCATCCATGGCCCTAACTGTGTGGAGTTTGTATATTATCCCAGTACTTGCGTGGGTTTCCTCCGGGTACTCCCGTTTCCTCCCACAATCCAGAAATATACTGGTAGGTTAATTGGCTCCCAACAAAATGAACCCTAGCATGAATGTGTGTACATGTGGTAATGAATATAGATTGTAAGCTCCGCTGGGGGCAGGGACTGATGTGAATGGCCAAATATTCACTGTAAACGCGCTGCGGCATATGTGTGCGCTATATAAATAACTGGTAATAATAAGATTTGAAACCTACCGGTAAATCTTTTTCTCGTGGTCCGTAGAGGATGCTGGGACTCCGTAAGGACCATGGGATAGACGGGCTCCGCAGGAGACATGGGCACTTTAAGAAAGACTTTGGATCTTGGTGTGCACTGGCTCCTCCCTCTATGCCCCTCCTCCAGACCTCAGTCAGAGAAACTGTGCCCAGAGGAGACGGACAGTACAAGGAAAAGATTTTTGTTAATCTAAGGGCAAGATTCATACCAGCCACACCAATCACACCGTATAACTTGTGATATACTATCTAGTTAGCAGTATAAAAAACAACATATCATCGGTCCAAAACTGATGAAACTATAACATAACCCTTATGTAAGCAATAACTATATACAAGTCTTGCAGAAGTAGTCCGCACTTGGGACAGGCGCCCAGCATCCTCTACGGACTACGAGAATAAGGTTTACCGGTAGGTTTAAAATCTTATTTTCTCTAACGTCCTAGAGGATGCTGGGACTCCGTAAGGACCATGGGGATTATACCAAAGCTCCCAAACGGGCGGGAGAGTGCGGATGACTCTGCAGCACCAATGAGCAAACAGGAGGTCCTCCTCAGCCAGGGTATCAAACTTATAGAACTTTGCAAAGGTGTTTGACCCCGACCAAGTAGCAGCTCGGCACAGCTGTAGTGCTGAGACCCCTCGGGCAGCCGCCCAAGACGAGCCCACCTTCCTAGTGGAATGGGCCTTAACCGATTTTGGTAACGGCAATCCTGCCGTAGAATGCGCCTGCTGAATCGTGTTACAGATCCAGCGAGCAATAGTCTGCTTTGAAGCAGGGCCGCCAACCTTGTTGGCTGCATACAGGATAAACGTGCTTCTGTTTTTCTGATCCTAGCCGTTCTGGCCACGTAGATTTTCAAAGCCCTGACCACATCAAGGGACTCTGAATCCTCCAAGTCACGCGTAGCCACAGGCACGACAATAGGTTGGTTCATATGAAAGGATTAGACAACCTTAGGTAGGAATTGAGGACGGGTCCGCAATTCCACTCTATCCATATGGAAAACCAGATAGCGGCTTTTATGTGATAAAGCCGCTAATTCCGAAACTCGCCTAGCCGAAGCTAAGGCTAACAACATGACCACCTTCCAAGTGAGATATTTCAACTCCACTGTTTAAAGTGGTTCAAACCAATGTGACTTAAGGAAACTTAACACCACGTTAAGGTCCCAAGGTGCCACCGGAGGTACAAAAGGAGGCTGAATATGCAGTACTCCCTTCACAAAAATCTGTACTTCAGGTAGAGAGGCCAATTCCCTTTGAAAGAAAATGGATAAGGCAGAAATCTGAACTTTAATGGAGCCTAATTTTAGGCCCAAATTCACTCCAGTTTGTAGGAAGTGAAGAAAACGGCCGAGATGGAATTTTTCCGTAGGAGCATTCCTGGCCTCACACCAAGAAACATATTTTCGCCATATATTCGGTGATAATGTTTAGATGTCACATCCTTCCTAGACTATTAGCGTAGGAATGACCTCATCCGGAATACCTTTTTCCGCTAGAATCCGGCGTTCAGCCGCCATGCCGTCAAACGCAGCCGCGGTAAGTCTTGGAACAGACACGGACCCTGTTGCAACAGGTCCTGTCTTAGAGGAAGAGGCCACGGATCTTCTGTGAGCATTTCCTGCAGATCCGGAAACCAGGTCCTTCGTGGCCAATCCGGAACAATGAGTATTGTTCTCACTCCTCTTTTTCCTATTATTCTCAACACCTTGGGTATGAGAGGAAGATGAGGAAATACATAGACCGACTGGAACACCCACGGTGTCACTAGGGCGTCCACAGCTACCGCCTGAGGGTCTCGACCTGGCGCAATAGCTTTGTAGCTTTTTGTTGAGACTTGACGCCATCATGTCTATTTGGGGCAGTCCCCACCGACTTGCAATCTGTGCGAAGACTTCCTGATGAAGTCTGCACTCTCCCGGATGCAGGTCGTGTCTGCTGAGGAAATCTGCTTCCCAGTTGTCCACTCCCGGAATGAACACTGCTGACAGTGCGCTTACATGATTCTCCACCCAGCAAAGAATTCTGGTGGCTTCCGCCATCGCCACTCTGCTCCTTGTGCCTCCTTGGCGGTTTACATGAGCTACTGCGGTGACGTTGTCTGACTGTATCAGAACCGGTTGGTCGCGAAGTAAGGTCTCCGCTTGACGTAGGGCGTTGTATATGGCCCTTAGTTCCAAGATGTTGATGTGAAGACAAGTCTCTTGACTTGACCAAAGACCTTGGAAATTTCTTCCCTGTGTGACTGCTCCCCAACCTCGGAGGCTCGCGTCCGTGGTCACCAGGATCCAGTTCTGAATGCCGAACCTGCCGGCCCTCTAGAAGGTGAGCACTCTGCAGTCACCACAGGAGAGATTCCCTGGCCCTGGGGGATAGGGTGTTCAACTGATGAATCTGTAGATGTGATCCGGACCACTTGTCCAGTAGGTCCCATTGGAAAGTCCTCGCATGGAACCTGCCAAAGGGAATGGCTTCGTGTGATGCCACCATCTTTCCCAGGACTCGAGTGCAGTGATGCACTGAGACCTGTCTCGGTTTCAATAGGTTCCTGACCAGAGTCATGAGTTCCTGGGCCTTTTCTATCGGAAGATAAACCCTCTTTTGGTCAGTGTCCAGAATCATGCCCAAGAAAGTCAGACGAGTCGTAGGAACCAACTGCGAATTCGGGATATTGAGAATCCAGCCGTGTTGCTGTAACACTTTCAGTGAAAGTGATACGCTGTTTAGCAACTGCTCTCTTGATCTCGCCTTTATGAGGAGATCCTCCAAGTACGGGATAATTGTGACACCTTGCTTCCGCAGGGGCACCATCATTTCCGCCATTACCTTGGTGAAAATTCTCGGGGCCGTGGAAAGACCAAACGGCAACGTCTGAAATTGGTAATGACAATCCTGTACCACAAATCTGAGGTACGCCTGATGAGGTTAATAAATGGGAACATGAAGGTATGCATCCTTTATGTCCAGAGATACCATAAAATCCCCCCTTCCAGGCTGGCGATGACCGCTGTTAGCAATTCCATCTTGAACTTGAACCTTTTCAAGTATAGGTTCAGGGATTTTATATTTAATATGGGTCTGACCGAACCGTCCGGTTTCGGGACTACAAACAGGGTCGAGTAATATCCCCTTCCTTGTTGGATCAGGGGTACTTTGACCACCACCTGTTGAAGACACAATTTGTGAATTGCATTTAACACTGTCTCCCTTTCCTGGGGAGAAGATGGTAGGGGCGATTTGAAAAACCGGCGAGGAGGCACCTCTTCGAATTCCAGCTTGTAACCCTGAGAAACAATTTCTATTGCCCAGGGATCCACCTGTGAGTGAACCCAGATGTGGCTGAAAACTCGAAGACGTGCCCCCACTGGGGCGGACTCCTCCAGTGGAGCCCCAGCGTCATGCGGTGGATTTTGTAGAGGCCGGGGAGGACTTCTGTTCCTGTGAACTAGCTGAGTTGTGCAGCTTCTTTCCTCTGCCCCTACCTCTGGCAAGAAAGGACGCACCTCGCACTTTCTTGTTTTTGTGAGATCGAAAGGACTGCATTTGATAATGCGGTGCTCTCTTAGGCTGTGAGGGAATATAAGGCAAAAAATTTGATATACCAGCTGTAGCTGTGGAGACCAGGTCCGAGAGACCCTCCCCAAACAATTCCTCACCCCTGTAAGGTAAAACCTCCATATGCCTTTTTGAGTCGGCATCACCTGTCCATTGCCGGGTCCATAGGATTCTTCTAGCAGAAATCGACATAGCGTTTATTCTAGAACCCAGTAGACTAATGTCTCTTTGAGCATCTCTCATATATAGGACAGCATCTTTTATATGCCCCAGGGTCAATAAAACAGTATCCTTATCTAGAGTATCAATCTCCTCTGATAAGGCATCTGTCCATGCCGCTACCGCACTACAAACCCAGGCCGACGCGATTGCCGGTCTGAGTAAGGTACCTGAATGCGTGTAAATGGACTTCAGGGTAACCTCCTGCTTGCGGTCAGCAGAATCCTTGAGGGTAGCCGTATCCTGGGATGGCAGTGCTACCTTCTTGGATAAGCGTGTTAATGCTTTGTCCACCCTAGGGGAGGATTCCCATCGTACCCTGTCCGTTGGCGGGAAAGGATATGCCATAAGAATCCTTTTGGAAATCTGCAGTTTTTTGTCTGGAGATTCCCAAGCTTTTTCACATAACTCGTTCAGCTCGTGTGAGGGGGGAAAGGTTACCTCAGGTTTCTTTCCCTTATACATATGCACCCTCTTGTCAGGGACAGGGGGTTCCTCTGTGATGTGCAAAACATCTTTTATTGCCATAATCATATATCGAATAGATTTAGCCAATTTTGGCTGTAACTTTGCATCATCGTAGTCGACACTGGAGTCAGAATCCGTGTCGGTATCTGTGTCAACTATTTGGGATAGCGGGCGCTTTTGAGACCCCGACGGTCCCTGCGACATAGGATCAGACATGGGTTGACACCCTGACTGTCCCATAGCTTCAGCTTTGTCTAATCTTTTGTGCAATGAGTTTACACTAGCATTTAAAACATTCCACATATCCATCCAGTCAGGTGTCGGCGCTGTCGACGGCGACACCATATTCATTTGCTCCAGCTCCTCTCTAACATAGCCTTCTCCCTCAGACATGTCGACACACACGTACTGACACCACACACTCAGGGAATGCTCTTTCTGAAGACCGTTCCCCCACAAGGTCATTTGGAGAGACAGAGAGAGCGAGTATGCCAGCACACACCCCAGCGCTATATGACCCAGGAAGAAACACAGTAAATTTAATGTTTACCCAGTAGCGCTGTTGTATATTATCTGCGCCGAATTATGTGCCCCCCCTCTCTTTTCAAACCCTCTTGTCTACCGTGGTATAAGCAGGGGAGAGTCCGGGGAGCTTCCTCTCAGCGGTGCTGTGGAGAAAAAATGGCGCTGGAGAGTGCTGAGGGAGAAGCCCCGCCCCCTCGGCGGCGGGCTTCTGTCCCGCACAAATAGTGTAAAATTGGCGGGGGCTCTTACATATATACAGTGTCCAGCTGTATATAGGTCCTTTTTTGCCAAATAAGAGGTTTCTATGCTGCAAAGGGCGCCCCCCCCTGCGCCCTGCACCCTTACAGTGACTGCCGTATGTGAGGTGTATGGGAGCAATGACGCACAGCTGCAGTGCTGTGCGTTACCTCAGTGAAGATCAAGGAGTCTTCTGCCGCCTCTGAAGTCTTCTTTTCTTCTCATACTCACCCGGCTTCTATCTTCCGGCTCTGCGAGGGGGACGGCGGCGCGGCTCTGGGACGGACGGCGAGGGTGAGATCCTGCGTACCAATCCCTCTGGAGCTAATGGTGTCCAGTAGCCTAAGAAGCAGAGCCTTTCAACTCACAGAAGTAGGTCTGCTTCTCTCCCCTCAGTCCCTCGATGCAGGGAGTCTGTTGCCAGCAGGCTCCCTGAAAATAAAAAAAAACCTAACAAATATACTTTCTGTCAGGAAGCTCAGGAGAGCTCCCTGAAAAGCACCCAGTCTCCTCTGGGCACAGTAGTAAACTGAGGTCTGGAGGAGGGGCATAGAGGGAGGAGCCAGTGCACACCCAGATCCAAAGTCTTTCTTAAAGTGCCCATGTCTCCTGCGGAGCCCGTCTATCCCATGGTCCTTACGGAGTCCCAGCATCCTCTAGGACGTTAGAGAAAAATAATTATGACTGCTCTCTCGATTTTTCCTTTATTTGTGTGATTTTGCGACTTGCTGAAATGCTAAATCCTCAGTACCAAGTGCTATGTTTTTGAAGTCTGTAAAGCACCGTGGGTCATACTGGAGAAATGGCGATCATTATAAAACTGTCCTCCATGCTTTCTGTCACTACACTGCAGCTTACTGCTATATTAGATGGGAGATGCTACTCTAATGGTGGGCACACACTAAAGGATATGCTCCATGAGTGATATCGTATAGTGTTTCCCTCTACTGGGCCACTGACAGAGCATACACTATGCAATATCGCACAGTGACGTCACGCTGCAGCCGGCGCAAATATGCAGCTCCTGACATTATAGTCAGATTGAGCTTCATGTATAGGCTGCAGCGGGGGTCGTTGGCAGCATACAAACTGGATGATATATCATTCAGGAGGGTAAAAATTAGCGATATTGATTACAAAATCGCCTAGTGTGTACCCACCATAAAACCGGCCATACACCTAAAGACTGATTGTCCAAGCTCGTTGGCTGGAACGAAAATCTGGTAATGTATGGGAGCAAATGACAATTGACCAGTTACTCCGAAATGCCAGAAAACTGACAAAAACAGTTGTTCAGACAAATTGGTTAAATCAAATGGATTTAACCATTTTTGTCTGTTTCCAATGTTTGGGAGCAAATGGTCAATTGTCATTTGCTCCCATACATTACCAGATTTTCTTTCCAACCAGTGTATGGCCAGCTACAGAGCAACAAATAATAAGAATTTACTCACCGGTAATTCTATTTCTCGTAGTCCGTAGTGGATGCTGGGAACTCCGTAAGAACCATGGGGAATAGACGGGCTCTGCAGGAGACTGGGCACTCTAAAAGAAAGATTAGGTACTATCTGGTGTGTACTGGCTCCTCCCTCTATGCCCCTCCTCCAGACCTCAGTTAGGGAAACTGTGCCCGGAAGAGCTGACACAACAAAGAAAGGATTTGGAATCCAGGGTAAGACTCATACCAGCCACACCAATCACACTGTACAACTTGTGATAACCATACCCAGTTAACAGTATGAACAACAACTGAGCCTCATTTAACGGATGGCTCATAACAATAACCCTTTAGTTAAGCATTAACTATATACAAGTATTGCAGAGAGTCCGCACTTGGGACAGGCGCCCAGCATCCACTACGGACTACGAGAAATAGAATTACCGGTGAGTAAATTCTTATTTTCTCTGACGTCCTAGTGGATGCGGGGAACTCCGTAAGGACCATGGGGATTATACCAAAGCTCCCAAACGGGCGGGAGAGTGCGGATGACTCTGCAGCACCGCATGAGCAAACTCAAGGTCCTCCTCAGCCAGGGTATCAAACTTGTAGAACTTGGCAAACTTGTTTGACCCCGACCAAGTAGCAGCTCCGCAAAGCTGTAAAGCCGAGACCCCTCGGGCAGCCGCCCAAGAAGAGCCCACCTTCCTTGTGGAATGGGCTTTCACCATTTTGGATGCGGCAATCCAGCCGCAGAGTGAACCAGCTGAATCGTGCTATAGATCCAGCGAGCAATACTCTCCTTCGAAGCAGGAGCATCAACCTTGTTGGCTGCATACAGAATAAACAGCGAGTCAGACTTTGACTCCCGCCGTTCCGGAAACATAAATTTTCAAAGCCCGGACTACGTCCAGCAACTTGGAATCCTCCAAGTCCCTAGTAGCCGCAGGCACCACAATAGGCTAGTTCAAATGAAACGATACCACCCTAGGGAAAAATTGGGGACGAGTCCTCAATTCTGCCCTGTCCATATGGAAGATCAGATAAGGGCTTTTACATGACAAAACCGCCACTTCTGACACACGCCTAGCCGAAGCTAAGGCCAATAGCATGACCACTTTCCACGTGAGATATTTTAGCTCCACGGTCTTAAGTGGCTCAAACCAGTGGGATTTCAGGAAATCCAACACAACGTTAAGATACCAAGGTGCCACCGGTGGCCCAAAAGGAGGCTGAATATGCAGCACCCCCGGAACGTCTGAACTTCAGGCAGTGAAGCCAGTTCTTTTTGAGAGAAAATGGATAGGGCCGAAATCTTGACCTTTATGGATCCTAATTTTAGGCCCATAGTCACTCCTGACTGTAGGAAGTGCAGGAATCGACCGCGCTGGAATTCCTCTGTAGGGCCTTCCCGGCCTCACACCAAGCAATCTATTTTCGCTATATACAGTGAAAAAGTCTTGCTGTCACATCTTTCCTAGCCTTTATCAGCGTAGGAATAACTGCATCCGGAATGCCCTTTTCCGCTATGATCCGGCGTTCAACCGCCATGCCGTCAAATGCAGCCGCGGTAAGTCTTGGAACAGACAGGGCCCCTGTTGCAACATGTCCTGTCTGAGAGGCAGAAGCCCTGAGTCCTCAGAGCATTTCTTGCAGCTCCGGGTACCGAGTCCTTCTTGGCCAATTCGGAGCAAAGAATATTGTTCTCACTCCTCCTTTTATTACAATTCTCAGCCCTTGGGTATGAGAGGAAGAGGAGGGAATACATAGACCGACTGGAACACCCACGGTGTTACTAGTGCGACCACAGCTATCACCTGAGGGTCCCTTGACCCGGCGTAAAACTTTTTTTAGCTTTTTATTGAGGTGGGACGCCATCTAGTCCACCTGAGGCAGTTCCCATCAATTTGCAAACTGCGTGAAGACTTCCTGATGAAGTCCCCACTTTCCCGGGTGGAGGTCGTGCCTGCTGAGGAAGTCTGCTTCCCAGTTGTCCACACCCGGAATGAACACTGCTGACAGTGCGCTTACTTGATTCTCCGCCCAGCGAAGAATTCTGGTGGCTTCTACCCTCGCCACCCTGCTCCTTGTGCCGCCTTGGCGGTT
This sequence comes from Pseudophryne corroboree, assembly GCF_028390025.1. NCBI lineage: Eukaryota > Metazoa > Chordata > Amphibia > Anura > Myobatrachidae > Pseudophryne > Pseudophryne corroboree. Next base: position 500,533,117 of record NC_086448.1, read on the forward strand.
TACATGAACCCCTGCGGTCTGACTGGATCAGAACCGGTTGGTCGCAAAGCAGGATCTCCGCTTGACTTAGGGCGTTGTATATGGCCCTTAGTTCCAGGATATTGATGTGGAGGCAAGTCTGTTGACTTGACCACAGACCTTGGAAATTTCTTCCCTGTGTAACTGCCCCCCACCCTCGGAGGCTTGCATCCGTGGTCACCAGGATCCAGTCCTGAATGCCGAATCTGCGGCCCTCGAGAAGGTGAGCACTCTGCAGCCACCACAGGAGAGACACCCTGGCCCTGGGGGATAGGGTGATTAACCGATGCATCTGAAGAGGTGATCCGGACCACTTGTCCAGTAAGTCCCATTGGAAGGTCCTCGCATGGAACCTGCCTAAGGGGATGGCCTTGTATGATGCCACCATCATTCCCAGGACTCGAGTGCAGTGATGCACTGACACCTGTTTTGGTTTTAATAGATTCCTGACCAGTGTCATGAGCTCCTGAGCTCTCTCTATCGGGAGATAAACCCTTTTCTGGTCTGTGTCTAGGATCGTGCCTAGGAGAGGCAGATGAGCTGTAGGAACCAACTGCGACTTTGGAATATATAGAATCCAGCCATGTTGCCGTTACACTTCCAGAGAAAGTGATACGCTGTTCAGCAACTGCTCTCTTGATCTCGCTTGTATGAGGAGATCGCCCAAGTACGTGATAATAGTGACACCTTGCTTCCGCAGGAGCACAATCATATCCGCCATTACCTTGGTTATGACAATCCCGTACCGCAATTCTGAGGTACGCCTAATGAGGTGGATAAATGGGGACATGAAGGTATGCATCCCTTATGACCCGATTCACGATAAAGTCTCCCTCTTTTTAGGCTTGTCCTGACCGCTCTTAGCGATTCCATCTTCAACTTGAACCTTCTCAGGTATATGTTCAGGGATTTTTAATTCAATATGGGTCTGACCGAACCGTCTGGTTTCGGGATTACAACATGGTCGAATAATAACACCCTCTTGTTGAAGGAAGGGACCCTTGACCACCACCTGTTAAAGATACAATTTGTGAATTGCAGTTAACACTGGCTCCCTCTCTTGGGGGGAAGCCCGCAGGGCCGTCGGTGAGGGGGCATCTTCTCACAGTCCAGCTTTTATCCCTGAGACACAATATCTATTGCCCAGGGACCTAACAGGGAGTGAACCCACTTGTGGCTGAACTTACGAAGGAGTGTCCCCACCGGGCCTAGCTCTGCCTGTGGAGCCCCAGCGGCATAGGTGGATTTTTGTAGGGGCCGGGGAGGACTTCTGTTCCTGGGAACTAGCTGTGTTGATCCCGGCTCTGACAAGAAAGGACGCACCTCAGACTTTCTTGTTTCTTTATTCGAAAGGCTGCATTTAATAATAATAATATTAGGCTGTGCAGGAATATAAGGCAAACTAGCAGAATTACCAGCTATAGCTGTGGAGACCAGGCCCAAGAACCCTTCTCCACACAATCCTCAGCCTTCCATATGCCTCTTAAGTCGGCATCATCTGTCCAATGCATATTCTACAGGACACGTCAAGCAGAGATCGACATAGCTTTGACTCTAGGACCCAGTATACTCATGTCTCTTTGGGCATGCTTTATAACTATATATCTAACACTTAAGACAGCATCTTATATATATTTACTAGGGTCTCCATCTCTGCTGATAAGGTACCTGTCCACGCTGCCACAGCGCTATAAACCCATGCCAACACAATCGCCGGTCTGGGTAGTATACTAGAATGTGCACGCTATCTGCAGGATCCCTGAGAATAGCAAGTACTACCGTCTGTGCAAACAGGACACCCTAGGGGAAGATTCTCAACACATCCTGGCCCTAGTGGGGAAAGGATACAGCCTGAGAATTCTCTTGTGGGAAGCTGCCGTCTCTTGTCTGGAGATTCCCGCTCTTTTTCATCATGAGAGGAGGGAAATTTACCTCAACATTCTTCCCCTTAAACATGTGTACTCTCGTGTCAGGGACAGATGAGTCATCAGTGATATGCAAATCATCTTTTATTTCAATAATCATATATAGAATACCTTCTAGCCATCTTGGCTGTAACTTTGCATTATCGTAGTCGACAGTGGAGTTAAACTCCGTGTCGATACCAGTGTTTGTTATTTTGGATAGTGAGCATTGTGAGACTCTGAAGGTCTCTGTGACATAGGGACAGACATGGGTAGATTTCCTGTCTGTTCCCTAACCATTTGTGCAATAAATTCACCTTAGCACTTACACATATCCAAACAGGTGTCGGCGTTGTCGACGGAGACACCCTCTCTCACACATATCCGCTCTATCACCTCCTTAGAGGAGCCTTTTACCTCAGACATGTCGACACACGCGTACCGACACCACACACACAGGGGATGCTCTATTTGAGGACAGTTCCCCCACAAGGCCCTTTGGAGAGACAGAGAGAAAGTATGCCAGCACACACCCCAGCGCTATATAACCCAGGGATTACACTACAACTCAGTGTTTACCCAGTAGCTGCTGTATATACAATTTTTGCGCCTAAATTTATGTTCCCCCTCCCCTCTCTTTTCACCCTTTGTGTACCAGGATACTGCAGGGGAGAGCCTGGGGAGCTTCCTTCCAGAGCAGCTGTGAAGAGAAAATGGCGCTGGTGTGCCGAGGAAGAAGGCCCCGCCCCCTCAGCGGCGGGCTTCTGTCCTGTTTCTGACTAAAAATGGCGGAGGTTTTACACATATACAGTCACAGACTGTATTATGTGTATTTTTATGCCAAAGGTATTTTTATTGCTGCCCAGGGCGCCCCCCCCCAGCGCCCTGCACCCTACAGTGACCGGAGTGTGTGGTGTGCTGTGGGAGCAATGGCGCACAGCTGCGGTGCTGTGCGCTACCTTAATGAAGACAGGAGTCTTCTGCCGCCAATTTCATCGCTTCTCTTCTGTCTTCTGGCTCTGCAAGAGGGACGGCGGCGCGGCTCCGGGAACGGACGATCGAGGTCAGGCCCTGTGTTCGAACCCTCTGGAGCTAATGGTGTCCAGTAGCCTAAGAAGCACAAGCTAGCTGCAAGCAGGTAGGTTTGCTTCTCTCCCCTCAGTCCCACGTAGCAGTGAGTCTGTTGCCAGCAGATCTCACTGAAAATAAAAAACCTCACAAATACTTTTTCTAGCAAGCTCAGGAGAGCCCACTAGGAGCACCCAGCTCTGGCCGGGCACAGATTCTAACTGAGGTCTGGAGGAGGGGCATAGAGGGAGGAGCCAGTGCACACCAGATAGTACCTAATCTTTCTTTTAGAGTGCCCAGTCTCCTGCAGAGCCCGTCTATTCCCCATGGTCCTTACGGAGTTCCCAGCATCCACTAGGACGTCAGAGAAACACTGACAGCATGGCAGTCTTTCCCTGCAAATGGGCACTTTATAGATTGGTGAACTCATACCCAGGCCAGTAACTTAACTGACTGATCAAGCTTTCTGATTTATAATGGAACTCTTTGAGGTACCGGTCAAAAGATGTGGTAAAGGCTTCAGATGTCTGAAGATGCAGTGGTATCAGATTAAAGAATGAACAATGTATTTTTACTGCATTGTTCATATTTGTAAGATAACTTACCTTGGAGCTGGCTCTGCATTTTCTTTTTTTCTGGGTCACCAGACTCCCCTTCATCACTCTCATTCCTACATAATTGTAAAAAAAATAAAAACAAAAAAGTGAGCTAGTGCCATAGCTTTATTAAAGCAGACTTGCTATATACAGTGGCTACAAAAGCAGTATGCTCAGTGCAAATAGAACACAAAACAAAACTGTTCTATACAGGAGATAGATATATAGATGTCTTCATTTTCACCAGACAGCAGAGAGAAAAGAAAGAAATTAAATTAAAACACATTAAAATCAAGGTGCAAGGTAAAAGCAGAGTTCTCTATTCCTCCTGAAACTTAGTAAAATATTTCTGGAATAGTTAAATAATATTGTAGTAGAGAAACATTAATTACAGTAGTTTTAGCTATAACTCGTGGGTTGGAGCCATAAGAGAACATCATATTTACCTGCTTGTAAAAGTTCATGTGGTATAATTAAGTGACAGGAGAAAAAGCAAGCTCAATAAATCCTAAAAACAGGCATCTTATGACACTGCATATAAAAACTTAGGAAATTTGCTGGTACACTAGTAGATGGCTATAGTAACTCTTGGGGAAAGACATTTGAAACTAATATGGCTAACATTCTGTCTGAATTCTTGATGTCTCTTCTTGCCACTTCCAGCAGGTATTGGTCATGACATGTCAACAAATGAACTCTTTACTTTTTACTTTAGCGTAACCTTTGCTGCAGATGCACATGGATGGTAACAATTTATCAATTCACTGCATGAATTTGCAATTTTTAATTTAATGTGACATGAATGTTTTTTACAAAGTGTTATTAATTGTGTAATAAATTGTTTTATTAGAAATATTTATTTGCGCTCTCATATTGTACTATATACAAATTTACTATTTAGCGCAGTCTAAAGTATTATAGGAGATTTTTTGTGCATGTGAAGAGAAGAGCATAGTAAAATGTAGTGTAATATGGTCACAAAATAATGACATTTATTCCATCCAATAAAATAGCTCTGGGCAGGTTTTCCGGTAAAACGCAGTGTCTTCACTAGCATCAGACACAGGCTTGGGCCTGGTCACACAGACTTCTATTTTCCCACTTGGAGCTGTGCAATCCAGAAACTTCCAAATATAAACATTAAACTCCATGCTGGTGTAATTATGTAACAAAATTTAGTAGTAAATGGCTAGGTAATTCCCCCTACCATAAAGTAGATAAATGCCCAGCTTTGTTTTACATTGAGGGGGAATCCAGATACCTTCACAGTGACTAACCAAACATTCCCGATGTCCATGAGGTACTGCTCCACTGCTGCAACACTTGCTTCATTAGCCTTAACGTATTTCGAGTTTGTAGCTTTTCCTCAGAAGGCAATGCAAGTGTGTGTACCATGATGGCAATAAATACCATAAAACCGGAAGTGCTGCTGCAGTGACTGAAAGCTGCGCATTCTGGTACTTCCGGTCCGCAATCAGCGGCTATACTTGTCCGAGGTGTTACTATAAAACGTTCCCACAGCTAATGGGAATCACAGTGGTTTCCGACCACTGAGGAAGAGCTACAAGCTTGAAACGTGTTAAGGCTACTGAAGCAAGTGTGACAGCAGTGGAGGAGAAGTACCGACTGGACATCAGCAGTGTTTGGATCAGACACTGTGGGGGTATCTGCATTCCCCTGTGCAAAACAATGCTAGCCATTTACCTCTGGTAGAGGGGAGGGGGGGACGGACGACTATCTAGCCATTTACTGCTTGCTTGAGACTGCTACTTTTAATTTGCTACATAATTACTCTAGCACTGAGTTTACTATATAATATATATATATATATATATATATATATATATATATATATATATACACACATATATACATATCTATCTATCTATCTCTAGTGCTCTAGAGTAGAGCTATTTTATTGTTTTATTGTATTTTGTGTGTAATAAATATTTTTTGTGACAATTTGACACACATTTTCTTTGCTTTTCTCTCTGCATGCACGAAAAACCTTTCTATGGAGACTATTACAATAGATAAGTACTATATTTTATTCTATTTAATTTTGCTATCCCCAGTGGAGCCAGTGGTTAATAAACACTATTTAATTTTTATTATTACAGTAATCTGTTTAATCACAATGCATTAGTTCCATCTTCTGGTTAGAAACTGTAGAAGCCTGGAAGAAGATTGCGGCGAAAGCTTTGAAGGAGGGAAACCAAGCACAAAGGAGCTTGAAGCCATTTCTGTTCACCTACTGAAACCACCAGTCAAGCTGGCAATGTTAAGAGACGAGAGCATTTCTCGGTGTGTGGGCAGGGGGGGGGGGGGGGCTTGAGTAAGACCCACCAAAATGACTGCGTTACACAAAATGGATAAGACCAAGGGCCTGATTCAGAGGTGGACGCTAACTGAACGTAATACTGAGGTTTGCGCACTTGAATGATTTTTTTGTACTGCACATTCGTCTGAGTTTTACTGCACATGCGCCACAGGTCAATGCCAGATTAATTGACAGTGTGCATTATGTGAGGTATTCACACAGCCGTAAGGACTCCAGCAGCTTAGTGGTGTCAGACATTTTGAATAACTATAGAGTTGCTAAGAGGATCAATGGTGCATCTTTGTAAGCTGGTGGGTGTCTCTGTACACCTAACAGTGCGTGCATCAGCATATTTTCACAGTTCCGCTGCACGTGAATACTCCGTTATGAAGCAACTCTGTCCACCACTGAATCAGGCCCTTAGCGAGCATGGCCACTGATGCGGGTGTGGGTTAATAGATAGACAGTGTCTAGTTAGACAGTCAATAGATAGACATTAGGTCGACAGGGTCAAAAGGTCGACACCAAAAAGGTAGACACCATGGTTTGTTTTTTTTACATTTTTGTGGTTTGTGTGGATAGTTTTGTCACCTGGGACCCCCAAATGTAGAAAGGCTTCACTTGCCATAAGGTTTATAACCAGCTATATGCTCACATGGATAGAGAAGGTATGAATTGGTACAAAAACATGTTAAAAAAACAAAACAAAAACATTTGTCTATTTCATGTCGACCTTTTGACCCCGTCAACATAATGTCGGTCTAACATATGGGGCGGAATTCAAATGTTTGAAAAGTTGGTTGGGTGTCTGTTTTTTCCTATTAGATAGGAAAAACATTTGAATCTCCCCCATGGGGTCTATCTAGACACTATCAACCGGATACCCACTGATGCATACACAACTGAAGAGTTGATTTTGATTAACTTTTGGGGGAGACAGATAAGGAATTACCGTGATCTGCTATGTCACAAAGACATAGGGTCCTACAAAGCGCTAGAAATATAAGCCTATTTAAACAGCCATTTAGTCTAGATTTGGTATTCGCTCTTCATGGGCCATTCAAAAGGCTAGACAAATGTAGGAGCCTAGAAGCAAAAAGTGTAAGCTCACAGTAACATCACTTTGCCTAACTGAGCTTACAATCTCAGAGGTCTGATGAACACATGGTAAAGAAGTTACTAGAAAAACAATTCATAGAGAAAATGGAATAAGCCCAATTGGTTCAGATGTCAGAAAGTATTCGATGGGTTTTAAAGCCAGGTTCTTGTTGTAAAATAGATGCAGCAAACCCATAACCTGCAGGCTGCTGCATCGGAGGTTTGTGCCGGATGGGACTGTCACATGGCCGGCAGGATCTAGAAGAAAGCACTGGAGACACATCTGCCACCGGGAGACAGTTCATCATATTGATGTATCATCCAGGTAGATATGGCGATTGTCAACCTGATCCATGATCAACAAGTCATAACACTTCCAAGACCAGCATTTCCTTCACTATAATTAAGCAATTTCACAACAAAGGTGCCAACCCTGGAGGCAGAGGCTGACCATAAGCCTGGGTCACTACCAAGGTGGTTTCCCAGTCAAAAAGAGCAAATTAGTCATCCTTCCAGAAAGGGATTATGCTTGGGAGGCCCACCACTGGTAAAACAGGAAACTGCATTGAAGATGGTTCTTTGGGTCTTCAGCGTACTTTTGCAGTAGGCTTACCTAGTTTAGTACCTCAGATCTGAACTTTTTGCAAGGCCTTTGTTAATAGTCAGACATTAACCATGAGCTCTTAAACTTTAATTGCCAGATGTATGTTGCATGCTGCAGTGGTTGCTACATCTCTGACCAGAGCCTCATGTGAACACTTGACACCATTATACTTTATAGGGGGGGGGGGGGTTCAATGGTTTCTCCCTGCGGCCGCCACTAGATGGTGCACAACAAAGCAATTCAATTGTTGCTCTAATTGGGCGTGGTGACCCATGGGAAACAAATTTCAGCTTGCAGCCCCCTTTGCTGGCATTCTGAAATGTGCGAAGTGACCCATTTGGGCCCCCAAATGGCACAATGAGATCGTGCCCCTTAGTTTAGTCCGTTTTACATGGCTAAACCAGACACTAATGAGCACGATTGGCACAATAAAATATATCAATTGAATCTCGCTCTTGTGATTCCCATCACTTTAGACAGAAGATCGGGCAGCGTATCACTTGAATTCCCCTGAATGTTCACTTTCACAAAATACCATTTTGAAGTTTAGAAAGAACTCTAAAACTAACAAAAAGCAGGACTTCCAAAAAGGTGGCTATTCAGGGAGGAACAAAAAGCCACCAGATAGCTAAACCCACATAACCAGTAAGGAGATGTTAGTATGGCAGCACAGGTAAACTGCACTGATCATGCACTTGAATTGGGAGACCAACACAACACAAACCTCATTTACAAATCTACATTATTATTTGTGTTAAAAATCTGGGGCAGGTAGAAGTAGCCGCTGTGAAGTTTTACAGTTGATAAAATGTGCAGAAGACATGAGAAAAATTATAAAAATAACTCAGAAATAAGTACAAAGGCAAAAAACAAACCCTAAACCAAAGAGGACTACTAAATCATGTTTGCTCAACGTGACGGAATAAATAGGATTTAAATTTACATACTGAAATACACTTATTACGTTTTAAATGTAATAAGTGTAAGAGTGTAGCCATGACATCATTGTAAAATATTTTTGAAAAAAAACCATACCCTTTGTCTTCAGCAGGACGAGGCCCTCCCTCTTTTACTGGCTTTGCAGGAACAGCTTCCTTTTTCTTTAGGTAAGCCTTCAGCTGTTCTGCTCGGTCAAGGTATTCTATGCACTTTGATCGGATGCTCTGTTTTGCCTTTTCACCCTGTGTGTCATCTAAGAATGATAAAAATATATTCTCTGCTGTAGAATTCATTCATGTGTGCACACCAAAACATAACAATTTGAAATCATTATTCATGCAGACAAAAAAAAAAATAAAAAAAAAATAGGATTTTAATACCTACCGGTGAGTCCTTTTTCTCTTAGTCCGTAGAGGATGCTGGGGTCACTTCAAGAACCATGGGGTATAGACGGGATCCGCAGGAGACATGGGCACTAAGACTTTCAAAGGGTGTGACCTGGCTCCACCCTCTATGCCCCTCCTCCAGACTCCAGTTTAAGGAACTGTGCCCAGGGAGACGGACATTTCGAGGAAAGGATTTATTGTTAAACCACAGTGAGCATCTTACCAGCTCACACCGCAAGCATGCCGCAGAACGTGGCATTCAACAGAACACAAGCCAACGGCATGAAGAAATTTGCAGCAATATGCTGACAAAAACCGTAACACAACCTGTGTGTAACCACAACCAATAACTGCAGATACAGTATGCACTGGGACGGGCGCCCAGCATCCTCTACGGACTAAGAGAAAAGGATTTACCGGTAGGTATTAAAATCCTATTTTCTCATACGTCCTAGAGGATGCTGGGGTCACTTCAAGACCCATGGGGTTATACCAAAGCTCTAGAACAGGTGGGAGAGTGCGGATGATTCTGCAGCACCGATTGACCAAACTTGAGGTCATCATCGACCAAAGTATCAAACTTGTAAAACTTAACAAAAGTGTTTGATCCCGACCAAGTAGCTGCTCGGCAAAGCTGTAACGCCGAGACCCCCCAGGCAGCCGCCCAGGACGAGCCCACCTTTCTACTAGAACAGGCCTTCACCGATTTCGATAACAGCAATCCAGCCGTGGAATGAGCATGCTGAATCTCACCACAGATACAGCGCGCAATGGTCTGCTTGGAAGCAGGACACCCAACCTTGTTGGGAGCATACAGGACAAACAGAGCCACTGTTTTCCTAATCTGAGTCATTCAGGCGACATAATCTTCAAAGCTCCAACCACATCCAGAGACTTTGACTCAGCGAAGGTGTCAGTAGCCACAATAGGTCGGTTCCTGTAGAAAGAGGAAACCACCTTCGGTAGAAAACGCTGACGGGTCCTCAATTCAGCTCTATCTTCATGGAAGATCAAATAAGGGCTCTTGTGAGACAAGGCCGCTAACTCAGACACCCGCCTTGCAGATGCCAAGGCCAACAGGATGGCCACTTTTCAAGTGAAAAAAGCAACTTCACCTTCTTAAAGGTTCAAACCCACGTGATTGAAGGAACTGCAACACCACATTATGATCCCATGGTGCCACTGGAGGCACAAATGAAGGTTGGACGCACAACACGCTTTCCACGCAAGACAACTTCCGGAAGGGAAGCTAATAGTTTCAGAAAGAAAATTGCCAATGCTGAAATCTGGACCTTAATGGAGTCCAACTTCAGTCTGCATTCCCTCCAGCCTGTAGGAAATGGAGAACATGCCCTAACTGAAACTCTTCCGTTGAAACTTTCTTGGATTCACACCAAGAAACATATTTTCTCCAAAAACGGTGGTAATGTTTAGACGTTACTCCTTTCCTGGCCTGAATAAGAGTGGGGATGACTTCCTTGGGAATACCCTTTCGGGCTAGGATCCGTCGCCCAGTTATGCCGTCAAACGTAGCCTCGGTAAGTCTAGGTACACGCACAGCACCTACCGTAGTAGGTCCTCGCGAAGAGGAAGAGGCCCAGGATCTTTTAATGAGCAACTCCTGAAGATCTGGGCACCAAGCCCTCCTTGGCCAGTCTGGGGCAATGAAAATTGCCCGAACCCTTGTTCTTCTTATGATCCCGAGAACTTTTGGGATCAGTGGAAGTGGAAGGAATACATACACAGACCGGAATAGCCACTGGGTCACCAGAGCATCTACTGCTATTGCCTGAGGGTCTGGAACAATATTTCTGAAGCTTCTCGTTGAGACGAGAAGTCATCATGTCTACTTTAGGATACTCCCAAAGACTCGTCACCTCTGCGAAGACTTCTTGGTGGAGGTCCTACTCTCCCGGATGGAGATCGTGTCTGCTGAGAAAGTCTGCTTCCCAGTTGTCCACTCCCGGAATGACAATTGCCTACAGAGCACTTACATGTTTTTCTGCCCAGAGGAGGATCTTCGTCACCTCTGCCATTTCCGCTCTGCTTTTCGTTCCGCCTTGCTGTTACATTGTCCAACTAGATCTGCACGGGGTGATCTTGAAGAAGATGTACCGCATGTTGAAGGCCATTGTAAATGGCTCTCAATTCCAGCATGTTCATGTGAAGGCAGGCTTCCTGACTTTAGCATTTTTCTTGGAAGCTTTTCCCTTGAGTGACAGCTCCCCAGCCTCGGAGACTTGCATCCGTGGTTACCAGGACCCAGTCCTGAATCCCGAACCTGCGTCCCTCTAGTAGGTGCGAGCTGTGGAGCCACCGCAGGAGTGAAATCCTGGCTTTCGACGACAGGAATATCTTCCGGTGCATGTGCAGGTGGGATCCACTCCTCCAACAGGTCCCACTGGAATACCCTGCCATGGAACCTGCCAAACTGTACGGCCTCGTAGGCCGCCACCATATTTGCACTGATGGATCGACCCTCTTGATGGTTTCAAAACTAGTTTTACCATTTTCTGGATTGCCAGAGCCTTTTCCACCGGAAGAAAAACTCTGTCCAGAATCATCCCGAACAAAAAAGATAATCTTTCCTGGAAAATTTATGATCCAACCGTGTTGTTGGAGTATGGACAGGGAGAGTGCAATGTTTTGTACCACCCGCTCCTTGGATCTCGCCTTTATCAGGAGATCGTCTAGATAAGGAACTATATTGACTCCTTCTTGATGCAGGAGGACCATCATCTCCGCCATCACCTTGGTGAAAACCCTCGGCGCCGTGGAGAGGCCGTAAGGTAACGTCTGGAATTGGTAATGGCAATCCTGAATTGCGAATCTCAGATAAGCCTGGTGAGGAGGTTAAATGGGAACATGCAGGTAAGCATCCTTTACGTCTACAGACACCATGTAGTCCCCCTCCTCCAGACTGGAAATCACTGCCCTCAGCGAATCCATTTTGAACTTGAATCGTTTCAAGTAGAGAGATTCAGATTCTTTAGGTTTAGGATCGGTCTGACCAAACCGTCCAGCTTCAGAACTACAAAAAAGGCTTGAATAAAACCCCTCCCCCTGTTGAGACAAAAAGGTACCAGGACTATGACCTGATCCTGACAATTTTTGTATTGCCGCTGTTACTGCTTCTCTTTCTGGAAGAGAAGCTGGCAAGGTCGATTTGAAAAATCGGCATAGGGGGAACGTTTTGAAACTCCAGCTTGTATCCCTGGGACACCATCTGCAACACCCAGGGACCCAGGCAAGACAGAATCCAACCTTGGCTGAACAGTTTGAGACGTGCCCCCACCCGAGCGGCCTCCCGCAAGGGAGCCCCAGCGTCATGCTGAAGATTTGGCAGAAGTAGGGGTAGACTTCTGCACCCAGGAACCTGAAGCCACTGTGGACTTTTCCCTTTCCCCTACCTGCAAAGAAGGGGGAACCTCTCGCTTTTTTTGTATTTATTGGGCCGAAAGGACTGCATGTGAGAGAGACATGTCCTTTTTGCCGGTGCAGGCGCAGAGGGCAAAAATGACGACTTACCTGCGGTAGCCGCCGAGACTAACGCATCTAGTCCATCGCCAAATAAGGCCTCACCTTTATATGGGAGAGCCTCCATATTTCTTTTGGAATCTGCATCCGCGTTCCACTGGCGAATCCACAACGCCCACCGAGCCGATACTGCCCTGGTAGCGGCTTGTGAACTCGAGTCCAATATCTTTCATCGCCTCTAGCATGTATGCGGTAGAGTCTTTGATATTCCCCAACTTAAGAAGTATCTCATCTTAATCAATCGTGTCAATTTCTGATGACCGCTTTCAGACCATTTTTCAATAGTGCGACTCACCCACGCGCAAACAATAGTGGGTCTGAGTAGCATACCATTTGCAACATAAATGGATTTTAATGTAGTTTTCACCTTTCGGTCTGCCGGCTCTTTTAGTAATGCCGGGCCCGGTGCAGGGAGAATTACTTTCTTTTGTCACCCTGGACAGTGCACTAATCTAACACCGGGGGTGACTGCCGGGAAAGAATATATTAAGCTCGTGGGAGGGACTCTTATTAGATCTGTTTTCCTAGAGTCCCTATAGTCGACACAGGACTTAAAGTCCGTGTCGGTATCAACAGTCATAACATTTGTAAATGGACTTTGTGAACAGGGGGGGGGGGGTGGCCTGCAGATGGAAGAACAGTATCCTGAAAAAACACATCTTCCACATATCCAGTGTCAGTGTCAGTGTCACACGCCAGAGGCGGCGTTCACCGCGCTTACCCCAGCGTGCCTGCTGGTCTGTGTTGCGGCCTCCGCCTTTGGTGGTCCACGGGCTCCGGCGTCTGGCTGGCGCTGGGGCAGGGGCGCCGCCATGACACCCGGCATCACATGGGTGGGGAGCAGGTGACGTCATCAGACTGTTCCGCCAATCCAGCGGAGGCGAGAGATTCAAAGTCAGACGCCGGGCAGAACCTCGGCGCCTGAGTATCGTCTTTTCCCCTGAAGTGGATGCCAGTGCTCTTGTTCCCGGCGAATCTCTCTGCAGTTGTACCCCAGTGTCTCCGGCACTTCCAGGTGCCAGTTGCTGCACAGTTTCCAGCGTTCCCAGCGGCTGGTGTGTTCCTCTGCGGTCCAGTCACCAATGCTTCTTGGAGTCAGCGTGGGCTGCGGGCTAAACACCGCTCTCAAGTTCTACAAGTCATCAGTGTCTTTAAACACCGCTCTCAAGTTATACAAATCATCAGTGTCTTTAACCACCGCTCTCAAGTTCTACAAATCATCAGTGTCTTTAAAATCATCACTCACAAGTTCTTCAGTCACCAGTATCTTTTACCATCACTCACAAGTACTTCATTTACTGGAATCTTTAACATTGCTTACAAGTTCTCCTATAGGCCTGGACATTCCCCCATACGTTCCTTCTCTGCTATGTGACATTGTGTTGCTCCCTTCCTGCAATAAAGTTCTTCAATATTTTCACCAAGCCTTACTGTCAGAGTCCTGTATGAGGAAGACCTATATCAGGCCATCCCTGTTCCGACCCAACTGTGGTTCCTCTTCCCTACCATCGGAAGAACCCCCGAGTTCACAACACCCCCAACCTAGGTCAGTGACAGTATACTCAGGCCTCATGGACCCGGGGGATCGGAGCCCAGAGGCAAGTACCATCCAGGACTTGGTTTCCCGAGTACAAAGTCAGGAAGCAGCACATGGCCAGGAATTATCTGGCCGGCTGGATCAAATTCAGACTTCTCTGGCTTCAGTAGTGCCGGCCCCAGTTCCAGTTACCCGCTCCAGTGGTTGTCTCTAGTAATGTTCAATCCTTCTCTGGAACCAGGTCACGCCTTCAGCTCCCTACTCCTTCTCGCTATAATGGGAATCCAAAGAATTGCCGTGGTTTTCTCAATCAGTGCGAGGTACATTTTGAACTCCTTTCACATAACTTCCCTACTGATCAGTCCAAGGTGGCATACATTATTTCTTTGCTCGAGGGTTCAGCGTTGGATTGGGTGTCTCCGTTATGGGAGCGCTCGGATCCATTGGTTTCTAGTTACACCAATTTCATTACGTCATTCCGGAGTATCTTTGATGAGCCCGGCAGGACGACCGCTGCAGACTTGCTCCGTGTCCGACAAGGCTCTCGTTCAGTGGGACAGTATGTGATGAATTTTTAGACCATAGCCTCAGAACTGCGCTGGAATAATGATGCCCTCCGGGCTGCCTTTTGGAACGGGCTCTCCGATCGTCTAAAGGACGAGTTGATCACTAGAGATTTGCCAGATTCCTTAGAACAGTTGATCTCGCTCTGTGTAAAGGTGGATCTTCGCATACAGGAACAAGGTGGCGAACGTAGTCTGTCAGATCGATCAAGGGTCCGATCTCTTCCGTCTAAGCAAACGGTTATTTCGAGTCCTGACGAACCCATGCAGATTAATCGATCTCGGCTGTCCCCAGAAGAACGTCAGCGTCGTCGTGAGGGTAGACTCTGCCTCTACTGTGGAGCCGCGGATCATTTTCTCAAGTTTTGCAAGTCTCGCCCGGGAAACGGGCAGTCCTAGCTTGTTCCGGAGGAGTCGAGCTAGGGGTTTCTTTTAAACCTTATCCGACAGTGGACTGTTTACTCTCCGTGTCTCTGTTTTCTGAGTCAATAGCCAAACCCGTTAAGGCTCTGCTGGACTCAGGGGCTGCAGGGAATTTTATTTCCCTTTCCTGTGCCCAGAATCCGGGTTTTCAGTTACTGTCGGTCGAACGACCTTTTACGTTGACTGCTATCAATGGTATCCAAATTTCTAACGGTCTGATTTCAAGTTGTACAGTACCAATCAAGCTGCAAGTGGGAGCTCTGCATCAAGAACACCTGGAGTTCCTAGTGATTCAGTAGATGCCCCACGGTCTGGTTCTTGGCCTTCCTTGGCTTAAACTTCACAACCCTCACGTCGACTGGAGTTCAACACAAATAACATCTTGGAGTCCATTTTGTCATTCAAATGGTCTCACTCCTGTCTACCCGCTCCGTGTATCTTCCAAGTCAGATGAAGGGCTCATTCCGGAGGCCTATCGGGAGTTTTCAGACGTGTTCTCGGAACAGGCGGCCGATCAGTTACCACCGCATAGACCCTGGGACTGCCCCATTGAGCTGATTCCGGGGAAAATGCCACCTCGGGGTCGCACCTATCACTTACCATTACCCGAGACCCAAGCTATGTCGGACTATATCAAGTCTAATCTGCAGAAAGGATTCATCCGCCCCTCTACCTCCCCGGCGGGGGCGGGTTTCTTTTTTGTGAAGAAGAAGGACGGAGGGCTGAGACCATGTATTGACTATCGTGGTCTAAATTATGTCACCATTAAGAATAAGTATCCTTTGCCGCTCATCACGGAGCTTTTTGATAGTTTGCGGAGCCCGAGTCTTCACCAAGCTCGATTTAAGGGGAGCTTATAATTTGATACGTATCAGACAGGGGGACGAATGGAAGACGGCCTTCAATACCAGGGACGGGCATTACGAGTATCTGGTAATGCCGTTTGGCCTCAGCAACGCCCCTGCCGTCTTCCAGGGATTCATTAATGAAGTCTTTCGGGATATGCTATACCTAAGTGTAGTGGTATATTTGGATGACATTCTGATCTTTTCTAAGAATCTCACAGAGCACAGAATACAGGTCAAAGAGGTGGTACTTCGATTGCGAGAGAATCATCTTTATTGCAAGATTTCCAAATGTACCTTTGAGGTCCCTTCTATTCCATTTCTTGGTTACATAATTTCGGGCACGGAGCTTCGTATGGATCCAGAGAAACTCACTGCCATTCGGGACTGGACTCACCCTCTTTCCTTGAAAGCGGTACAACGATTTCTGGGTTTTGCAAATTACTACCGGAAGTTCATAAAGGGATTCTCTACCATTGTGGCACCTATCACTGCCCTAACCAAGAAGGGTTCTGACCCAAGTCATTGGTCCTCTGAAGCTGTAGCAGCGTTCGCTCAGTTGAAGGCAGCCTTTATGTCCGCTCCAGTACTTCAACAACCAAATTTTTCAAAACCATTCTTTTTGGAGGTTGATGCTTCCACAGTAGGCATAGGTGCCGTGCTTTCGCAGTACGCTCCAGACAGGAAGTTACATCCATGTGGTTTCCATTCTCACAAGTTCTCTCCTGCTGAACGGAATTACACCATTGGAGACGAAGAGCTTTTGGCAATAAAATCTGCCTTGGAGGAATGGAGATACCTTTTGGAAGGTGCTAAACACCTAATTACAATTTTCACGGATCACAAAAATTTGCTGTACCTCAAGACGGCCCAGTGCTTGAATCCCCGTCAAGCTAGATGGGCGCTCTTCTTTACTCGGTTCTCGTTTGTTATTAAGTACTGGGCTGGGACTTTTAACACCAAGGCTGATGCTTTATCCCGTTCCTTAACGGCTTCGGATGAGGAGAATTCCGTTGAGAAGGCTTTGATTCTCAGTCCAGTTTCTATGTCAGCGGCTCCCACCGCTCTGGGTCCTCCTCCTGGGAGAATGTCTGTGCCAGCTAAATTTCGACCAAGGTTGTTGCAGTGGGCTCCGATTTCCAAGTTTTCCGGTCATCCTGGAGTTCAAAAGATGTGGGAGTTTCTACGAAGATCTTACTGGTGGGACACTATGAAGAAGGATATTCATTATTATGTCAACTCATGTCCTCAGTGTGCTCAGCACAAAATTCTTCATCTGCATCCTGCGGGGTTGTTGCATCCACTGTCCATTCCTAAGAGGCCTTGGACCCATATCTCTATGGACTTTGTCACCGAATTGCCCCTCTCCAAGGGTCACAATACTGTCTGGGTAATTACTGACCGTTTCTCCATGATGGCACATTTTGTACCTTTGACCGGGTTACCATCAGCTCCCAAGTTGGCTTTGTTATTTATCCGAGAACATTTCCGCCTGCACGGGTTACCTCAGGAAATAGTCTCTGATCGGGGGGGGTACAATTCACTGCAAGATTCTGGAGAGCTCTCTGTACGGCCTTACAAATAAAACTCAAGTTTTCATCCGCTTACCATCCACAAACCATGAACGCGTCAATCAAGATTTAAAAACTTTTCTCCGTGTTTATCTCTCCCCCTCGCAAGATGATTGGGTGGAACTGTTGCCATGGGCCGAGTTTGCCCATAATCATCTGTACCACTCTTCGACTGGCGAGTCCCCATTTTTCATTAATTATGGATTCCATCCTCAAGTTCCAGAATTACCCATTTGTCCTCCGGAGGATGTTCCTGCTGCAGCCTCTACTCTCCGGCACTTCATTCAAATTTGGAGTCGAGTTCATGCTAACCTCAAGAGAGTCTCCGGCCGCTATAAGTTCTTTGCAGATAGGAAGCGACGAGCAGCTCCCCAATACAAGGTTGGTGACAGGGTATGGCTCTCTACCCGCAATCTTCGGTTAAGGGTGCCCACTATGAAGTTCGCTCCGAGGTTTATTGGTCCTTACCCCGTGTTACAAATCCTGAACCCGGTTGTCTGCAAATTGGGATTGCCTTCCCACCTCCGGATACCAAATTCCTTCCATGTCTCTCTCCTTCGCCCCCTTATTTTAAACCGGTTCCATTCAAAGTCCCCGAGGCCAACCTCTGCAGAGACTGAAGCTGGAACGGACTTTGAAAATCAAAGCTATTCTTGACTCTCGTTATCTTCACAAGAATCTACAGTATTTGGTGGAGTGGAAAGGTTTTGGCCCCGAGGAGAGGAGCTGGGTCAAAGCTACTGAAGTTCTGACTCCCCGACTGGTGCGGATTTTCCATTCCAGACATCCAACAAAACCTGGAAAGTGTCCGGGGGACACTCCTGGAGGAGGGGGTACTGTCACACGCCAGAGGCGGCGTTCACCGCGCTTACCCCTGCGTGCCTGCTGGTCTGTGTTGCGGCCTCCGCCTTCGGTGGTCCACGGGCTCCGGCATCTGGCTGGCGCGGCTCCCGGCGGTACCCCGGGGCAGGGGCGCCGCCATGACACCCAGCATCACGTGGGCGGTAAGCAGGTGACGTCATCAGACTGTTCCGCCAATCCAGCGGAGGCGGGAGATTCAAAGTCAGACGCCGGGCAGAGCCTCGGCGCCTGAGTATCGTCTTTACCCCTGAAGTGTATGCCAGTGCTCTTGTTCCCGGCGAATCTCTCTGCAGTTGTACCCCAGTGTCTCCGGCACTTCCAGGTGCCAGTTGCTGCAGAGTTTCCAGCGTTCCCAGCGGCTGGTGTGTTCCTCTGCGGTCCAATCACCAGTGCTTCTTGGAGTCAGCGTGGGCTGCGGGCTAAACGCCGCTCTCAAGTTCTACAAGTCATCAGTGTCCACCGCTCAAGTTATCAGTGTCTTTAACCACCGCTCTCAAGTTCTACAAATCATCAGTGTCTTTAATCACCGCTCTCAAGTTCTACAAATCATCAGAGTCTTTAAAAACATCACTCACAAGTTCTTCAGTCACCAGTATCTTTTACCATCACTCACAAGTACTTAATTTACTGGAATCTTTAACATTGCTTACAAGTTCTCCTATAGGCCTGGACATTTCCCCATACGTTCCTTCTCTGCTATGTGACATTGTGTTGCTCCCTTCCTGCAATAAAGTTCTTCAATATTTTCACCAAGCCTTACTGTCAGAGTCCTGTATGAGGAAGACCTATATCAGGCCATCCCTGTTCCGACCCAACTGTGGTTCCTCTTCCCTACCATCGGAAGAACCCCCGAGTTCACAACACCCCCAACCTAGCTCAGTGACATGCAGTATTAGATACAGCCTATTGATATGATGCATACTACCACGTACTTCTTTCACCCATGCAGGCTCTTGGTGTGTCGGTATCGCCACCACCTTACAACTCTGTGTCCCTACGATGGCTTCCTCCAGGGAGGAACTCCCTGCCTCAGACATGTCACACACGTGTACCACACACACTCACAGACACACTGGGACTTATAGGGAACAGACCTCTGTCAGATGGACACAGAGGAAAAACCAGCTCACACAATCTGTGAAACATATCATTGAAAAACAGACCTGCAGCGCTTTTATTATTAGAATACAAGCACCATACACATCTCCTTCCCCTGTTTTTGCATCCTGATACATGTCAGTAGTGAAGGGAGGACCAGAGTTTCTCTTGTGAGGAGAAAATGGTGCCGATTAGTGTGCTGGCTTAGTGAGGAAGAAGCCCCGCCCCCGTACTGGCACGCTTCACACGCTCTTAAATAAATAGTTAATTATACTGGCGGGGTAGGACAATGTGCCTTTTGCCATAAACTAAGATTTATGCTGCCCAGGGTACCCCCCCTGCGCCCTGCAGTTGTCAGCAGTGTGTGTGTGAGCTGTGAGGAAGAAGCTCCGCACCCGTAATGGCGCACTTCCTTCCCGCAATTTTCAACAAATATTTATACTGGCGGGGGCTAGGACAGTGCCTTGGCACAAATGTCCCCTCATGCCAGTGTCAGAATGAGGATTTATATGCTGCCCAGGGCGCGTCCCCCCCCCCCCCGCACCCTGTAGTGTGGGAGCATGGCGCGCAGCGTGCGATCGCTGTGCGGTACCTCAGAAGCCGTCACTGAAGTCTTCTCTGCTTCTTCTACTCCCCTGTCTTCTGGCTCTGCAAGGGGGGTGACGGCCGTCTCTGGGAACGAGCATCTAGGCGTACCTAGTGATCAGACCCTCAGGAGCTAATGGTGTCCTGTAGCCAAGAAGCAGAGCCTTTAAACTCACTAGAAGTAGGTCTAACATCTCTCCCCTAAGTCCCACGAAGCAGGGAGACTGTTGCCAGCAGTACTCCCTGAAAATAAAAAAACCTAACATAAGTCTTTTTCAGAGAAACTCAGTAGAGCTCCTCAGAGTGCATCCAGTCTCACTGGGCACAGATTCTAAACTTGAGTCTGGAGGAGGGGCATAGAGGGAGGAGCCAGTTCACACCCTTTGAAAGTCTTAAAGTGCCCATGTCTCCTGTGGATCCCATCTATACCCCATGGTTCTTGAAGTGACCCCAGCATCCTCTAGGACGTATGAGAAAAATAAATAAAAAATGGATCTTATAAAAGCATAAACAAACGCATCATATACAAATAGAATGGAGAGCTGTACAGAACATTCTTCCAAAATAACGAGACAGCAAGTTTGTAAAGAAAATGTAAAAAAAAAAAAAAAAAAGTTTACCAGCAGCCCAGATTTAAAAGGCAGTGACTAAAAAAACGGTATGCATACTAAGGGAGTAATGCAATTGTTGGCAAAGGGTGCGACTTGCCGTTGCCACAGCGTTTAAATGCCGGCAACGGCAGTTCGACTCAAAAGTACTCGCTACCCTATGGGGTAGTGAACACTTTCAGCGTGGCAGGTGTCGCGTGGATTCGGTCGGGCGAGATCATCAATGACAACTGAATTCCCACCAGACAGATTGTACCCAACAATGACCATCATATAATTGCTCAGAAATAATCGTTATGGTAGACTTACTGTTGATTACGCTATTTCTCCTAAGGCCACAGGATAAACATTGGAAAATGAGGTAGCGTCAGCGGGATTGGCACCAAACGATCAAAGCTTTCGGCCTCCCAGAATGCAACGGGCCCATCACTATATCCCCGCCTCCTGGCTCAGGCAATTCAGTTTTTTGTTTTGTGCAGCAGGAGCCAGACCATGGTCAATTGGGCTGCTGGTTTTTAGCAGCCATAAGCTTTTTTTTTTTTATTATTTTTATAGTCTTACTATATTTTTATAAAAAGAACCTTATACATACCTTTAGAAAGTGTCACTCCAACTCCTCCCTGCCGGGTTGCGACAACGCTTACCCACGTGTACAGTGCTGTTTTTCGGCCGGAGTCTGTGTAGGATGTACTAGCAAGTCCAGCAGATGTTACCAGGCTTTGGCCGGAGTACGCGGAGAAGGTAAGACATCTGTTCTGCTTAGTAGGGGAAACGCGAGACATAGCCGCACTGTTTCGGGGTGGAGACTACTGAACAATCGCTGATGAGTCTGCCACCTCGGGTGCACCAGCGCTAGGCCTCAGGGATCATAGGCTCCAGGGGTAGTATGAGGCCATGATCCCTAGGGTTGATGTCAGCAGTGGGGAGTCAGACGCTCCCTTGGTCGCTCCTCCCCGTTGGTTCATGACCAGTTTCCTCCAAGTTTCTCGGCATGAACTGAGTTCCAGATTCCGTCTGAGACGCTGTGTATCGAAAAGGACCCAGTAGCAGCATAGGCAGCTGTATGACTGATGCGTAGGTGTTCACTTGGGCGTCTGTGTTCACTGGGCGATTGTGTACACTAATAGCGTCTGGATCCACTCAGCGTTTACTAACGTACTGATCAATCCGGGAAGCAGGGTGAAGTCTCCCTGTATCCCACGCTCCTGAGCCGGGTGATACATGACTAAGTCTCTATCTACCTTTGGTACGAATAGTTGAATAAATGCCTGATGCATATGAGTCTGTAAACTGTTGCTGCTGTTTTCGTTTGCTGTGCGACTGAATACGTATAAACTCCTATATAAAGTAAATGCAGTAATATTTCTCCTATGTACTTGAAAATGTATCTGTAGTTGATTATGGGCTCCTATTGCTTATTATACTAATGTATAACCTGTGACCGATTGCTAGTGTAATTGCTGACTTCACTATTTTCGGTCAGTTTCTGTGTATTCTGATCCTCAATGCTGGTGCAAAGCAGGAAGGGATCGGATTGTACGTCACTTTAACACATTTTAAAGTGATTGCAGTCACAATTTGTATAGTAAGTCTGTAAAGGTGTGTGATTTATTTATCATGTCTTAAAAAAAAAGAGGCAAGGGTAAGGAGAATACACTCTCCACAGCAGCACCAACACTGATGTCATGTTTGTCTTGCAAAGCTGGGTTAACCTCTCAGGATCTGGTTCAAAATAGATTATGTGCAAATTGTTTTAGCTTTCACCAAAGCCTTTTGAATAATCCGAAGCAGGCGCAGTTTCAGGTTGAACCCCCATGGGCTACTTTTGCACAGACATTATCCAGTATAACTGAGTGGATAATGCCAGCTCCTATACCAGGGATAGGTTACCCTGTTAACCCTTACATGCAACATTCCACCTGGGGGTTATCATATACAGTACAGGAATCGGCAGCCTCTCAACAGAAACATGCTGAAAGGCCAGTGGTAAGTAAATCACAGACATGAAACAACATCTTCACAGTCTACACATGTTTCAGATGAGGACTCGTCAGAGGATGAGGACCCATCGCACTCCAAGTCTGCGTACAGAGATGAGGAGGAAGGCTTCAGCTCAGTGGACATTCCTGAGCCAATTAGTGCTATGAAAGCTATTCTATCCTTAGAGGAGGCAGTAGAGCCTTTGTTAAAATTCGAGGCACCAGTGTTTAAAAGCCCCAAAATAATTAGGACTGAGTTTCCTGGGTCAGAACAGCTGACGGAAATTATGCATGAGGGTTGGGTTACACCCAGTAAGAAGTTTAGAATTCCAAGGAAATGGAATTCCCATTAGCCTCTTCTGGCTGGGGACTGTTTCAAAAGGGAGGTGGCTCCCAAAGTAGACACGCATGTCATGTGAAAATCTACATTACCTCTGTCTTCAACATCTTTAAATGATGTCACGGATAAGAAAATAGATGGTTTTCTAAAAACCATTTTCTGATTGTCTGGGGCAGTCATAAGACAAGCCATGGCTTCAGCTTGGATGGTAAAAACAGTGGCAGCCTGGGATGACGCATTGGACGATGACCTTTCATTGGCATCTAGAGAGCAAAAATCCCATATCAATCCCATATCCCATATCATTTGCACATATCAAACAGCAGCTATTTTTATGGAAGCAGCAGCCTTGGAAATGGGTCCAATTGCCTCTCAGGCATCAGCCTCAGCAGTAGCAGCTCGCAAAGCTGTTTGATTATGTACATGGAAAGCTGACTCAGAATCTAAGAAGGTTCTGGAGTCTTTGCCTTTTACTGGAGATATTCTTTTTGGTAAAGAATTAAACAGTATTTTGGAGTCAGAAACAGATTCAAAGAAAGTAAAGTTTCTTTCTACACACAAATCCAAGCCCAGATTTCCAGCTTTTCTGCCCTTTTGGACTCAAGGAAATGCAAAAGGAAAGGGTTATGGCAAACAAACAGTCTCAATCCGACAAGTCTGGTGAGACTAAAAAGCACTGGGCTACCAGAGGCCGGCTTCCAAATCAGAAGAGAAACCATCAGCCTGATGGTGCGGGTCTCCACCCTCCTCAAAAGGTTTTTTTTTTTTTTGTACAAGACCGTTTATAGTGTAAACGAAGGCAAGGGCTTTGTAAGAGGTAGTTCAGTAGTTGCTTCAGTCAGGAGTGATAATTCCAGTTCCTCCTGCACAACGAGGACAAGGTTTTTATTTCAACCTGTTTCTAGTCCAAAAGACAAATGGGTTGTTCCGGCCCATACTCAATCTCAAAGTGCTGAACAAGTACATTTGGGTGCCTCGGTTTCATATAGAGACTTTACGTTCCATTATTTTGGCCATGGAGCCGGAGGATTTTATGGTATCCCTGGATGTCCAGGATGCTTACCTTCATGTTCCTATAGCACTGTCCCATCAGCGCTCTCTCAGGTTTGCCATCCTCCAGCAACATTTTCAGTTTCAGGCCCTACCATTTCGACCGGCCACAGCACCCAGAGTGTTCACCAAAATTATGGTGGCAATGGCAAGATTTTTCCATACCATGACGATTTATTAATCCTGGCACAATCTCAGGAATTGCTTCAGTGTCATCTGCGGCAGACAATAGCTTGTTTGCAGAGACACGGTTGACTCAAATTGGGCAAAGTCATCCCTGGTTCTGTCACAATGGATGATTCACTTGTGGGCCATGTTGGATTAGAGTCTTCAGAGAATAATTTTACCTCTGAACAAAATATCCAGAAATCAATCAAGGATTCAGAAGCTGCTACACAGTCAAAGGGTATCCATTCATGCAGCAATGCGTGTGATGGGGTTGATGGTGTCGACATTCGACATGGTGGCGTATGCTCAGTTCCACTCAAGGCCTCTGCAATGTCTTATCCTTTACAAATGGAATGGTTTTCATCAGACAATAAAAGACAATATGCAGACTATGGTCCTTCCTCTGGAAGTAAGGAGGTCATTAGCCTGGTGGCTGCAGACATCCCATCTGGACAAAGGGAGACCTTTTTTGATATCAGATTTGGAAATTCTGACAACGGATTCCAGCCTTCAGGGCTGGGGGGCGGTGTCAGGATTGAGTTGCTTCCAGGGGCAGTGTACCAAGGAAGAGAGCTGCATGCCAATAAATATACTGGAACTTCGGGCCATATATATGGCACTTATTCAGGCAAAGGACATCCTTCAGGGGAAACCAGTACAAATCTGCTCGGACAATGTAAAGGCAGTACATTACCTCAACAGTCAGGGAGGAACTCGCAGCGGGAACACAATGAAGGAGGTAAATCACACGTTAAAGTGGGCAGAACTTCATTATCCAGCCTTGTCCGCAGTGTTCATTCAGGGAGTCCTAAACTGGGAAGCGGATTTTCTTAGTCGACACACCATTCATGCAAACGAAGAGGCTTTACACACAGAGGTCTTCCAAATTCTGGTAGACAAGTGGGGGTTACCATAGATAGATCTCATGGCATCCCGTCAGAACTACAGAGTTCCCGCATACGGGTCAAGAACAAAGGATACCAAAGCGATCTTTGTGAATGCCCAGTCAGTGAGATGGGACTTTCGTCTAGCCTATGTGTTTCTACCTATCGCTCTGTTACCCAGGGTGATGCGAAAGGCAAAACAAGGAAGGGACATTGTGATACTAATAGCTCCGGCTTGGCCCAGAAGACAATGTTACACAGATCTGCAGAGATTGTCGATGGATGTTCCATTCCTACTCCATCAACATCCAGATCTACTGTTTCAAGGTGCTTGCTATCACAAGCACCTGGATCGACTATCTTTGACGGCATGGCTGGAGTCTCCATCCTGAAAGCAAGAGGTAATTCAAACATTGCTCAGAGTAAGGAAACCTTCCTCAGCTCGCATTTCTCACCGAATATGGCAGGCCTATATTCAATGGTGCAGTGAACGGAAATTTGTTCCTAGGTCTTTCAGAGTTTCCAGAGTCCTAGCATTCCTTCAGTTAGGAATGGACAAAGGTCTAAGGGTGGCTTGAGTGCAAGTGTCAGCATTGACTGGTTCCAAAGGAAAATTGCTAACCTACAGGATGTGCACCTTTTTTTTCCAGGGAATGCTGCACATTCAACCTCCTTTTGTTCCTCCTACAGTGCCTTGGGACTTAAAGTTTAATCCTAAAGGCCCTTCAAGTTGCCCTATTTGAACCACTAAAACAAGTAGATTTTAAATGGGTGACAGGTAAAATTCTTTTTCTACTGGCTATTGCTTGAGCTAGAAGAGTTCAGATTTACGGGCACTGTTATGTCACCCTCCTTTTTTCTGAATGAATGGTTTATTTTTATCCAGATAGAGCGGTTTTCAGAACCAAATCTGGGTATCTTTCTAAGATGGTGTCTAAATTACACCTTAATGAAGAAATTGTAGTCCCGGCCTTCCAAGGACCAGCCCTTTCTGCAGGAGATGCATCGTTGGACGTGGTCCGTGCTTTAAGGATCTACGTGGATCGTACCAGTGCCATCAGAAAAACGGACACACTCTTCGTTCTCTACGGAGGATGGCCTGCTGACGAGCAGACACTGGTGAAGTGGCTTCGAATGACTGTTTCAGAACCATACTCTCAAGATGATCTCCCTGTTCCAGCTAATGTCTCTGCTCACTCTACTCTTAAGGTAGGTCCATCATGGGTAGCACAACGTGGTGCTTCAGCAGAACAGATAAGTAAGGCAGCCACATGGTGTTCCATTAATACATTCATTAGACATTATGCCTTTGATACCTTTGCCTCTCAGGAC
Source organism: Pseudophryne corroboree (assembly GCF_028390025.1). NCBI lineage: Eukaryota > Metazoa > Chordata > Amphibia > Anura > Myobatrachidae > Pseudophryne > Pseudophryne corroboree. The sequence continues at coordinate 500,559,431 of NC_086448.1, forward strand.
GCTGAATTCGGGCAAAGGATTCTCCTGTCCAGTCAGGAGCGTCCGCACCACTAAATTGCTTTGGGACATCCCAATGTAATCTTGTGGCTAACCTGTGGACCCTGCAGGAGAAATGATCGTTATGGTATACTTACCGTTGATAACTCTTTTTCTCCCAAGTCCACAGGGATCTCCCTCCTTACCGATTTTTCAAATCAGGCTTGCCAGCTCTGCTGGCGGACAGGACTGTCCTGCAAGAAGCCATCCAGAAGTTGGTGGAAGCACAGGTCATTGTGCCAGTACCACTTCATATGCAAAACAAAGGTTACTATTCGAACCTTTTCGTGGTACCGAAACCGGATGGTTCGGTCAGGCCCATTCTGAACTTAAAATTACTAAACCCCCTTTCTGAGGGAGTTAAAGTTCAAAATGGAGTCTCTAAGGGCAGGGATATCAGGTCTGGAGGAGGGGGAATTCCTGGTATCCCTTGATATGAAGGATGCGTACCTCCACATTCTGATTTGGCTGCCGCATCAAGCTTATCTTCGATTCGCACTGTTGGACTGTCATTTTCAGTTCCAGGCCCTGCCATTCGGCCTCTCCACAGCACCAAGTATTCACCATGGTGTTGGCGGAAATGATGATTCGCCCCCGCAGACAGGGGGTGAACATAATTCCATATCTGGACGATCTGCTGATAAAAGCATCGTCCAAGGAGAAGCTGTTACGGTCCATAGCTCTCACGACCCAGCTTCTCAGGGAACATGGCTGGATCCTGAATCTTCCAAAGCCCCATTTGGAACCAATCAGGAGGTTGTCTTTTCTGGGAATGATCCTCGACACGGAAGTGCAGAGAGAGTTTCTTCCAGAGGAAAAAGCGTTGGGGATACAAACAAACAATGGTCTGGGATGTCCTGAAGCCCACCCGGGTTGTCTGTTCATCAGTGCATTCGCCTTCTGGGAAAGATGGTGGCCTCTTACGAGGCCCTGCAGTACGGGAGTTTTCATGCTTGGCCCTTCCAACTGGATCTCCTGGACAAGTGGTCGGGATCCCATCTACACATGCACCAGAGAATAAGTGTCACCAAAGGCCATGATTTCGCTCCTCTGGTGGCTGCAACTGCCTCAACTTCTGGAGGGCCACAGGTTCGGGATTCAGGACTTCTAACAGATGCAAGTCTCCGCGGCTGGGGCGCAGTCACTCAAGGGAATACCTTCCAAGGAAGGTGGTCAAATCTGGAAGCCAGCCTGCCGATTCTGGAACTAAGAGCCGTCTACAACGGTCTTCTTCAAGCGGCCCATCTTCTGAGAAAATCGGGCTGTTCAAGTGCAGTCGGACAATGTGACAAGGGTGGCTTACATAAACAGACAGGGCGGAACGAAGAGCAGAGCTGCAATGTCGGAGGTAACAAGAATCGTCCTCTGTGCAGAAAAAAACACGCGTTGGCAGCAATCTTCATTCCAGGAGTAGACAACTGGGAAGCGGACTTCCTCAGCAGACACAATTTCCATCCAGGAGAGAGAGTGGGGTCTCCATCTGGAGGTGTTCAAGGAGAGAACAGATCTTTGGGGCATACCCCAGATCGACATGATGGCCTCTCGTATCAACAAGAAGCAGCTTCGGTGGTATTGTTCCAGGTCGAGGGACCCGCAAGCAGTGGACGCCCTAGTGACTCCATGGGTGTTCCAGTCGGTGTACGTGTTTCCTCCGCTTCCACTCAATCCCATGAGTTCTAAAGCTCACAAGGAGAACAAGGGTTCAAGCGATCCTCATTGCTCCAGACTGGCCAAGAAGGGCTTGGTACGCGGATCTTCTGGATCTACTGCGAGAAGAGCCGAGGCCTCTTCCTCTTCGGGAGGACCTGCTGCAGCAGGGGCCGTTCGCCTATCAAGACTTACCGCGGCTACGTTTGACGGCATGAAGGTTGAACGCCTGATACTAGCTCAGAAGGGCATTCCGAACAAGGTTATTCCTACCCAGATACAGGCTAGGAAAGGAGTAACGCCTAAACGTTACCATCGTATTTGGAAAAAATATGTTTCTTGGTGTGAATCCAAGAATTTTCCTACGGTGGAGTTTCAACTCGGACGGTTTCTCCTCTTCCTGCAAGCAGGTGTGGATATGGGCCCGAGGTTGGGTTCTGTGAAGGTCCAGATTTCAGCCCTCTCCATTTTCTTCCAGAAACAAATTGGCTGCCCTCCCTGAGGTTCAGACTTTTTTGAAAGGAGTTGTGCACATCCAACCTCCCTTTGTACCGCCTACGGCGCCCTGGGATCTTACCATGGTGTTGCAGTTCCTCCAGTCGGACTGGTTTGAGCCTCTAAAGGAGATCGAGGTCAAGTTTCTCACGTGGAAGGCTGTCGCTTTGTTGGCCTTAGCTTCTGCTAGACGTGTGTCGGAGTTGGAGGCTGTGTCATGTAAAAGCCCATACTTGATCTTCCATGAAGATAGAGCTGAGCTCCGGACAAGTCAGCAGTTCCTTCCGAAGTTTGCGTCGGCATATCATATCAACCAACCTATTGTGGTGCCAGTGGCTACTGATTCCTCAGTTTCATCAAAGTCCTTGGATGTTGTAAGGGCTCTTAAAATCTATGTGAAGAGGACTGCTCGTCACAGAAAATCGGACTCTTTGTCCTGTATGATGCCAAGAAACTTGGGTGTCCTGCTTCTAAGCAGACTCTCTCTCTTGCTAGATCAGGATCACTATCCAGCATGCGTATTCTACGGCAGGATTGCCGTGTCATTTGTCTGTTAAGGCCCACTCTACTCGTAAGGTGGGTTCTTCCTGGGCGGTTGCCCGGGGTGTCTCGGCTTTACAACTTTGCCGAGCTGCAACTTGGTCTGGGTCGAACACATTTGCAAAGTTCTACAAGTTCAATACTTTGGCCTCTGATGATCTGAAGTTCAGGCAATCAGTTCTGTAGGAGCCTCCACGCTCTCCCTCACGTTCTGGGAGCTTTGGTACATCCCCATGGTACTAATGTGGACCCCAGCATCCTCTAGGACGTAAGAGAAAATAGGATTTTGGTTACCTACCGGTAAATCCTTTTCTCGTAGTCCATAGAGGATGCTGGGACCAGTGCTTCGTTTTCCTGCTAGCGTTATTTGGTTCAGTACAACTTCGTTTTAGTGGAGTACTGCATTGTTACTTGGTAAGTAATGTTTCAGCGGTTGCTGAGTTTTCAAGCGAAGGTAGCTTGATGTGCCTTGTATGTGTGAGCTGGTATGAATCTCGCCACTATCTGTGTTAAATCCTTCTCTCGAAGATGTCCGTCTCCTAGGGCACAGTTTCTAGACTGAGTCTGGTAGGAGGGGCATAGAGGGAGGAGCAAGCCCACTCTCTCAAACTCTTAAAGTGCCAATGACTCCTGGTGGATCCGTCTATACCCCATGGTACTAAATGGAACTCCAGTATCCTCTAGGACGTAAGAGAAAGACTTAAATTGTATGTTGACACAATATTATGCAACACTACTGTTTCACACAAGATTTAGTTCCAATAAGCATCATAGAATGCTATTTGGGTAGAAACGTTTAACTTTATCATGCACAAAAAGGTATCCCCACACACCTACCCTCAAGTCATTCCAAAGGGCCCCTTCTGGCATGCAATGGACTTTGCCACGTAGCCTCATGGCTTTCTTAAAATATGCGTTTAATCTGCCGCTTTATACTAAATTCCTTTGCCACAAAAATACTAATCTCAAGTACTTCATAAACTAAGTTAATTAAGATGCAACATTCAGGAAAAGGTAATTGCTGCAAAAACCATAACAGATGCAAGTGACTCAAATCATGTATCACACCATGCATCATTATTTGCGACAATAATCCTAATCCTAAATACCTAGTACAATATAAATAAATTTGCATGCGACTAAGATCCCAAATTCAGCAAAAAAAGTACGCACACACTGGAAACGCTACCAGTGGCATAGCCTCTAAAGTGCATCTGACATCTTGCACTATAATGTCACAAAAAGGATAGGTATATGATGTATAGCTCATTTATATTCTGATTATTATTGAAGCAGAAGGTTTAATTTTCTGATTTAACTCCATTTCGAATATGGTATATGGAATACAATTTAACAGGCTTTGGAAAATGTATATTACTTGTTTAATCCATTTTGGCTGAAACAACAAATATGGTGTCCATCCCCAGTGTCTGCAGATCAAACTGCACAGCTCAAAAAGTGGTAGGACATAGAAATTAAGTAATTTGAGGCGGGAGAGAAAAAAAACAAAAAACAAAACACACACCACACACCCAAACAAAAACACCCTCTCCCCCCAAATGAGTACATACATACTTACACTTTACCACATGAAGAAAGTACTGCACAGCTGCTTGATATAGCCGAAGAGCTTCCTCATAGTTCCCAGCCTTGTCTTCCTGAGACGCTTTACTGGCCAGGTCAATTGCTTTCTGTTGGAGAAGGCAAAACATTTCCATATAAACTGTAAAAGCTGCCTTAGTAATTTGAGGAACACTATATTAACCAACAGCCATTTTCATTGGTATCTGGTCTATAGATCTACAGTAAAAAGATGGTACAGTCAAAAGGTTGACCATTAATGGTAGACATGTATTAGGTCAACAGGGTCAAAAGGTACCAAAATTTGTTTTGTATTTATTCTTTCCAACCTTTTCATACTTTACCATCCACGTAGACTACGACTGGCAATAGTAACCTGCCTGAAGCGAGGGAATGCGGTATACAAACGAGGCTTGTTTTTCGCAGAAGAGACAAAACACCCCAAAAAAAAAAAAAAAAAAAAAAAAAAAAAGTTAAAAAAAAAGGAAGGTATATTCAATTACAGTTGGATCCTTTCCGACATGCATTTGTCGGAAAGGATCAGACATAGGTTATTCAATAGGATGGCCAAATCCCTCTTTACAAAGTCGGATTGACATTGTCGGAAATGGGACCAAAACCTGTAGGATTTGACCCAGTTTCCAGCAGCAGCACGCGGATCGCACCTATATGATCCGTGTGCTTTCCGACAGCTTCCCGTCAAGTCGGATTTCCCAACTTGTCGGAAAAAATTATGCTGGATTGAATAGGTCGGAAACCCTTCCGACCTATTCCAGTCGGAAACTGCCATCTTTCCGATAAGACAGCCGTTTCCGACTCTAATTGAATATACCCCATAGCCTACCTTTTTTGTGTTGACCATTTCTATGTCAAGCTTTTGACCCTGATGACTTAATGAATGTCTGCATTAGTGGTTGACCTATTGACTGTAGACCTTTTTAGTGTAGATCTAATAATCCACAACCATCTTCATTGCACTATCAATGCACAGTTAGAAGTATACAATAAATGCATAACAGTATTCCCTAACAGTATCCGATAATGAGCCTTGAGGAGCCTTAAAAGCAATGATCAAAACTGCTTACTCTGAATTCCAGAAACCACACAAAAAAAAAAACAACACATTACGAAAAGGATTTGGTAGATTTTTTTAAATTTAATTTAAAGTAGAATTCTCAAGTTGTTACCGAACCAGATCGAGAATAAAGAGACAGAGAACCTTAAAGGTTATTACTGTTGCATTGTGACATGTGCAGTCTTAACAACTAGCCACAAGATCAGCTTCGGTTACTCAGAAGTTTATTATTAACTTACTGGATACATTACTGTGAAAGCCCATCCCAAGTCACACACCGGTGACTAAATAGCCATCCATACAGCTCTCTCCTACTCAGCTACCATCTTATACCTGCATATCCTCTGGCTCGTAACGGTTCATCACTTCCAAAATCTGCCTGCCCCTAGTAGTACACCAGTTGCATCTCAGTTGTATTGTGCACCGAGAATTGTGGTGACAATTGTTACTCGTGCTCTGTTTTAGTTTTTCAGTTACTGTAATGTTATGTGTAACCTGTATTGATCTAATGTGTGTTTTGTGTACGGCGCTGCAAACCACTTATGGTGCCTTCTAAATAAAATAATAGATAATAAACATCAACTAGACATAAGAATCACAAGGATTCCTTTACAAGAGAGATTATTCAGGTAGCTCCTTGTCGAGTAACAGAAAAAGCATGTATCACTTATACCCCTTTTACACTCGCAGAAAAATCCCAGGATATTGCAAGTGAACACGCATCATCCCGGGATTTTTGTGAGTGTGAATGGGTACAGGGACAGGGACAATTTCCCGGGACGAGCATCCCGGGATTTCAAACCAGGTCTCGACCTGGGTTGAATCCGGGACTGTCCCAGGATGCGTTCAGTGTGAACGGGTATACCGGGTCAAGGTGACCCGGCACCCATTCTCTGCATAGGAGGAGGCGGTGCTCGGAGAAGATTATCTCCATGCACCGCCTCCGGTAGCATCAGCGGTGACGCCCGGCAATATGCCGGGTCAGGCCGCGAATGTAAAAGGGTCATTCCCGGGAATGTGTCACGGCAAATATACTGGGACACATTCCCGGGAATGAACCGAAGCTGCAAATGTAAAAGGGGTATAACTAGAAGCATATAATACTGTCTGTCATTTGTACCAGTAGTAAGGAAGCAGCATGTACAGTATAACTTTTGTCAAATTGTTTTTGTAACATGACAAACAGTATGAACCAGTGCGGACACATTCTTTTTCCCCATGTGAATAATACGGACTATGTATAAAACAGTCTTGTTTCCTTTTGTTCTGATTAATTTGTTACAAATTCAGCACATGCTGGGGCTAAAAGTGAAACATGCAGCTGGTAGCTGAGGAATCCGTATTTCTGTGGCAGATACATAGCTCGCCCACTATTATCCATATATACCCGACGGAAGCTATTCAATTGTTTGCCGATCGGGCACAACAGCATGAGGTAGCAAGCGGAAGTCTGCAAAGTTGGCCATTTGGGGGGACCAAACTGCTTTTCTGGTGTCCTAAGACTTTACACGGGTTTATTTGCTTCACTCGTTTCAACATTTTGCTGTGACAAGCACAGTAAGTAATGCCGCAGTGCCCACCTGGCAGAATAACTAAATAGCTTGGTTGAGTTCCTCGGGTACCCATCACTACCCAAAGAAGAAATTAATCTTCCCCCTCCCTCAGTCAGCAGTGGATTGGAACTGAAGAAATAGTTAGGACAGAAATTTGTTCACCACTTAGTGCAATTTGAAATGCGAGAATGGAAAATACACCTGTAGACTCCACTCTCTCCACCTAAGATATGACAATAATGGGTCTGGGACTCCAGGTAGACACCAAAAAGGTCGACACCAATTGGTCAACATGAACAAGGTCGCCATGAGTTTTTTTGGTGTCGTTTTCTTCGTAGAGTGACTGGGAACCCCATTAGTGCACCGCGTCCGCCGGCCTGGTTCCGGCAAGGTTACCAATCGTAGTCCACGTGGATCGTTAAGTATGAAAACGTAAAAAAAAAAAAAAAAAAAGGGAAAAAAACTCATGTCGACCATTTTGGTGTTGACCCGGAGTACGGATACCGACAATGTTTGCTAATCTTACAATACTATGGGGGCATATTTAATCATGGCAGGGTTTTCTGCAGAGGGAATGCTCCAAATTTAAAGTCCAGTAGGTTTAAATTACATAGCCTTTACCCCACGCGATAAAACCTCTGGCAACCCGCAGAAACCTACCGATTCCACATAAAATGCAGAATAAAATGTGTTCTCAGCACATTAAATGTAGATGGTGCATTTTAAACACATTTTTCCACGCAGCTCCTGAAACTGTAAGGAAAAATCCTGCGTCTGGGGATTAGGGAGCACAATTCCCGCAGTGCAGACAGTTAGCGGATATGCCTCCAAGCATTTGAAAGACCTAAAAGGAACAAACCAATTGTCGGCATCTTTAAACACTTCACATGTAGGAGAATGCCGTCAGTTATCTTAACCTGGCTTAAGAGAGTTCTAGGCTCAAGTTGTCTGGAGAGCTCATTCTACCAGATATAGGACAGTAACAAATAATCTCTCCATCCCAGATATATGCCAGTGACACAAATCACCTCACAACCCATCACCACGTAAGATGGTATACCATTTACCTTAAAACTTCACTCACAAATAAAAGTATATTTCTTAGAGATTATATAGATATTAGGGAATACTTTAAAGAGGTTATTTACTAATTCACAACTCATACCCCAGTGCAGAATACAATCTATATTCTGTCAGGTGTGGTATGGAAGGTAGATAGTAACTAGGTCGACCACTATTGGTCGACAGGGTCTCTAGGTCAACATGAGGTGTGTTTTTATGTGTTTTCTTCATAGCGTGACCAGGAACCCCAATTAGTGCACCGTGTCCCCTCGCATGGCTCGCGCTTCGGGCTACCGTTCCAAACGTAGTCCACGTGGACAGTTAAGTATGAAAAGGTTCAAAAAAAGAAAAATCATGAAAAACTCATGTCGACCTTTTGACCGGATTCCATTCTGTCACACACATATATACACTTCACGTTTGGTTAATATTTAGTCAGAAGACAACTAATTAAAATACCCAGAGGAAACTCATGCAAACACAAGAAGAGCATACCAGTACCACACACAGACAGTGTCCTGGGGGAATTAAACTAAATGATCTCAGTACTGTCAGGCATAAATGCTGACCACTGTGCCAAAATAACTTGTAGTTCTTAACCGTGTCAAATACACGACAGTGGTGCCAGTTACCGCTAGTTCATCCACCCAAGCAATGACAGAACTGACCTCTACTCTTTGAAAGTGTATGGAAGCATATAGTTACCAACATTGTTAAATAATTAGTGCATGAACTGCTGTAAAGTATGTAAACGCATCACATAGAACAGCGTAAGGGAAGTATTGTGCATTACAATCACCACCATGGTATGTATAATATCTACACCCCCACCCCCACCCTTTCAATTATGCCATCATTTAAGGACCCAAAGACAAATAAAATAGAATGACAATGGAGTGAAATATGTAAAACAAGGAGATTTATGGCAAGACTTACCATTGTTAAATCTCTTTCTGCGAGGTACACTGGATTCCACAGGGAATAACATCGGGGTGTAGTTGGATCTTGATTCGAGGAACCAACAGGCTAAAGCTTTGACTGTTCCCAGGATGCACTGCACCGCCTCCTCTATAGCCCTGCCTCCAGGCACTGGAACTCAGTTTTGTTTACCAGTCCAATGCAGTAGCAGGTAAGAGAGATGGCAAATGTTAGTCACAGACACACATTCTCACGACAGGAGACGGGACTAGCGGCTAATGCCATACAAACCCAAAGAAGCTAAGCGAGTCAGGGTGGGCACCCTGTAGAATCCAGTGTACTTCGCAGAAAGATTTAACTATGGTAAGTCTACCATAAATCTCCTTTTCTGCAGCAGGGTACACTGGTATTCCACAGGGAATAACAATCGGCAGTTCCTCATGGGAGGGGACGCGTTGTAGCGGGCACAAGAACCTGGTGTCCAAAGGAAGCATCCTGGGAGGCGGAAGTATCAAAGGCATAGAACGTGTTTCACTGGGGACCACGTAGCAGCCTTGCACAATTGTTTTGACGCGCCACGGCGGGCCGCCCAAGAAGGTCCAACAGACCGAGTAGAATGGGCTTTGATAGCAGCAGGCGCTGGGAGCCCAGCCTGCGCATAGGCTTGTGCAATCACCATTCTAATTCATCTGGCCAAGGTTTGCTTATTCGCAGGCCAGCCACGTTTATGAAAACCAAAAAAAGTACAAAAAGGGAATCTGACCTCCTGATAGAGGCAGTCCTGCCCAAATAAATACGGAGAGCCCGTACCACATCCAAAGATCTTTCTTTGAAGGACAAACCAGAAGAGAAGGCCTAGTTAAGGTGAAAAGATGATACCACCTTAGGCAAATAACCTGGGCGAGTTCGAAGAATTGCCCAGTCACAGTGAAAAGTCAGAAAGGGTGGACAACAGGACAAAGTGCCTAAGTCAAACACCCTCCCAGCAGAGGCAATAGCCAACAGAAACACGACCTTAAGCGTAAGGCAATTAAGGTCCACCGACTCAAGAGGTTCAAATGGAGACTCTTGTAGGGCATTCAGATCAGACAGATCCCACGGAGCCACAGGAGGGACATGGAGGCTGAATCCGTAGAACACCCCGAGTGAAAAAGTGTGAACGTCAGCAAGAGACGCAATTTCTCTCTGAAACCACATCGACAAGGCAGATATATGTACCTTGAGGGAGGCCAGACAAATGCCCAAGTCTAGGCCTTGTTGTAGAAAAACCAGAAGTCTGGAAGTTTTGAAAGTATATGCATCATAATTCTTAGCAGCACACCAGGTGAAGTTAAGAATTCCAGACCCTGTAATAAATCCGTGCAGAAGCTGGTTTACGGGTTTCAACAAAGTTTGAATGACCGCCTCAGAGAAACCTTTTGCTATCAGGAATGATGCTTCAACAGCCATGCCGTCAAAGCCAGTCTGGCCAGGTCCAGGTAGACACAATGGCCCTGAAAGAAGAGGTCTGGTCACTGAGGAAATAGAAGAGGACGCTCTATCGAGAGATCCTGCAGGCCTGAGAACCAATGCTGTCTGGGCCATGCTGGAGCGACTAGAAGTAGTATTCCTCCTTCTTGCTTGAACTTCCGTATTACCCTGGGCAGGAGTGACACTGGAGGGAACACGTATGGCAGCCGAAAGTTCCATGGAATTGCCAGTGCGTCCACAAACGCTGCTTGAGGATCCCTTGTCCTTGCTCCGAAGACCAGAACCTTGTGATTGTGTCGAGACGCCATCAGGTCTACATTTGGTAGGCCCCACTTGTCCACTAGGAGTTGAAAGACTTCTGAATGAAGACTCCACTCTCCGACGTGCGTGACCTGACGACTGAGGAAGTCCGCTTCCCAGGTGAGGACTCCCAGAATTAACACTGCCGATATTGCTGGCAGATAGCGATCCGCCCATTGGAGGATTTTTGACACTTCCATTATTGCCATGCTGCTTTGAGTGCCGCCTTGATGATTTGTGTACGCCACCGGGGTGGCGTTGTCCGATTGTACTTGAACAGGCCTGTTCTGTACCAGAGGCAGGGCCAGTATCAACGCATTGAATACTGCCCGCAATTCCAGAATGTTTGTCGGGAGGAAAGATTCCTCCCTCATCCACCGAACCTGGAGAGAGATTGTTTCTCTGTACACCACGCCCCAAACTCGCAGACTGGCGTCCGTTGTTAGGAGGACCCAGTTGGAGATCCAGGAGGGACGGCACCCACTCAGCTGGACTTGTAGCCACCAGCTCAGTGGCAGACAAACCTCCAGAGTCAAGGATATCATTTGAGACCTGATCCGATGAGGCAGTCCATCACACTTGGAAAGGATTAATCTCTGCAGAGGGCAGGAATGAAATTGAGCGTACTCTACCATGTCGAAAGCAGACACCATGAGGCCTAGTACTCGCATCGCCGAGTGTATCGACACTCTCTGGCGAGATAGGAAGCATCTGATCTGGTCCTGAAGTTTCAGGACCTTCTACGGAGACATAAACAGTCTTTGGCTGTGTGTGTGTTCAGCAGCACCCCCAGGTGCACCATGCTCCGAGCAGGGACCAGCGAGGACTTCTTCCAATTGATGAGCCACCCATGGGCTTGAAGGAAGTTGACAGACATCTCCAATTGACCGAGGAGGACATCTTGGGAGTTCGCCAGAATCAGCAAGTCATCCAGATATGGCAGAATTCTGATTACCTGACAACAGAGAAAAGCAGTCATCACAGCCATTACCTTGGTGAAAATCTGAGGTGCCATGGCTAGTCCAAATGGCAGGGCCTGAAATTGAAAATTAAAGGTTGCCAATAGCAAACCGCAGATATTGCCGATGCAAAATGGCAATAGGTATGTGCAGGTAAGCATCCTGTATGTCCAGGGATACCATATAGTCCTCGGGTTCCATGGCCAGTACAATAATAGCGCAGAGTTTCCATACGGAATTTGGACACTCACAAACTTTTTCAATAATTTGAGGTTGAGGATAGGCCGGAAAGACCCATTCGGTTTCAGAACTAGAAACAGGGTCGAATAGTATCCCCTGCCTCTCTGGGACAGAGGTACCGGCACTACCACTCCTGTTTCCATGAGGGATTGTACAACCAGGTGTAGAGCTTGCGCTTTCAAACGGATCCGAGGGGATAACCGTTGAACAGAATTGGCGAGGGGGACATCTCTTGAAAGATTTTGCGTACCCGTGAGAGACAACTTCCCGTACCCAGGCATCTGAAGTAGTCTTTAACCAGGCCTGGGCGAAGTCAGCCTCCCACCCTGGGGTCCCCCAGGGGGAGGCCCGCCCCATCATGCAGCAGGCTTGTCTTGTTTGGAAGCAGGCCGTCAGGCGGCCCAGGATTGTTTAGATTTGGCTTAGTGGTTTTGGAAGTACGAGCCTGTCTCGGGTATGCCTGACCCTTTTGCTTTAGGTCGAAAGGAACGAAAAGTGGTACTCTTAGCCTTCTGAGCAGAAGGATTAGTACTTGGGAGAAACGCAGTTTCGGCCATCGCCAAGTCAGTCACAATCTTATTCAGATCTTCCCCAAACAGGATGTCTCCCTTGAAAGGGAGAACCTCCAAGGTCTTTTTAGAGTCACGGTCCACAACCACAGAATCCGGCGGGCCAAGATAGACGTACTAGAAGCCTTGGACGCCATGACCCCTGCATCAGAGGCCGCCTCCTGAATATAGAGAGGCGCTGTGGTAATATACGACAGATATTGTCTGGCAGTGTCAGAAAAATCCTGAGTTAGCTCCTCCTCAATTGCCTGAACCCATGCTTCAATTCCTTTTGCCGCCCAAGAGGCAGCCATAGTGTGTCTATGTACAGCACCGGTAAGAGTGTAAATAGACTTCAGGCATCTCTCCACACGCTTATCTGTCGGTTCCTTCAGTGAGGCGACAGTGGTGACAGGCAGAGTAGAGGACACCACAAGATGGGTGACATGAGAGTCCACTGGTGGTGGAGTTTCCCACTTGTTACTCAACTCTGCAGGGATAGGATAACAAGCTAGCATCTTTTTAGACAGGGAAAACTTTTTTCCTGGAGATGACCAGGATTCCTGACGTATGTCAATTAAATGGTCAGAATTTGGCAAGACTACTTCAGCAACCTTCTGACGTTTAAACTTATCAGGTTTCTTAGATGTAACAGGAGGCTCAATGTCATCATCAATTTGGAGAATCAGCTTGATAGCCTCCACAAGGTCAGGATCATCAACCTGGGTTGCAGATTCCTCATCAGAAGCAACTGTATCAGTGTCTGACGGATCCGTATATTTCCCATCTTCATCGGAAGAACTATCCGAAATATTAGTGGATTGTGAGGAATATATGGCCTGCTTAGATGACCCCTTGGCCCCAGAGGGATGTGGGGTGGACGTTTGTCTAACCAAAGTCTGATTTAATTGCTGCAACTGGGTAGACAAAGTATCCGCCCATGGAGGATTAACTACAGGGACAATATGTAGCTGTAATGGCACGGGAGGCATGAGATGCGTTACAAGCATAGTCAGCATATTTGAAAAAGCTGCCCAAGGTGGGTCTTGATTGACCACAGGTGCCACAGACAGACTGGGAGATGTATGACCCCCAGCGTCTGAACCAGCAGCTAACAATTCCCCCACTAGTGAATCCGTGACGACAGCACTGCACGATGCAGGAGCATCCGCGGATGTCCCACCCTGTGTAGCAGACATCATGTGGGATGTAGCCTTAGGATGTAATAGTACAATATAACCAGACAAACAAAAAAACAAAAAACAAAACAAAAAAAAAACCAGCAGCAAATAATCCTATGTTTAGCGACAATAAATACAGAGCACAAACAGAGGATAGAAGTGGTGTGGGGTGACCAAAAACCGCAGTGAAAAATACAAACCGTATACCCTGTGTAGCACTATATATTATATTAGACCCTGACGCATTAGTTCCCCAGGGTACAGAATATAGAGATAGCAAACGTGTGATACACAGGAGTGGAATCCACACAGCAGCTATAGGCACACGCAGTCACAGGTACAATGCAGGAATTATCGCATAACAATAAAACTGCACTGGACTAGTAATATATAACAATGCACAGTAAACACTGGATGTCTATCACAGAATACTTGTACTAAATATTCAGATACCAGTACACTTGATCTTAACTAACAATGTCTATAATGACATGTAGAATACTTAAGTGTCCGTAAATGCACAGCACTGATGATACAGGCGGCTTTACAGTGGAGACAGTGCCCAGCAGTCTTGGAGATCAGAGCTATGTAATGGCGCCAAAATCTCTTCGGGGGGGAGAGAGAGAGGGAGAGATCCAGGTCAGCACCTTATCCCCTCTGCTGGACTTCACCACCGGGTACAGTGAAGCCTTTTGCAAATGGATTTTAATAAATCCGACCTCTGCTCCTTGCCCTGGTGGATATAGTGGGGTCCCTGTGCAACACAGTGTCCACACCAGCGACGAGGATCCATCTCCTGGGACTGCGACCGGATCGCGATTTACCTTACCTCCCCCCTTCAAGTGCAGCCACGCGATCCTGGAAAGTAACAGTGGTGGTGTACCTGAAGAAAAACGGCATGTCTCCGCTGCAAGTACCCGGGAACCAGGCCACGGGAGTATACAGCGCCGCTGAGGGAGGTGATGGAGCTGCAGCACAGCATGTCATAAAGACAGAAAGTGCTGCGGCCCTTGAAGTCTTCTAAAAAAACGAGTTTTATGGTAAGAACTTACCTTTGTTAAAACTCTTTCTGCGAGGTACACTGGGCTCCACAAGGAAAGACATAGGGGTGTAGAGTAGGATCTTGATCCGAGGCACCAACAGGCTCAAAAGCTTTGACTGTTCCCAGAATGCATAGCGCCGCCTCCTCTATAACCCCACATCCCTGCACAGGAGCTCAGTTTTTAGTTAACCAGCCCAATGCAGTAGCAGGAAAAGAGACGACAACGGTTAGTAGCCACATACACCACACTCTCACGACAGGAGAAGTGTCAGCGGTCAATGCCATACCAACCCAAAGAAGCTAAGTGCGTCAGGGTGGGCGCTTGTGGAGCACAGTGTACCTCACAGAAAGAGTTTTAACAAAGGTAAGTTCTTACCATAAAACTAGTTTTCTGCTGCGGGGTACACTGGGCTCCACAAGGAATGGACAATGGGGATGTCCTAAAGCAGTTCCTTATGGAAGGGGACGCACTGTAGCGGGTACAAGAACCCGGCGTCCAAAGGAAGCATCTGGGAAGCGGCAGTATCGAAGGCATAGAACCTTATGAACGTGTTCATGGAGGACCACGTAGCCGCCTTACACAATTGTTCAAGGGTCGCACAACGGCGGGCCGCCCAAGGAGGTCTAACAGACAGAGTAGAATGGGCCGTAATGTGAGCAGGAGCTGATAGACCAGCCCTCACATAAGCATGTGCAATCACCATTCTAATCCATCTGGCCAAAGTTTGCTTGTGAGCAGGCCAGCCCCGTTTGTGAAATCCAAACAGGAGAGAGAGAGAGAGAGAGAGAGAGAGAGAGAGAGAGAGAGAGAGAGAGAGAGAGAGAGAGAGAGAGAGAGAGAGAGAGAGAGAGAGAGAGAGAGAGAGAGAGAGAGAGAGAGAGAGAGAGAGAGAGAGAGAGAATCAGATTTCCTAATAGAAGCAGTTCTCTTCACATAGATACGGAGAGCCCGTACCACATCCAAAGACCGCTCTTTGGGAGACAGATCAGGAGAAACAAGTGCCGAAACCAATATCTCCTGGTTAAGGTGGAACGAAGAAACCACCTTAAGTAAATATCCGGGACGAGTCCTAAGAACCGCCCGGTCACGGTGAAATATCAGATATGGGGAATTACAAGACAAGGCACCC
This sequence comes from Pseudophryne corroboree, assembly GCF_028390025.1. Classification (NCBI taxonomy): domain Eukaryota; kingdom Metazoa; phylum Chordata; class Amphibia; order Anura; family Myobatrachidae; genus Pseudophryne; species Pseudophryne corroboree. The sequence goes on from NC_086448.1 coordinate 500,575,208, forward strand.
AAATCCGACAATCTCCTAGCTGAAGCAATAGCCAGCAGAAACACCACCTTAAGGGAAAGCCACTTAAGATCAGCTGAACCAAGAGGTTCAAACGGAGACTCTTGTAACGCCTCCAAAACCACCGACAAGTCCCAAGGAGCCACAGGTGGGACATAGGGAGGTTGGATACGCAACACGCCCTGAGTAAAGGTATGCACATCAGGTAAGGTCGCAATCTTTCTCTGAAACCACACCAACAAGGCACCTTGAGGGAGGCCAGACAGGCCTAAGTCCAGGACCTGCTGAAGAAAGGCCAACAGCTTGGCTATACTAAACTTGGAAGCGTCATAATGGTTAGATGCGCACCAAAGTAAGAATGCCAGACCCTATAGTAAATCCGAGCTGAAGCCGGTTTTCGGGCCCGCAACATAGTTTGAATGACCGCCTCAGAAAACACTTTAGCCCTCAAGACGGAAGCTTCAAGAGCCACGCCGTCAAAGACAGCCGGGCTAGGTCCTGGTAGACACAGGGGCCCTGAACGAGGAGGTCTGGGCGTTGTGGAAGTAGATTTGGACGCTCTGACGATAGGCCCTGCAGGTCTGAGAACCAGTGCCGTCTGGGCCACGCTGGAGCTATGAGAAGCAGAATTCCTCTTTCTTGCTTGAACTTCCGAATTACCCTGGGCAGGAGTGACACCGGAGGGAACACGTACAGCAGCCGAAACCTCCACGGCACCGCCAGCGCATCCACGAATGCTGCTTGAGGAACCCTTGTCCTTCATGCCGAAGACCGGAACCTCGTGATTGTGTCGAGACGCCATCAGATCTACGTCTGGAAGGCCCCACTTTTCCACTAGGAGTTGAAACACTTCTGGATGGAGGCCCCACTCTCCGGCATGTACATCCTGACGAAAGAGAAAGTCCGCTTCCCAATTCAGGACTCCCGGAATGAATATTGCCAATATGGCCGGTAGATGGCGTTCCACCCAATGTAGAATCCGTGAGACTTCCTTCATTGCCAAACGGCTTTGAGTGCCGCCTTGATGATTTATGTAAGCCATTGTGGTGGCGTTGTCCGACTGTACTTGAACAGGACGGTTCTGAATTAAATGCTGGGCCAGGTTCAACGCATTGAAGACCGCCCGCAATTCCAGAATGTTGATCGAGAGGAGAGATTCCTCCTTGGTCCACAGACCCTGAAGGGAGTGTTGCTCCAGGACCGCACCCCAACCTCGTAGACTGGCATATGTAGTCAACAGGACCCAGTCGGATATCCAGAAGGGACGGCCCCTGCACAATCGTTGGTCCTGGAGCCACCAGTGCAGCGACAGACGGACCTCCGAAGTCAATGAGATCATGTGAGACATGATCCAGTGAGGCAGGCCGTCCCACTTGGCTAGAATCAGCCTCTGGAGGGGGCGAGAATGGAATTGAGCATACTCCACCATGTCGAATGCAGACACCATGAGGCCCAGCACCTGCAACGCCGAATGTATCGACACTTGCAGACGAGAAAGGAAGCAACGAATCCTGTCCTGAAACTTCAGGACTTTCTCCTGAGACAAGAACAACCGCTGGTTGAGAGTGTCCAATAGCGCTCCCAGGTGCACCATGCTCCGAGCAGGGACCAGGGAGGATTTCTTCCAGTTGATGAGCCACCCGTGGGCTTGTAGAAACCGGATAGTCATATCCAGATGCTGTAGGAGAAGTTCTGAGGGAATTTGCCAGGATTAACAAGTCGTCCAGATATGGCAGTATCCTGACCCCTTGACGGTGGAGTACCACCGTCATCACTTTGGTGAAGACTCGCAGAGACGTAGTTAAACCAAAAGGTAACGCCCGAAACTGGTAATGGAGGTTACCAATCGCAAACCTCAGGTATTGCTGATGTGACACTGCTATAGGAATATGCAGGTGAGCATCCTGTATGTCCAGGGAGACCATGTAGTCCCCAGGTTCCAAGGCCAGAACTATAGAGAGTGAAGGGTTTCCATACGGAACTTGGAAACTTTCACAAACCCGTTCAACGCCTTGAGGTTGAGAATGGGCCGGGAAGGACCCATTCAGTTTCGGGACCAGAAACAGCTGAGAATAGTACCCCCGGCCCCTCTGAGCAAGAGGCACCTGTACTACGACTCCTGTATCCAGGAGGGTCTGTACCACCGAATGTAGAGTGTTTGCCTTTATCTGGTCCAACGGTCTGTCCGGCAAAATCGATGAGGGGGTCGGTTTTTGAAGGCTATGGCATAACCTCGAGTGAAGACTTCCCGTACCCAGGCATCTGAAGTGGTCTTCAACCATTCCTGGGTATACCCTAGAAGCCGGCCCCCCACCCTGGGATCCCCCTGGGGGAGGCCCGCCCCGTCATGCAGCAGGCGTATCGGTCTTGGAAGCTGGCTGACGGGCAGCCCAGGCTCTTTTGGGCTTCGGCTTACCAGGTTTGGAAGTGCGGGCCTGCTTGTTGTACGTCTGACCTTTTGCTTTACCTGAAGGACGAAAGGGGCGAAAGGAAGTAGCTTCGACACAGAAGGAGCGGTACTTGTGAGACAGGCAGTTTTGGCAGTAGCCAAGTCAGCCACTATCTTATTTAAGTCCTCCCCAAACATAATATCTCCCTAGAAAGGGAGTACCTCCAGGGTTTTTCTAGAGTCCAGATCCACACACCAGGATCTCAGCCACAATATCCGGCGAGCCAAGACTGATGTAGTAGAGGCCTTGGCTGCTAGGATACCGGCATCAGAAGCCGCCTCTTTAATATAGTGAGAAGCTGTGACAATATATGACAAACATTGTCTAGCATGGTCAGAAGAGATTTCAGCTTCTAACTATAGGGCCCAAGCTTCAAGAGCCTCTGCAGCCCATGTTGCTGCAATAGTGGGCCTTTGTGCAGCACCCGTGAGGGTGTAACTCGCTTTCAGACAACCCTCCACGCGTTTATCCGTAGGCTCTTTTAGAGACGCGACTGTAGTGACAGGTAGAGCTGAGGAAACTACCATCCTAGCCACATGTGAGTCTACTGGAGGAGGCGTTTCCCAATTTTTAGACAGCTCTGGCGCGAGGGGATAGCGAGCCAGCATCTTCTTTTGAGGCACAAACTTCTTTCCCAGGGTTCCTGCCGTATATCCACTAGGTGGTCAGAGTGAGGTAAAACTTGTTTAACCACCTTCTGACGCTTGAACCTATCTGGTTTCTTAGGAGGGGCGGATGGCTCGGGATCATCCGTAATCTGTAAAATTAACTTAATAGCCTCCAAAACATCAGGAACATCCATATGTGAACTACCCTTCCCATCAGCAGTATCAGTGTCGGAATCTGTGGGGTCAGTGTAAGCGCCATCTTCATCAGATGAGATGTCAGTGACAGCAGTGGATTGTGAGGAGATAAGAGCTCGCTTAGAGGACCCCTTGGTCTTAGGAGAGTGAGGGTCAGAGACTTTTTAGTAGTCAAGGACTGGTTCAACTTCTTCAATTGAGCAGACAACAGGGACCACATACGGTTGCACCGGCATAGGAGGTCCCATAGGGGGTGTTAGTTTAGTAACTAGCGTATGTAGAAGCGTGGAGAAAGTAGCCCACGGTGGGTCATTATGTACCCCACTGGGGGGCAAGGAGCCCCCAGAACCAGAGCCCACAGCTGCTATAGTCTCCTCATAGGAATCTGTGGCTTCAGCAACACCGGCAGTGTGTTCAGCCCCAGAACCGTTACCCTCAGAAGCAGACATGACATAACTTGCAGTATCAGGTAACACAGTACAATTGTCAGCAGCACAATACCTCTTACCCAAACCCCTGCGCAGTGTAGTCAGCACAAGCAGAGATATATTGACTAAAATCGCAGAGAAAAATACGTATTAAAGTATATCTTGTGAAAATCCTATATAATTAACCAAGCCCCCTAAGGTTATAGAATATAGGGATAGCAAGTTGAGTGAGAGACACGAAATGGAAACCACTCAGCAAGCTAATGCACACACATAGTCACAGATAAACAATGCAGATGTTATTACTAACAATAATACTGCACTGGACCAGTTTATATATAGCTATGTAGTCAATAGATATAACACTGCACAGTAAGAACTGGATGTACATCACAGGGTACTTGTACCAGAGAACCCTGACTAAATGCACTCTTAACTAACACTGTCTAATTGACATGTAGAATACTTAAGTGTCATGTAAAGTCACAGCGCTGACAACCAGGCGGCTTTATACAGGAGGATTTGCCCAAGCAGTCCCAGGAACAGTGTAGCTGAGTGAATGGCACCAAAACACTGACAGGGAATGAGGGAGATACAGATATGCAGCTCCAGGGCGGGAACATTTGCTGGAAATGGCGCGCTGGGGGAGGGGCTCCAGGTCTAAGCCTTATCCCCTCTTCTGGCAAAACCACCAGGTACTGCGGGCTACACATAAAAAGGTTTTAAGGGAAAACCTGACCTGCACCCATGCCCTGGTGATCTAGTGGGATCGCCTGTACTGCCACACTGTCCACCGCCAGCACGCGCGGCCCGCCTCCCGCCGACCGCGGCGGATCGCGATAAAGTATGGGTCCCGCGAGCGGGACCCACTCACCACCTCCCGAAGCGCGGCCACGCGATCCCGGAGAGCCCCCATCGTGTGTGCCCGACCAGAAGAAAACCGGAGCCTCCTGCTGTAGTTACCCAGCAACCAGGGCTCGGAAGTGTACAGCGCCGCTGGGGAGAGATGGAGCTGCAGCTGTGAATGTCAAAAGACATGTACACACTGCTACAGCCCTTGAAGTCTTCACTTTTCTTCTCAAAAAAGCTCTTCTTAGGGCTGCCCAGAGCAGCCCCTCTGTTATGTGCCAGCTATCTGCGGCACCAACTACAAAACTGAGCTCCTGTGCAGGGAGGCGGGGTTATAGAGGAGGAGGCGCTATGCATTCTGGGAACAGTCAAAGCTTTTGAGCCTGTTGGTACGTCGGATCAAGATCCTACTCTACACCCGCATGTCTTTCCTTGTGGAGCCCAGTGTACCCCGCAGCAGAAAAGCTCTTTTCAGGGCTGCCTAGCGCAGCCCCACCTGTTAGTGACCTGCACTGCAGGCACCAACTTACAAACTGAGCACCAGTGCTTGGAGGCAGGGTTACAGAGGAGGTGGTGCAGTGCATCCTGGGAACAGTCAAAGCTTTAGCCTGTTGGTGCCTCGGATCAAGAATAAACTCTACACCCCAATGTTATTCCCTGTGGAATAGCAGTGTACCCCGCTGCAGAAAGAAGCTTTATACCTTGGATTTTAATCAATTGATCAATTGTTGTTTGGACATTTCTGTTCACAGGCTCCTGATGTGGCATAATTTAAACAAAAGACGGCTGCGCTGTATACCAGGAGACAATAGAAAGATGAGAGCCGACGTGTACAATATATAAATTTATTGACAATGCATAAAAAAAAATGTGGTTTTAAAAATGATTATAACAATATCATATATAAAAAGCACACCTTAGTTAAATCCTGTAATTGGATAGCTCATTCAGCATAAATTAATAATGACTGATATAGGTTCCCTTAGCAGGTATAAGCAGTCCCAAACTGTTGGTGGTATTTAGGTGGTGACTAATATCACAGAGCAGTTAATGCAAAAGTCCTGCAATGCCCACAAACGCTCAGCGGCGGGGGAGAGACAAAATGCAGAAGCTGCCGGTCTCTTGTGTCTGGCCGGACCTAACGCATTTCGTCACGCTGCACGTGACTTTGTATACCTTTGACAAAGTCACGTGGAGCGTGACGAAACACGTTAGGTCCTGCCTCTCAGCACACCTTGGTCCAGGTTCCCTTCATCTGCAGTCACCCGCATTGACCCAGCGTGATCCCTGTTTGACTTGTCCACCGCTGCCGGTCTTAGCCGTTCATCACCTGCGGTCACTCATACCGACTCAGTGTGATCTCCGTTTGATCCTTCCACTGCTGCCGTCCATCACCTGCACTTATTTACACCGATCCAGTGTGATCTCAGTCTGACCCACGTACCATTGCCGGCCGCCGCCGCGCCGGTCCGACCAGTCACAAGAAACCGGCGGGTTTTGCATTTTGTCTCTCCCCCGCCGCTGAGCGTTTGTTGGCATTGCAGGACTTTTGGCCGAGGACGCTCGGCCAATTACCATCTTATTCATCTAACAGTGTGATATAAAATTATCCGATACTCCGAGACTGCATTAACTGCTCTGTGATATTAGTCACCACCTAAATACCACCAACAGTTTGGGACTCCTTATACCCGCTAAGGGAACCTAAATCAGTCATTATTAATTTAGGCTGAATGAGATATTCAATTACAGGATTTAACTAATGCTGCATTCAGATCGCAAATGCCGGATCCTACCCGGTAAGAGAAACGTGTACTTACCGGGTGGGATCCGGCATTTGCGCTCCGTTGCTGGCTGTCCGACCCGGAAATATACCGGGTCGGTTGCCATAGCAGCAGAGGGTGCAGCAGGGGCGGGGGTGGAGGCGGCGCCGGGAGATGAGCTCATCTCCTGCGCCGCCTCTGCCTATGCTGTGAATGGGAGCCGTGTCGCATCGGAACGGCTCCCATTCACACTGCGCCTGACCAGGTAATAACCCTTCTTTTTTACCAGGTTGAATTACCGGGTCAGGCGACCCGCTAATTCACCAAAGGACCTTTCACATCGCACACGGTTCCGTTTAGACACGGCAATATGCCGTGTCGATACCGGGTTTTTAGTGCGATGTGAAAGGGGTATAAGGTATGCTTTTTATATATGATAATGTTAATCATTTTTAAAACAAATTTTTTTTTATGCATCGTCAATAAGTTTTTATATTGTACACGTCGGCTCTCATCTTTCTATTGTCTCCTGGTATACAGCGCAGCCGTCTTTTGTTTAAAATATACCCCATACAACTTTCACATAAAAGTGTACACGGCTGAGCAGTCTCTCAAGAGAATCTTTAATTTCCTTTTATTAACACTAAGATTAGTGTTCATTGTTATTATTCTTGAGGCGCTTTTAAGCAGTTCATTGTTTCTTCTCCTGATGTGGCAAGCAGAAGTGTGTATAAAAAAATAAAATAAAAAAAATTAAAAAAAAGTGTCCAGCTTGGATGCCCGAAAACTACACTTTTTGACGCGGGCAGGATTTTAAATCAGGTCTAGCCGGTTTGCGTAGCTAATAACTAATGCTTTTGGGCACATCAGAAGTAACTGGCACCCAATGGAGTAACAACTGAATTGATCTGCTGGGCACCCTTTACTTTGGGCATAAAAAAAAAAATTTTTTAACTGGCACTATGGGTAATTATATGAAAAAGTAAAAGCATGCAAGTCTTAAAAAAAATGCTGCAAAGTAAAAATGCTTAACAAAAAATAAGAATTTACTCACCGGTAATTCTATTTCTCGTAGTCCGTAGTGGATGCTGGGGACTCCGTAAGGACCATGGGGAATAGACGGCTCCGCAGAAGACTGGGCACATCTAAAGAAAGATTTAGGACTATCTGGTGTGCACTGGCTCCTCCCCCTATGACCCTCCTCCAAGCCTCAGTTAGGAACTGTGCCCGGAAGAGCTGACACAATAAGGAAGGATTTTTGAATCCCGGGTAAGACTCATACCAGCCACACCAATCACACCATATAACACGTGATAGGAACCCCGGTTAACAGTATGATAACAACTGGAGCCTCTGAAGAGATGGCTCACAACAAAACCCGATTTTTGTAACAATAACTATGTACAGGTATTGCAGACAATCCGCACTTGGGATGGGCGCCCAGCATCCACTACGGACTACGAGAAATAGAATTACCGGTGAGTAAATTCTTATTTTCTCTGACGTCCTAGTGGATGCTGGGGACTCCGTAAGGACCATGGGGATTATACCAAAGCTCCCAAACGGGCGGGAGAGTGCGGATGACTCTGCAGCACCGAATGAGAGAATTCCAGGTCCTCCTCAGCCAGGGTATCAAATTTGTAGAATTTTGCAAACGTGTTTGCCCCCGACCAAGTAGCTGCTCGGCAAAGTTGTAAAGCCGAGACCCCTCGGGCAGCCGCCCAAGATGAGCCCACCTTCCGTGTGGAATGGGCTTTTACAGATTTAGGCTGCGGTAAGCCTACCGCAGAATGCGCCAGCTGAATAGTGCTACAAATCCAACGCGCAATAGACTGCTTAGAAGCAGGAGCACCCAGCTTGGTGGGTGCATACAGGATAAACAGCGAGTCAGTCTTTCTGACTCCAGCCGTCCTGGAAATATAAATTTTTAGGGCCCTGACTACGTCCAGCAACTTGGAATCCTCCAAGTCCCTAGTAGCCGCAGGCACCACAATAGGTTGGTTCAAGTGAAAAGCTGAGACCACCTTTGGGAGAAACTGAGGACTCAATTCTGCCCTATCCATATGGAAAATCAGATACGGGCTTTTACAAGACAAAGCCGCCAATTCTGAAACCCGCCTGGCCGACGCCAAGGCCAACAGCATGACCACTTTCCACGTGAGATTTTTTTAAATCCATAGTCTTAAGTGGTTCGAACCAATGTGATTTCAGGAATGCCAAAACCACATTGAGATCCCAAGGTGCCACTGGGGGCACAAAAGGAGGCTGAATATGCAGTACTCCTTTGACAAAAGTCTGAACTTCGGGCAGTGAAGCCAGTTCTTTTTGGAAGAAAATCGACAGAGCCGAAATCTGGACCTTTATGGACCCCAATTTGAGGCCCAACGTCACCCCTGCTTGCAGGAATCGACCCAGTTGAAATTCCTCCGTCGGGGCCTTCATGGCCTCACACCAAGCAACATATTTTCGCCAAATGCGGTGATAATGTCTTGCGGTGACATCCTTCCTGGCTTTGATCAGGGTAGGGATGACTTCCTCCGGAATACCCTTTTCCTTCAGGATCCGGTGTTCAACCGCCACGCCGTCAAACGCAGCCGCGGTAAGTCTTGGAACAGACAGGGTCCCTGCTGCAGCGTCTTGTCTGAGCGGCAGAGGCCAAGGGTCCTCTGTAAGCATCTCTTGAAGTTCCGGGTACCAAGCTCTTCTTGGTCAATCCGGAACCACGAGTATGGTTTTCACTCCTCGCCTTCTTATTATTCTCAGTACCTTGGGTATGAGAGGTAGAGGAGGAAACACATAAACCAACTGGTACACCCATGGTGTCACTAGAGCGTCCACCGATATCGCCTGAGGGTCTCTTGACCGGGCGCAATATCTTTTCAACTTCTTGTTGAGGCGGGACGCCATCATGTCTACCTGTGGTTTTTCCCACCGGTTGACCAGCATTTGGAAGACTTCTGGATGAAGTCCCCATTCTCCCGGGTGGAGGTCGTGCCTGCTGAGGAAGTCTGCTTCCCAGTTGTCCACTCCCGGAATGAACACTGCCGTCAGTGCTAACACATGATTCTCTGCCCATCTGAGAATCCTTGTGGCTTCTGCCATCGCCATCCTGCTTCTCGTGCCGCCCTGTCTATTTACATGGGCGACCGCCGTGATGTTGTCTGACTGGATCAGTACCGGCTGGTTTTGAAGAAGGGTCTTGCCTGGCTTAGGGCATTGTAAATGGCCCTTAGCGCCAGGATATTTATGTGAAGAGAAATCTCCTGATTTGACCACAGTCCTTGGAAATTTCTTCCCTTTGTGACTGCCCCCCAGCCCCGAAGGCTGGCATCCATGGTCACCAGGACCCAGTCCTGTATTCCGAATCTGCGGCCCTCTAGTAGATGAGCCCTCTGCAGCCACCACAGCAGCGACACCCTGGTTCTGGCCGATAGGGTTATCCGCTGTTGCATCTGGAGATGGGACCCGGACCATTTGTCCAACAGGTCCCACTGGAACATCCTTGCGTGGAACCTTCCGAATGGAATTGCTTCGTACGAAGCTACCATTTTTCCCAGGACTCGTGTGCATTGATGTACCGACACTTTTCCTGGTTTTAGGATGTCTCTAACCAGAGGTGACAATTCCTCGGCTTTTTCCAGTGGAAGAAACACTCTTTTCTGGTCTGTGTCCAGAATCATTCCCAGGAACAGAAGACGTGTCGTCGGGACCAGCTGTGACTTTGGAATGTTTAGAATCCAGCCGTGCTGTTGTAGCACTTCCTGAGAAAGTGCCACCCCCACTATCAACTGTTCTTTGGACCTCGCCTTTATCAGGAGATCGTCCAAGTACGGGATAATTAAAACTCCCTTCTTGCGAAGGAGTATCATCATTTCGGCCATTACCTTGGTAAAGACCCTCGGTGCCGTGGATAACCCAAACGGCAGCGTCTGGAACTGATAGTGACAGTCCTGTACCACAAATCTGAGGTACTCCTGGTGCGGAGGGTAAATGGGGACATGCAGGTACGCATAGGGATACCATGTAATCCCCCTCCTCCAGGCTCGCAATAACCGCCCTGAGCGATTCCATCTTGAACTTGAACCTTTTGATATAAGTGTTCAAGGCTTTTAAATTTAAGATGGGTCTCACCGAACCGTCCGGTTTCGGTACCACAAACATTGTGGAGTAGTAACCCTTTCCTTGCTGAAGGAGGGGTACCTTGACGATCACTTTCTGTGAATACAGTTTTTGAATAGCCACCAACACTGCCTCCCTGGAGGGAGTTGCCGGCAAGGCAGATTTTAGGAAACGGCGGGGGGGGGAGACGTCTCGAATTCCAGCCTGTACCCCTGAGATACTACTTGAAGGACCCAGGGATCCACTTGTGAGAGAGCCCACTGTGTGCTGAAAAACCTGAGACGTGCCCCCACCGTTCCCGATTCCGCCTGAGCAGCCCTAGCGTCATGCTGTGGACTTACCGGACGCAGGGGAGGACTTCTGCTCCTGGGAACTAGCTGTGTGCTGCAGCTTTTTCCCCCTTCCTCTGCCCCTCGGCAGAAAGGATGAGCCTCTAGCCCGCTTATTTTTCTGGGGCCGAAAGGACTGTACCTGATAATACGGTGCTTTCTTTTGCTGTGGGGTAGCCTGTGGCAAAAAAGTCGATTTCCCAGCAGTAGCTGTGGAAACGAGGTCTGAAAGACCTTCCCCAAAAAGTTCCACCCCTTTATAGGGTAAAACTTCCATGTGCCGCTTGGAGTCGGCATCACCTGACCATTGCCTAGTCCAGGCCTGGCCAACCTGTGGCTCTCCAGATGTTGTGAAACTACACATACCAGCATGCCCTGCCACAGTTCTAGCATTCCCTAATAGCAAAACTGTGGCAAAGCATGATGGGACATGCAGTTTTACAACAGCTGGAGAGCCACATGTTGGCCAGGCCTGGCCTAGTCCATAACCCCCGTCTGGCGGCAATGGACATAGCGCTTATTTTTGATGCCAGCCGGCAAATATCCCTCTGTGCATCACGCATGTATAAGACCGCGTCTTTTATATGGTCAATCGTTACCATGGATAGGGACAATATTTTGCCAACAATGTTTTCCGACAGGGAGTCTGACCACGCCGCAGCAGCACTGCACATCCAAGCTGATGCAATAGCGGGTCTCAATATAATGCCAGTGTGTGTGTATATATAGCTTTTAGGGTACTTTCCAGCTTTCTATCAGCAGGTTCTTTTAGGGCGGCCGTATCCGGAGACGGTAGTGCCACCTTCTTTGATAAGCGTGTCAGCGCTTTATCTACCCTAGGGGGTGTTTCCCAGCGTGACCTATCCTCTGGCGGGAAAGGGTACGCAGCCATTAACCGTTTAGAAATGATCAATTTCTTATCTGGGGAAGTCCACGCTTCCTCACACACCTCATTTAATTCGTCAGATGCAGGAAAAACTACTGGTAGTTTCTCACCAAACATAATACCCTTTTTTGTGGTACCTGGGGTATCATCAGAAATGTGTAATACATTTTTCATAGCCTCAATCATATAACGGGTGGATCTATTGGAGGGTACACTCGTCTCATCATCGTCGACACTGGAGTCGGTATCCGTGTCGACATCTGTATCTGTCATCTGAGGTAGCGGGCGTTTTATAGCCCCTGATGACATTTGAGACGCTTGGACAGGCACCAGCTGAGTAGCCGGCTGTCCTATGTCGTCAAACCTTTTATGTAAGGAGCTGACACTGTCACGTAATTCCTTCCATAAGTCCATCCACACTGGTGTCGACCCCGCAGGGGGTGACATCACATTCACAGGCATTTGCTCCGCCTCCACATCATTATCCTCATCATACATGTCGACACAGCAGTACCGACACACAGCAGACACACAGGGAATGCTCTTACAGAGGACAGGACCCCACAAAGCCCTTTGGGGAGACAGAGGGAGAGTATGCCAGCACACACCAGGGCGCTATATAACACAGGGATATCACTATACAGAGTGTTTTCCCCTATAGCTGCCTATAATATATATATATATATACTGCGCCTAAATTGTGCCCCCCCTCTCTTTTTTTACCCTTTCTGTAGTGCAGGACTGCAGGGGAGAGCCAGGGAGCTTCCTTCCAGCGAAGCTGTGAGGGAATAATGGCGCCAGTGTGCTGAGGGAGTTGGCTCCGCCCCTTTTTCGGCGGGCTTTCTCCCGCTATTTTATCGTTTCTGGCAGGGGTTAATATACACCTATATAGCCTCTGGGGCTATATATGGTGTTAGTTTTGCCAGCCAAGGTGTTATTATTGCTGCTCAGGGCGCCCCCCCCCCCAGCGCCCTGCACCCATCAGTGACCGCAGTGTGTGGTGTGCATGAGGAGCAATGGCGCACAGCTGCAGTGCTGTGCGCTACCTTGGAGAAGACAGAAGTCTTCAGCCGCCGATTTTCCGGACCACCTTCTTGTTTCTGGCTCTGTAAGGGGGACGGCGGCGCGGCTCCGGGAACGGACGACGAGGTCGGGTCCTGTGTTCGATCCCTCTGGAGCTAATGGTGTCCAGTAGCCTAAGAAGCCCAAGCTACCACCACTTAGGTAGGTTCGCTTCTTCTCCCCTTAGTCCCTCGTTGCAGTGAGCCTGTTGCCAGCAGGTCTCACTGAAAATAAAAAACCTAAACTATACTTTCTTCTAGGAGCTCAGGAGAGCCCCTAGTGTGCATCCAGCTCAGCCGGGCACAGAAATCTAACCGAGGCTTGGAGGAGGGTCATAGGGGGAGGAGCCAGTGCACACCAGATAGACCTAAATCTTTCTTTAGATGTGTCCAGTCTCCTGCGGAGCCGTCTATTCCCCATGGTCCTTACGGAGTCCCCAGCATCCACTAGGACGTCAGAGAAATAGAAGTGTTAATAGTTTATTTTTTTTTATCAAAAACAAAAAACAAAATGCAAGGTGAATTAACAGAAGAGAAATCTAAATCAAAATCAATATTTGGTATGACCACCATTTGCAGTCAAAACAGAATTAACCCTTTTAGGTACACTTGTACAAAGTAAGGTATTTTGTAAGATTATAGTCAGGTGTATGATTAATCATACAAAACAGGTGATAATGATCATCATTTTCATATGTAGGTTGAAACGGTCATAACTGAAACAGCTGTGTAGGTGGCTTAAAGCTGGGTGAAGAACAGCCAAACTCTGCTACAAAAGGTGAAGGTGGAGAAGACAGTTTCATGTCACAGGTCATACACCATGGCAAGACTGAGCACAGCAACAAGGTAGTTATACTGCATCAGCAAGGTCTCTCCCAGATAAAAATGTCAAAACAGACTGGAGTTTCAAGATCTGCTGTTCAAGTTCTTTTAAAGAAGCCCCCCCCACCCCCCAAAAAAAAAAAAAAAACAGGACAACGTTGAGGAATGTAGACACAGGGGTCAGACAAGGAAACTTCATGCTTACTTCCCTTCGAAATCAGAATGTGTCCAGCAGTCCCATCAGCTCAGAACTGGCAGAAAACAGTGGGACCCCGGTACTTCCATCTAATGTTTGGAGAAGAACAGAAGTGGTCTTCATGGAAAAACTGCACCAAAAAGCCATACTTTTTATGTGGAAACAAGGCCAAGCGACTCAGCTATGCATGAAAACACATGAACTAGGGTGCAGAAAAATGGTAGCAGGTGCTCTGGACTGATTAGTCAAAATTTTTAAATATCTGGCTGTAACAGGCAGTTTGTTAGCCCAAAAGGCTGGAGAGCGGTACAATAATGAGTGTCTGCAGGCACACAGGCATAGTGGAGGTTTCTTGCAGGTTTGGGGCAGCATTTCAGCAAATGGAGTTGAAGATTTGTTCAGGATTAATGGTGCCCTCAGTGCCAAGAAATACAGCAGGTACCTATTCATCACACGATACAATCAGGGAGGCTGATTGGCTCCAAATGTATTCTGCACCAGGACAACGACCCCAAACACACAGCCAATGTCATTAAGAACTATCTTCAGTGTAAAAAAGATCAAGGAGTCCTGGAAGTGATGATATTGCCCCCACAGAGCTCTGATCTTAACATCAATGGCATTAGCTGAAGAGAAACTGATCTGAACAAGCCTATATCCAAAGATCTGTTGCTAGCTCTCCAATATGTTTGAAACAACCTCCCCGACTACTTCCTTCAAAACCTGTGTGCAAGTGTACCTAGAAGAATTGATTCTGTTTTGAAGGCAAAGTGTGGTTACACCAAATATTGATTTGAGTTAGATTTATCTTCAGTTCATTCACTTTGCATTTTGTTAATTGATAAAATGTAACATTTCAAAAGCATTCTTACTTTGTAGATTTTTTTTACCAAACCTGCCTATAACTTTTGCACAGTACTGTAGTTGCCAACTTTTCAAAAACAAAAATTCTAGGGACTCACTTCTAATTATCTGTTCAGCTAAACACAAGAGAGAGGGTGGGTGGGTGGTGGTGGGGTATTCCATTGTTGCCCCCCACGGCTACCACAAAGGGGCACAAAACAGAGCAATTCAAATTGCTGCTCCGGTCGGGCACCTATTAGACACAGGAGAGCCTGCCTCCTGAGACGACGAGAAGAAATGTGCATAGAGTCCATGGTTGCAATAAGCAGGACTTTAGATGGGGTTAGCTATTATTTACAGCTAAAACCTAGTTAGGCGCTTAAAAAGTAATGGGTGCCCCCCCCCCCCCAGAAAAAACTGAATTGCCGCTATAACATGAACTACAGTCTCTTAACACGGGAGCACTACACTCATTTTGCTTATAAGATCATTTTAAATGCCCCTCTTCAATAAATGTCAAAGTTAATCAAATAACAAAAATGTGTCAAGAGGCACTTCCAGTGCACATTAGAACAAAACGGAACACTTAAAGGCCTTACATTCTAAACTGCTGCCCATACACCTAGATTTGTCAGATCTGGACGGATGGACTCAAAACCTGGTAATGGATGAGCGCAAACGACAGTTGTCCATTTGCTCCTAAATGCCGTAAAACTGACAAAAACGGACGTGGCTTTAACCAATTTGTTTAAATGACCATTTTTGTCTGTATTCCAGTGTTTGGGATCAAATGGTCAACTGTCGTTTGCTCTCATCCATTACCAGATTTTCATTCCAACCAGCGAGATCTGACAATAAACCTGTAGGTGTATGGCCAGCTTAAGGCCTTAAACTGGGTACACACTGGCCGATATACCGCAGGTCCATCGGCCAGTGTGTACGAATACTAGGTCTCTGAACTCAATCGTTCACAGACCCATCGCATCAGCCAAGCTGCACAGCCAATAATATATTGGCACGCCGGTGTGTGTGTGTATACGGGCGGTCAGCCGACTGCCCGTACACAAGCTGCAGCAACCAGCGATGACTGACTGCTGAACTGGGCGGGCGTGTGTAAATGCCCACCCAGTTCATGACGACATCAGTCCCCAACGGATCGGGCAGTGTGTATACATAGCACACTGCCCGATACAGCATTAGATATATCTGCAGATCAACTGATCTGCAGATATAGCTTTAGGTGTGTACCCAGCATAACACTCACCAACACTAGTTTAAACGCCTGTGAATATATTATATAATATATATTGCATATCTTTTCTATACACGCCCAGGAGGTGCACTATTAATCAAAATACATTTACTTTGTAATTTACACAGTAAATAAAACAATTTGCAGTCCTGAAATCAAACCGCTCCAAACATGACTAACACAGCAATTGGGAATTTTGTCATTAGCACCAGTGGTTCCTGTAGACGCATTTACTAGAGGCCTAAAATCTCTGCATTCACCAGGCTCAGGGCAATGAATTACAGATCCCACCTATATTTATATAATAAGATTTTAAACCTACCGGTAAATCTTTTTCTCGTAGTCCGTAGAGGACCATGGGGGCAGGAGACATGGGCACTTTAAGAAAGACTTTGGATCTGGGTGTGCACTGGCTCCTCCCTCTATGCCCCTCCTCCAGACCTCAGTTAGAGAAACTGTGTTCAGAGGAGACGGACAGTACGAGAAAAGGATTTTTGTTAATCCAAGGGCAAGATTCATACCAGCCACACTAATCACACCGTATAACTTGTGATATACTATCTAGTTAACAGTATGAAAAAAACAACATAGCATCGGTCCAAAACCGATGAAACTAACATAACCCTTATGTTAGCAATAACTATATACAAGTCTTGCAGAAGTAGTCCGCACTTGGGACAGGCGCCCAGCATCCTCTACGGACTACGAGAAAAAGATTTACCGGTAGGTTTAAAATCTTATTTTCTCTAATGTCCTAGAGTATGCTGGGGACTCCGTAAGGACCATGGGGATTATACCAAAGCTCCCAAACGGGCGGGAGTGCGCGGATGACTCTGCAGCACCGATTGAGCAAACAGGAGGTCCTCCTCAGCCAGGGTATCATACTTATAGAACTTTGCAAAGGTGTTTGACCCCGACCAAGTAGCAGCTCGGCACAGCTGCAGTGCAGAGACCCCTCAGGCAGCCGCCCAAGAAGAGCCCACCTTCCTAGTGGAATGGGCCTTAACCGATTTTGGTAACGGCAATCCTGCCGTAGAATGCACCTGCTGAATCGTGTTACAAATCCAGCGAGCAATAGTCTGCTTTGAAGCAGGAGCGCCAACCTTGTTGGCAGCATACAGGACAAACAGCGCTTCTGTTTTCCTGACTCTAGCCGTTCTGGCCACGTAGATTTTCAAAGCCCTGACCACATCAAGGGACTCTGAATCCTCCAAGTCACGCGTAGCCACAGGCATGACAATAGGTTGGTTCATATGAAAGGATGAGACCACTTTAGGTAGGAACTGAGGACGGGTCCGCAATTCCGCTCTATCCATATGGAAAACCAGATAGGGGCTTTTATGTGATAAAGCCGCTAATTCCGAAACTCGCCTAGCTGAAGCCAAGGCTAACAACATAACCACCTTCCAGGTGAGATATTTCAACTCCACCGTTTTAAGTGGTTAAACCAATGTGACTTAAGGAAACTTAACACCACGTTAAGGTCCCAAAGCGCCACCGGAGGTACAAAAGTAGGCTGAATATGCAGTACTCCCTTCACAAAAGTCTGTACTTCTGGGAGAGAGGCCAATTCCTTTTGAAAGAAAATGGATAAGGCTAAAATCTGAACCTTAATGGATCCTAATTTTAGGCCCAAATTCACTCCAGTTTGTAGGAAGTGAAGGAAACGGCCCAGATGGAATTCTTCCGTAGGAGCATTCCTGGCCTCACACCAAGAAACATATTTTCGCCATACACGGTGACAATGTTTAGATGTCATGTCCTTCCTAGCCTTTATTAGCGTAGGAATGACCTCATCCGGAATACCCTTATCCGCTAGGATCCGGCGTTCAACCGCCATGCCGTCCAACGCAGCCGCGGTAAGTCTTGGAATAGACAGGGCCCCTGTTGCAACAGGTCCTGTCTTAGAGGAAGAGGCAACGGATCTTCTGTGAGTATTTCCTGCAGATCCGGATACCAGATCCTTCGAGGCCAATCTGGAACAATGAGGATTGTTCTCACTCCTCTTTTTCTTACTATTCTCAACACCTTGGGTATGAGAGGTAGAGGGGGAAATACATAGACCGACTGGAACACCCACGGTGTCACTAGGGCATCTACAGCTACTGCCTGAGGGTCTCTTGACCTGGTGCAATACCCCTGTAGCTTGTTGAGGCGGGACGCCATCATGTCTATCTGTGGCAGTTCCCACTGACTTGCAATCTGTGCGAAGGCTTCCTAAAGAAGTCCTCTCTTGGATGCAGGTCGTGTCTGCTGAGGAAGTCTGCTTCTCAGTTGTCCACTCCCGGAATGAACTGCTGAAAATGCGCTTACATGATTTTCCGCCCAGCGGAGAATCCTGGTGGCTTCTGCCAGTTCCACTCTGCTCTTTGTGCCGCCTTGGCAGTTTACATGAGCCACTGCGGTGATGTTGTCTGCCTGGATCAGAAATGGTAGGTCGCAAAGCAATGTTTCCGCATGCCGAAGGGCGTTGTATATGGCCCTCAGCTCCAGGATGTTGATTTGAATACAAGTTTTTTTACTTGACCCAAAGACCTTTGAAGTTTCTTCCCTGTGTGACTGCTCCCCCACCTCGGAGGCTCGCGTCCGTGGCTACCAGAATCCAGTCCTGGATGGAGAACCTGCGACCCTGCAGAAGGTGAGCACTCTGCAGCCACCATAGGAGAGACCCTGGCCCTGGGTGATTAACTGATGCATCTGTAGATGTGATCCGGACCACTTGTCCCGTAGATCCCATTGGAAAGTCCACGCATGGAACCTGCCGAAGGGAATGGCCCCGTAAGATGCCACCATCTTTCCCAGGACCCGAGTGCAGTGATGCACTGACACCTGTTTTGGCTTTAATAGGTTTTTTACCAGAGTCATTAGTTCCTGGGCCTTCTCTATCGGAAGATAAACCCATTTCTGGTCCGTATTCAGAATCATACCCAAGAAAGGCAGATGAGTCATAGGAACCAACTGTGACTTCGGGATATTGAGAATCCAGCCGAGTTGCTGTGACACCTTCAGCGAAAGTGACACGCTGTTCAACAACTGCTCTTTTGATCTCGCCCTTATTAGGAGATCGTCCAAGTATGGGATAATTGTGACTCCTTGCTTGCGTAGGAGCACCATCATTTCCGCCAATTACCCTGAAATTGGTAATGACAATACTGTACCATAATTCTCAGGTACGCCTGATGTGGTGGATAAATGGGAACATGAAGGTATGCAGCCTTTATGTCTAGATACACCATAAAATCCCCCCCTTCCAGGCTGGCGATGATCGCTCTGAGCGATTCCACCTTGAATTTGAACCTTTTCAAGTATAGGTTCAGAGATTTTAATTTTAAAATAGGTCTGACCGAACCGTCCGGTTTCAGGACTACAGCCAAGGTTGAGTAATATCCCCTTCCTTGTTGAAGGAGGGGAACCTTGAGCACCACCTGTTGGAGATACAATGTGTGAATTGTATTTAATATTATCTCCCTTTCTGGGGGAGAAGCCGGTAGGGCTGATAAGGAAAACCGGCGAGGAGGCACCTCTTCGAATTCCAGCTTGTAACCCTGAGAAACAATTTCTATTGCCCAGGGATCCACCTGTGAGTGAACTCAGATGTGGCTGAAGAGTCAAATACGTGCTCCCACTGGGGCGGACTCCCTTAGCGGAGCCCCAGCATCATGCGGTGGATTTAGTAGAGGCCGGGGAGGACTTCTGTTCCTGGGAATTAGCTGTGCCCTGCGCCCTTACCTCTGGTAAGAAAGGACGCTCCTCTCGTACTTTCTTGTTTTTCTGCGACCGAAAGGACTGCATTTGATAATGTCGTGCTTTCTTAGGCTGTGAGGGAATATAAGGCAAAAGAGCAGATTTACCAGCCATAGCTGTGGAGACCAGGTCCGAGAGCCCTTCTCCACACAATTCCTCACCCTTGTAAGGTAAAACCGCCATATGCCTCTTTTAGTCGGCATCACCTGTCCATTGCATGTTCCACAGGACACGTCTAGCAGAAATCGACATAGCGTTGACTCTAGAACCCAGTAGACCAATGTCTCTGAGCATGTCTAATATATAAGACAGCATCTTTTATATATCCTAGGGTCAATAACATGGTATCCTTATCTAGGGTTTCAATCTCCGCTGATAAGGTATCTGTCCACGCTGCTACAGCGTTATAAACCCATGCCGACACAATCGCCGGTCTGAGTAGTGTATCAGAATGTGAGTAAATGGACTTCAAAGTACTTTTCTGCATGCTATCTGCAGGATCCCTGAGGGTAGCTGTATCTTGGTATGTCAGCGCTGCCTTTTGGGTAAATGTGTCAACGCCTTGTCCACCCTATGGGAGGATTCCCATCGTATCCTGGCCCTAGCAGGGAAAGGATACGCCATGAGAATTCTTTTGGGAAACTGCAGTTTCTTGTCTGGAGATTCCCTCTCTTTTTCACACAATTCATTTGGTTCATGAGAGGGGGGAAATGTTATCTTAGCTTTCTTCCCCTTAAACATGTGTACCCTCGTGTCAGGGACAGATGGGTCATCAGTGATATGCAAAACATCTTTTATTACAGAAAATCATATATTGAATACTTTTCTGCCAGTTTTGGCTGTAACTTTGCATCATCGTAGTCGACACTGGAGTCAGACTCCGTGTCGGTATCAGTGTCTATTATTTTGGATAGTGGGCATTTTGAGACTCTGAAGGTCCCTGCGACATAGGGATAGACATGGGTAGATTCCCTCCCTGTCTGTTCTCTAATCTTTTGTGCAATAAATTTACTTTAGCACTTAATTCCACATATCCAGTCAGGTGTCGGCGTTGTCGACAGAGACACCACACACACACACATTTGCTCCATCTCCTCCTTAGAAGAGACTTTTACCTCAGACATGTCGACACACACGTACCGACACACCACACACTCAGGGAATCCTCTAATATGAAGACAGTTCCCCCACAAGGCCCTTTGGAGAGACAGAGAGAGAGAGTATGCCAGCACACACCCAGCGCTAATACCCCAGGAAAAAACACACAATGTGTTTACCCAGTAGCGGTGTAATACTATTATTTGCTGCCAATTATGTGCCCCCCCACTTCTCTGAAACCCCCTTTCACCGTGGATATGCAGGGGAGAGTCCAGGGTGCTTCCTCTCAGCTGTGCTGTGGAGAAAATGGCGCTGGTGAGTGCTGAGGGAGAAGCCCCGCCCCCTCGGCGGCAGGCTTCTGTCCCACTTAAATATAATAAAAACTGGCGGGGGCTCTTTATATATACAGTGCCTAGAGATAGATAGATAGATAGATAGATAGATAGATAGATAGATAGATAGATATACACACATATATCTTTTGCCAGAAATGAGGTTTATATTGCTGCCCAGGGGGCCCCCCGCTGCGCCCTGCACCCTTACAGTGACTGCCGTGTGGGAGCAATGGCGCACAGCTGCACTGCTGTGCGTTACCTCAGTGAAGATCATGAAATCTTCTGCCGCCTCTGAAGTCTTCTTTTCTTCTCATACTCACCCGGCTTCTATCTTCCGGCTCTGTGAGGAGGACGGCGGCGCGGCTCCGGGACGAACTCCAGGGTGAGACCTGTGTTCTGACTCCCTCTGGAGCTAATGGTGTCCAGTAGCCTAAGAAGCAGAGCCTTGAAACTCACAGAAGTAGGTCTGCTTCTCTCCCCTCAGTCCCTCGATGCAGGGAGTCTGTTGCCTTCAGGCTCCCTGAAAATAAAAAACCTAACAAATATACTTTCTGTCAGAAAGCTCAGGAGAGCTATCTGAAAAGCACCCAGTCTCCACTGGGCACAGTATCAAAACTGAGGTCTGGAGGAGGGGCATAGAGGGAGGAGCCAGTGCACACCCAGATCCAAAGTCTTTCTTAAAGTGCCCATGTCTCCTGCGGAGCCCGTCTATCCCCATGGTCCTTACGGAGTCCCCAGCATCCTCTAGGACGTTAGAGAGAATTTTTTATATATATATATATATATATACATATACACATACACACACACATACATACAGCGGCGGAATGGGGTTCTCATTCAGCCCGGGCATTCAAAGGGGGTGCGCGCACATCACAGGGACGCACCACCACAATGTACGGGGGCGTGTCACAAGTCATGGGGACATGGACTCATGGTACACCCCCGGTACCATGGCAACACTTGCTGGGGGCGGGGGCACACCACGGATCCAGGGGCTTGGACTTGCGGCACACCCCCATTTCCATGAAGCCCGGCTGAAGCAAAGAGAGCCAGAGGCTATGCGCAACCTTCCCAACTCTCTGAGGGACCATCAGTCCACATGCCCTGCTATAATATATATATATACATATACATATATGTACATACATAAACACATACATAACTAACTAGCAACCAGTTATCCTCGCAGATCGCAGCCCCGGTTACAGTATAGTTATGACAGACATAGATATCCCACCCTGCCCTGAGGCTTGTTACCTGTAGATTTGTCCCGTTGGACGCCATATCTCACCAGCACCCTCCTCACCAAATAATATCAGTATATAAGTAATTTCTGACACCTCTTTCTGCTCGGCACCTCAAAGATACCACACAAGACGCCTGTTCCGGGTGTGTAGAAACACCCTCGGGTTCCTTTTACTTCCGTGTGGTCTGTGGCGCGGAACACTTCCGGATTACGTCAGCGGGGAAGCAGCCAACCTGCTAGCTCAGCGAAACCGAGCACATGACAGGGCGCAATGACGCTGCTGACGTCACGGAGCCGCACCCGCCTGCTATAACAGGCGAGCCCGGCATCGCGTATCAGGTAAGCCGCAGCGCAGGCGCAGAATAGCAGTGAGCTGCCAGCACGGGCGCGACCCGGGTGACCGCTTACCAACCCGTCACTTAACCTGTGACGCAGAAGCACGCGGTGGATTGGGTGCAGTCATGTGATGCGTGTGCTCACTGCTACAGTCCTGCTCCTGCTGCATGAGGAGTTCGTTGTAGTAATAATACATACCCTTCAACATGACCCGCCCCACTAGGTACAAAATGCTCTGTTTCTGGACTTCCCTCTTAATTTATGATTTCCATCACCTGTGTCGAACTAGTTAAATGATAAGAAAGCTGTTTCTTCACAGGTGATGGCAATAATAAATTAAGAGGGAAGTCCAGTAACAGAGCATTTTGTACCTAGTGGGGTGGGTCATGTTGGAGGGTATGATAATATAGACGTGGGGGAGATGTATCAAACCTTACAAAGACTGGAAGTAGCGTCGGTCTCATTTTATAGAATGCGCTTGATAATTTCTAGCTAGAGGCAGCTACACCATAGTTTTATAGCCAGACACATTCAAGTCTTTCCTATTGTATAGTACAGCATGCCGCTTAAGGGAGAGAGGGTGGTCCGCTGCGCCCCTGCTAACCAACCCCAATATCATCCCTACTGAAATAATACTCGGAGACAAGATCTGGGATTGAATCACTCGCCACAGTTCTTTATTAACCATTACCTTTTCTCTAACGTCCTAGTGGATGCTGGGGACTCCGTAAGGACCATGGGGAATAGATGGGCTCTGCAGGAGACAGGGCACTTTAAGAAAGAATTAGGATACTGGTGTGTACTGGCTCCTCCCTCTATGTCCCTCCTCCAGTTTGAATCTGTGCCCGGACGAGCTGGGTGCAACTTCGTGAGCTCTCCTGAGCTTGCTAAAAAGAAAGTATTTTGATTAGGATTTTTTATTTTCAGAGAGATCTGCTGGCAACAGACTCTCTGCTACGTGGGACTGAGGGGAGAGAAGCAGCCCTACTCACTGAAGATAGGTCCTGCTTCTTAGGCTACTGGACACCATTAGCTCCAGAGGGATCGCAGACCCTCCAACATGACCCGCCCCACTAGGTACAAAATGCTCTGTTTCTGGACTTCCCTCTTAATTTATGATTTCCATCACCTGTGTTGAACTAGTTAAATGATAAGAAAGCTGTTTCTTCACCGGTGATGGCAATAATAAATTAAGAGGGAAGTCCAGAAACAGAGCATTTTGTACCTAGTGGGGCGGGTCATGTTGGAGGGTATGGGATCGTACACAGGGACGCACCCTTGGTCGTCCGATCCCGGAGCCGCGCCGCCGTCCCCCTCGCAGAGCCAGAAGACAGAAGCCGGCGTGAGAAGCAAGAAGACTTCGAAATCGGCGGCAGAAGACTCCAGTCTTCATATGAGGTAGCGCACAGCACTGCAGCTGTGCGCCATTGCTCCCACACTAAACCCACACACTCCGGTCACTGTAGGGTGCAGGGCGCAGGGGGGGGCGCCCTGGGCAGCAATTGGGAACCTCTTGGCAAAAAGCAGCATATATACAGTTGGGCACTGTATATATGCATGAGCCCCCGCCATTATTTTACACACAAAACGCGGGACAGAAGCCCGCCGCTGAGGGGGCGGGGCTTCTTCCTCAGCACTCGCCAGCGCCATTTTCTCTCCACAGCTCCGCTGAGAGGAAGCTCCCCAGGCTCTCCCCTGCAGAATCACGGTAGAAAGAGGGTAAAAAGAGAGGGGGGGCACATAAATTTGGCGCAAAAACAGTTTATACAGCAGCTACTGGGTTAACACTAAATTACTGTGTGATTCCTGGGTCATATAGCGCTGGGGTGTGTGCTGGCATACTCTCTCTCTGTCTCTCCAAAAGGCCTTGTGGGGGAACTGTCTTCGAATAGAGCATCCCCTGTGTGTGTGGTGTGTCGGTACGCTTGTGTCGGCATGTTTGACGAGGAAGGCTATGTGGAAACAGCGGGTACAAATGAATGTGGGGTCGCCGCCGACACCCGATTGGATGGATATGTGGAAGGTTTTAAATGATAATGTAAATTCCTTGCATAAAAGGTTGGATAAAGCTGAAGCCTTGGGACAGTCAGGGTCTCAACCCATGCCTGATCCTACATCGCAGAGGCCGTCAGGGTCTCAGAAGCACCCACTATCCCAAATTGTTGACACAGATATCGACACGGATTCTGACTCCAGTGTCGATGGCGATGATTCAAAGTTGCAGCCTAAAATGGCTAAAGCCATCCGCTACATGATTATAGCAATGAAAGATGTGTTGCACATCACAGACGAAACCCCAGTCCCTGACAAGAGGGTTTATATGTATGGGGAGAAAAGGCAAGAGGTGACCTTTCCCCCTTCACATGAGTTAAATGAGTTATGTGAAAAAGCTTGGGAATCTCCAGATAGAAAACTGCAGATTTCCAAACGGATGCTTATGGCGTATCCTTTCCCGCCAACGGACAGGTTACGCTGGGAATCCTCCCCTAGGGTAAACAAAGCTTTAACACGCTTATCCAAGAGGGTAGCCCTGCCGTCACAGGATACGGCCACCCTTAAAGATGCTGCGGATAGGAAGCAGGAGGGTATCCTGAAGTCCATTTATACACATTCAGGTACCTTACTACGGCCGGCGATTGCGTCGGCCTGGATGTGTAGTGCTGCAGCAGCATGGACAGATACCTTATCTGAGGAACTTGATACCTTGGACAAGGATACTATATTACTAACCCTGGGGCATATAAAAGACGCTGTCCTATATATGAGAGATGCTCAAAGAGACATTAGCCTACTGGGCTCTAGAATTAATGCTATGTCGATTTCTGCCAGAAGGGTCCTGTGGACTTGGCAATGGACAGGTGATGCCGACTCAAAAAGGCACATGGAGGTTTTACCTTACAAGGGTGAGGAATTGTTTGGGGACGGTCTCTCGGACCTGGTCTCCACAGCTACGGCTGGAAAGTCAAATTTTTTGCCATTTGTTCCCTCACAACCTAAGAAAGCACCGTATTACCAAATGCAGTCCTTTCGATCACCAAAAGGCAAGAAAGTCAGAGGTGCGTCCTTTCTTGCCAGAGGCAGGGGTAGAGGAAAGAAGCTGCACAATACAGCTAGTTCCCAGGAACAGAAGTCCTCCCCGGCTTCCACTAAATCCACCGCATGACGCTTTGGCTCCACAGGCGGAGCCAGGCCCAGTGGGGGCACGTCTCCGAAATTTCAGCCACAAGTGGGTTCACTCACAGGTGGATCCCTGGGCTATAGAGATTGTGTCTCAGGGATACAAGCTGGAATTCGAAGTGATGCCCCCTCACCGTTACCTAAAATCGGCCCTGCCAGCTTCCCCCATAGAGAGGGAAATAGTGTTAGCTGCAATTCACAAATTGTATCTCCAGCAGGTGGTGGTAAAGGTTCCCCTCCTTCAACAGGGAAGGGGTTACTATTCGACAATGTTTGTGGTACCGAAACCGGACGGTTCGGTCAGACCCATATTGAATTTGAAATCCCTGAACATATACCTGAAAAGGTTCAAGTTCAAGATGGAATCGCTCAGAGCGGTCATCGCAAGCCTGGAGGAGGGGGATTTTATGGTGTCTCTGGACATAAAGGATGCTTACCTTCATGTCCCCATTTATCCACCTCATCAGGAGTACCTCAGATTTGTGGTACAGGATTGTCATTACCAATTCCAGACGTTGCCGTTTGGTCTCTCCACGGCACCGAGAATATTTACCAAGGTAATGGCAGAAATGATGGTGCTCCTGCGAAAGCAAGGAGTCACAATTATCCCATACTTGGACGATCTCCTCATAAAGGCGAGGTCCAGAGAGCAGTTGCTGATCAGCGTAGCACGCTCTCGGGAGGTGTTATAACAGCACGGCTGGATTCTGAATATTCCAAAGTCGCAGCTGGTTCCTACGACGCGTCTGCCCTTTCTGGGCATGATTCTGGACACAGACCAGAAGAAGGTTTTACTCCCGACGGAGAAGGCTCAGGAACTCATGACACTGGTCAGAGACCTCCTAAAACCAAAACAGGTGTCCGTGCATCATTGCACGCGAGTCCTGGGAAAGATGGTGGCGTCATACGAGGCCATTCCCTTCGGCAGGTTCCATGCGAGGACCTTTCAATGGGATCTGTTGGACAAGTGGTCCGGATCGCATCTACAGATGCATCGGCTGATCACCCTATCCCCCAGGGCCAGGGTGTCTCTTCTGTGGTGGCTACAGAGTGCTCACCTTCTCGAGGGCCACAGATTCGGCATTCAGGACTGGATCCTGGTGACCACGGATGCAAGCCTCCGAGGGTGGGGGACAGTCACACAGGGAAGAAATTTCCAGGGTCTGTGGTCAAGTCAGGAGACTTGTCTTCACATCAATATCCTGGAACTAAGGGCCATATACAACGCCCTAAGTCAAGCGGTGACCCTGCTTCAAAACCAATCGGTGCTAATTCAATCAGACAACATCACCGCAGTGGCTCATGTAAACCGCCAAGGCGGCACAAGGAACAGGGTGGCGATGGCGGAAGCCACCAGAATTCTTCGCTGGGCGGAGAATCATGTAAGAGCACTGTCAGCAGTGTTCATTCCGGGAGTGGACAACTGGGAAGCAGACTTCCTCAGACACGACCTCCACCCGGGAGAGTGGGGACTTCATCAAGAAGTCTTCGCGCAGATTGCAGGTCGGTGGGGACTGCCACAGGTGGACATGATGGCATCCCGCCTCAACAAAAAGCTACAGAGGTATTGCGCCAGGTCAAGAGACCCTCAGGCGATAGCTGTAGACGCACTAGTGACACCGTGGGTGTTCCACTCAGTTTATGTGTTTCCTCCTCTTCCTCTCATACCCAAGGTGCTGAGAATCATAAGACAAAGAGGAGTGAGAAAAATACTCATTGTTCCGGATTGGCCAAGAAGGACTTGGTATCCAGAGCTGCAAGAAATGCTCACAGAGGACTCAGGGCCGGCGCCACCACTAGGCAGCTTTAGGCAGCTGCCTATGGGCGGCTGCCACTGGAGGGCGGAGCCGCACGCTGCAGATGAATGCTTCCTTTATTCTTTCATTAGCTGAGCTGCTCCTCTTTCTTAAAAGACGAGGAGCAGGGATGTCACGGCCGCTTAACTGTAACCAGCTAGCACAGTAAGTGTAACCCATCGGTTTTATGCAGATAAAGTAAGCAGCATGCTGGTGATAGGTTCTCCGTACATTTGAACTACAACACTGTATGATCCTCTCTCTGCAATCACCCCTCCACCCCTCTCTCCCTGCAATAGCATCCACATATTCCCTCCCCGCACCACGACAACAGCACCCTCCTATTCAGCCCCCCATGATCTTATCCCATGTTACCTGCCCCCCACAATTGCATCCCACACATTACAACCCATCTCACCCACAATTACACCCCCCAAATTGGCTGCGGTCGCATACCCCATATATTCTCACCTACCCCGCCCCCCCCCCCCCCCCTCTCTTTTCCACCCTTTATGATCGCAACATGCATACACTGCAATAACTGTGTGGCACCTGCACAAGGGGTCGCCCCTGCTGCACACACCCTGCCGTGAGGATGGGTCATGCTGGGCAAGTGACCTCAGTGGCAGTGCAAGAGGGGGGCACCTGTACGGAGACATGGTGAGGCTACTACAGGATGGAGATCATTACATGAGACTGGCTGTGTTGTTGGCTGCTTCAGTGAGTGAGTTAACTGATCTCTCCCTGTTTGCAGATCGCATGCTGGGAGTGAGGGACAGTCTGCAAAGTACTTGCCACTTTATAAGTGTATTCAAACAACTTTAAAGACACTTGTATATTGACAAGTAGTTGCAGACTGTCCCTCACTTCCAGCATGAGTGAGACCTCACAGACAGGGAGAAATGAGTCCAGTCGCTAGCTCTACCAACAATGTACACCAATGGGGGACCTATATTTTGTAATGATTGCTGTGTGCTGCACCCTTTGTTTTGTAATTAATGGTGGCAGGACCCACGACAGCAGCCCTATGCGTCAGATAATACATTTGTCCATCCTTCCTATTTCCTCCCCTCCCCATGTTTCTTTCCATATTGCATTCTGTACACCCCTCCCCTTTGTCAGCCCCGGCAACAAGGTACCAAGGAACCCTGAGTCTAGGTCCAAAATGCTTAGGGGTTGCTAGGTGCCAGTGTCAGCATGTATTACCAGCACCAGGTGTGTAAAAAATGTTTATTTAAATGTTTTTCGCTGTGCCGCAGCCCCACACCATCTCTGGCGGCTACGGTGATGTATGTGTTAACGCCTTGCAAGCTGCACCAGGAGATGGTTTGTAGGGGGCCGCTGCAGCCGGGACTTAGCCCCTGGACTGCAGTACTATGTACGAGAGCAGTGCTGCCTGCAAGGGGACCAGGAACACCGCCTCCCAAAGCAGCGATTCGACAGCTCTGCAGGCAGACAATCAGATTTACCCCCAGTGCGCTGAACAAGAGAAATTGAGTTGCCACATACTGGTGAGACCGGTATAGCCAGCTACCATTGTTACAATACAGTACGGTGGCACCAAGTTTAAATGCACCAATTGGCGCTTCGTGTACAGTGAAATGTCAGGTCCAGAGGATGTGGGCTGTGTAATGGGAACCAGTAGCGCTGGGATACCAGGGAAGGCAGCGCTGAGTAGACACAGCAAGCTAAGCACTGCAGCCAGGGCCGAGTTCCACAACTGCAGTGACTCATGCTGTTAACACCTGATTCACCATTAAATAGACCCAAATATACAATATAAAGGGCATGATGACGTGCAGCTCTGGCGCTTCTCTGTCCCTGCCTGTTTGGATCCCGCTGCCTAGAAGTAGCTGAGCAACCACCGCTGCAATGCCGGATGATTGCCAGCTGCCACAGCACATCAGATATAGGTGGTCTGGGGAAGGCGTGCATGGGTGGGAGTGCTGGGTTGAGATAGGGGGCCCCAAAGACATCAGTATACTTGGCTCCATGATTTCTGTCACTGGCCCTGCCTTTTATCTAAATGGCAGAGGTCCATCACCTAGTGGAATGCTGCTGCACTATGGCTCCTCCTATAAGTGACAGCCCAGGCAGATCAGTGAGTAACCAGCAGAGCTAACCTGACTGAAGAAAGCAGTGAAGATAGGATTTCCCAGCAAGTATTAAGGTA
This sequence comes from Pseudophryne corroboree, assembly GCF_028390025.1. Classification (NCBI taxonomy): domain Eukaryota; kingdom Metazoa; phylum Chordata; class Amphibia; order Anura; family Myobatrachidae; genus Pseudophryne; species Pseudophryne corroboree. The sequence goes on from NC_086448.1 coordinate 500,604,914, forward strand.
ATGTACCCCCTCCCCCCGAGAATGTTGGATACTTTAAGGGGGGAATCCAATTAAAGGTGAAGGGTACAAGTTGCTGTTGCAGTGGTGTTGAAATGCCGGCAGCGGCACTGCATCTCGCACCTCTCATGGCCTATTCTCATCCCGCATTAGTACATTTATGAAGGGGCAGTATTATGTAGCTTTGCCTAGGGTGCCTAGCAACCTTGCACCGCCCCTGCATGGCCTCTACCTCTAAGACAGGATCTGTTGCAACAGGGGCCCTGTCTGTTCCAAGACTAACCGCGGCTGCGTTTGACGGCATGGCGGTTGAACGCCGGATCCTAGCAGAAAAAGGCATTCCGGATGAGGTTATTCCTACGCTGATAAAGGCTAGGAAGGACGTGACGGCTAAACATTATCACCGTATATGGCGAAAATATTTTGCTTGGTGTGAGGCCAGGAATGCCCCTACAGAGGAATTCCAGCTGGGCCGTTTCCTTCACTTCCTACAGTCGGGAGTGACTTTGGGCCTAAAATTGGGGTCCATTAAGGTCCAGATTTCGTCCTTATCCATTTTCTTTCAAAAAGAACTGGCTTCTCTTCCTGAAGTTCAGACGTTTGTAAAGGGAGTGCTGCATATTCAGCCTCCATTTGTGCCTCCAGTGGCACCTTGGGGTCTTAACGTGGTGTTGAGTTTCCTGAAATCACACTGGTTTGAACCACTTAAAACCGTGGAGTTAAAATTTCTCACGTGGAAGGTGGTCATGCTGTTAGCCTTGGCTTCAGCTAGGCGTGTGTCAGAATTAGCGGCTTTGTCACATAAAAGCCCCTATCTGGTATTCCATATGGACAGGGCAGAATTGCGGACCCGTCCACAATTTCTGCCAAAAGTGGTGTCATCTTTTCATATGAACCAACCTATTGTGGTGCCTGTGGCTACTCGTGACTTGGAGGATTCCGAGTTGCTGGATGTGGTCAGGGCTTTGAAGGTTTATGTATCCAGAACGGCTAGAGTCAGGAAAACTGAGTCGCTGTTTATCCTGTATGCATCCAACAAGCTGGGTGCTCCTGCTTCAAAGCAAACTATTGCTCGCTGGATCTGTAACACGATTCAGCAGGCTCATTCTGCGGCTGGATTGCCGTTTCCAAAATCAGTAAAAGCCCACTCCAGAAGGAAGGTGGGCTCTTCTTGGGCGGCTGCCCGAGGGGTCTCGGCATTACAGCTTTGCCGAGCAGCTACTTGGTCAGGTTCAAACACTTTTGCAAAGTTCTACAAGTTTGATACCCTGGCTGAGGAGGACCTTGTGTTTGCTCATCCGGTGCTGCAGAGTCATCCGCACTCTCCCGCTCGTTTGGGAGCTTTGGTATAATCCCCATGGTCCTTACGGAGTACCCAGCATCCACTAGGACGTTAGAGAAAATAAGATTTTACTTACCGGTAAATCTATTTCTCTTAGTCCATAGTGGATGCTGGGCGCCCGTCCCAAGTGCGGACTTCTTCTGCAATACTTGTATATAGTTATTGCTTAAATAAGGGTTATGTTGGTTGCATCAGGGTTTATCTGATGCTCTGTTGTTGTTCATACTGTTAACTGGGTAGGTTTATCACGAGTTATACGGTGTGATTGGTGTGGCTGGTATGAGTCTTACCCTGGATTCCAAAATCCTTTCCTTGTACTGTCAGCTCTTCCGGGCACGGTTTCCTTAACTGAGGTCTGGAGGAGGGACATAGAGGGAGGAGCCAGTGCGCACCAGTATCCTAATTCTTTCTTAAAGTTCCCTGTCTATTGCGGAGCCCGTCTATTCCCCATGGTCCTTACGGAGTCCCCAGCATCCACTACGGACTACGAGAAATAGATTTACCGGTAAGTAAAATCTTATTATTTACAACTTACATTTTTTCCAGGGTAGGGGCAGAGAAACGGTGGGCAAGGCACAAAAACCCTATCAATGCCGATCATTGATTTACGACGGGGCGTGCCACATACCTACGCCGTAGACCCTCAGCAACACCCCCGCTATTGAGCCAGCCCCCGCAGATTCCTCTGGCCTGGTGCGCAGCCGTCGGCCCGCCGTCGACAGCTGGAGCCTGGCATGCGGCACCTCGCCGTCGGTGAATCTGCAACCTCAACTGGCTCCCGTCCTCCACCTGCCTTGCGCACCGCTTCCTCCTGCCATCCTCTTACCAACTGTGACAAAACAACATGCATAATCCCGACTTTGTCGACCACCATTGTATCCGTAAAAACATCCCATTTCCTTTCCAAGTTTTCCTTATTTATTTATTTATTTATTTATTTATTTTAAATTAACATACACAATGCTGACAGACATAGACACTCCAAATGTTGACAGGCATAGACCAAAACAATACAGTCCCTAAAAAGGGGGTGGGTGGGTGGGTGGGATCTCCGTCCGGCTCCCTCTTTAGTAATGCCGCTTCCCCTCCTGCCTCTGCTTTTAACCCCCTCCTGCCCATTCTTCCCTCCTGCTGCCCTACTGGCTGCCCTGTCCCCCCAGGTGTGAAAAGGAGGACGGGCATACCTGCCCTCGTCCCCCCCTTTCCCGCCGTTGGCCCGCGGCCGCATGTGCCGCCCCTCCCCCCTATATCGCCGCAGCGCCATTTTGGCGCCTATGCTCCCTAAGTCCTAGTTGGGTCAATTTAAACACCCCTTAGCTCCCATTCCATGCTCGGCTTACTGACACTATTTTTGCTGTTCACATTTATAGTTCCAAACATCACTGTAATATGTTTGTGGAGCATCTATGCCAGCATTCCAAATCTCTATCCTTAAGCCACACTACTAGTGCTGATTATAGTGATACCCAGGCTTCAGTACAGATGTTAATTCAAAATAACTGAGGTACTGATTAAAGCTGGGTACACATTAGATGACCAGTAAACAATGCAATGTCGTAAACAATTTCAATTGAACTACTAGACAAATATAGTGCATGCACACTATGCAATCTTGAAAACAAAATCATCAGTGGCCACATCCAGGAGTATGACTATGCTGTCATTGACTATATCGGATTGAGCATGCACATCCATCCAGAAGATGTGATGGTGCGTACACACTGGACGATGTCAACGATTTTATAGTCCCGATCTGTCTGAATTGGCCACATTGTAAAAAAAAAAAAAAAAGGCCCATACACACTAAACGAGTCCCCGCTGACGCCGATATTGCATATACACTTGCTGATGCCAGCGGGGAAGCATACCTCCCAACATGACCCTCTCCAGGAGGGACAGAATGCTCTACTTCGGGACTTTTCTCTTAAGTTATGATTGCTGGCACCTGTATTGAACAGGATAATGGGTAAGAAAGGTGTTTCTTCACAGGTGAGGTCAATCTATAAATTAAGAGGAAAGTCCAGGAGCAGAGCATTCTGTTCCTCCTGGAGAGGGTCATGTTGGGAGGTATGGGGAAGGTAGCGCCGCCAGCATGGCGGTCGTTAACGAGGACCTCCCTCGTCTGTACATGTTCAGACTAGGGATCGTGCATCGTTAACAACATTGAGTGCAAACACTAGACAAGATTGTAAAAGATCTCGCTCAGATTGGCCCTTCTGAGCGAGAGCTTTTACTTTCTCGTCTAGTGTGTATGGGCCTTAAGTTACCTGTGCCCAAGCATGGATATCATTAGAACCTGGACTTTTAGTGTGCCCTGAGGACTGAGGTTGGGAATACCTGATCTAGACAAAGCATGGTTTGTGTTTTAACTTATTTTCTCTATCGTCCTAAGTGGATGCTGGGGTTCCTGAAAGGACCATGGGGAATAGCGGCTCCGCAGGAGACAGGGCACAAAAGTAAAGCTTTTACAGGTCAGGTGGTGTGTACTGGCTCCTCCCCCTATGACCCTCCTCCAGACTCCAGTTAGATTTTTGTGCCCGGCCGAGAAGGGTGCAATTCTAGGTGGCTCTCATAAAGAGCTGCTTAGAGAGTTTAGCTTAGGTTTTTTATTTTACAGTGATTCCTGCTGGCAACAGGATCACTGCAACGAGGGACAGAGGGGAGAAGAAGTGAACTCACCTGCGTGCAGGATGGATTGGCTTCTTGGCTACTGGACATGAAGCTCCAGAGGGACGATCACAGGTACAGCCTGGATGGTCACCGGAGCCACGCCGCCGGCCCCCTCACAGATGCTGAAGCAAGAAGAGGTCCAGAATCGGCGGCTGAAGACTCCTGCAGTCTTCTTAAGGTAGCGCACAGCACTGCAGCTGTGCGCCATTTTCCTCTCAGCACACTTCACACGGCAGTCACTGAGGGTGCAGGGCGCTGGGGGGGGGCGCCCTGGGAGGCAAATGTAAACCTTTAAAAAGGCTAAAAATACCTCACATATAGCCCCAGAGGCTATATGGAGATATTTACCCCTGCCTAAATGTACTAAATAGCGGGAGACGAGCCCGCCGGAAAAGGGGCGGGGCCTATCTCCTCAGCACACGGCGCCATTTTCTGTCACAGCTCCGCTGGTCAGGAAGGCTCCCAGGTCTCTCCCCTGCACTGCACTACAGAAACAGGGTATAACAGAGAGGGGGGGCAAAATAAATGGCAATATATTAATATAAAAGCAGCTATAAGGGAGCACTTAATCATAAGGCTATCCCTGTCATATATAGCGCTTTTTTGGTGTGTGCTGGCAGACTCTCCCTCTGTCTCCCCAAAGGGCTAGTGGGTCCTGTCTTCGTATAGAGCATTCCCTGTGTGTCTGCTGTGTGTCGGTACGTGTGTGTCGACATGTATGAGGACGTTATTGGTGTGGAGGCGGAGCAATTGCCAAATATGAGGATGTCACCTTCTAGGGGGTCGACACCAGAATGGATGCCTTTATTTGTGGAATTACGGGATAGCGTCAACTCGCTTAAGCAGTCGTTTGCCGACATGAGGCGGCCGGACACTCACTTAGTGCCTGTCCAGGCGCCTCAAACACCGTCAGGGGCTGTAAAACGCCCCTTGCCTCAGTCGGTCGACACAGACCCAGACACAGGCACTGATTCCGGTAGTGAAGGTGACGAATCAACCGTATTTTCCAAAAGGGCCACACGTTATATGATTTTGGCAATAAAGGAGATGTTACATTTAGCTGATACTACAGGTACCACTAAACAGGGTATTATGTGGGGTGTGAAAAAACTACCAGTAGTTTTTACCGAATCAGAAGAATTAAATGACGTGTGTGATGAAGCGTGGGGTGCCCCGATAAAAAACTGCTAATTTCAAAGAAGTTATTGGCTTTATACCCTTTCCCGCCAGAGGTTAGGGAGCGCTGGGAAACACCTCCTAGGGTGGACAAAGCGCTAACACGCTTATCAAAACAAGTGGCGTTACCCTCTCCTGAGACGGCCGCACTTAAAGATCCATCAGATAGGAGGATGGAAAATATCCAAAAAGGTATATACACACATGCAGGTGTTATACTACGACCAGCTATTGCGACTGCCTGGATGTGCAGTGCTGGGGTAGTTTGGTCAGAGTCCCTGATCGAAAATATTGATACCCTGGACAGGGACAATATTTTACTGTCGTTAGAACAAATAAAGGATGCATTTCTTTATATGCGTGATGCACAGAGAGATATCTGCACACTGGCATCACGGGTAAGTGCTATGTCCATTTCGGCCAGAAGAGCTTTATGGACACGACAGTGGACAGGCGATGCGTAGAGGAGTTATTTGGGGTCGGTCTATCGGATTTGGTGGCCACGGCTACGGCCGGGAAATCCACCTTTCTACCTCAAGTCACTCCCCAACAGAAAAAGGCACCGACCTTTCAACCGCAGCCTTTTCGTTCCTTTAAAAATAAGAGAGCAAAGGGCTATTCATATCTGCCACGAGGCAGAGGACGAGGGAAGAGACAGCAACAGGCAGCTCCTTCCCAGGAACAGAAGCCCTCCCCGGCTTCTACAAAAGCCTCAGCATGACGCTGGGGCTTCGCAAGCGGACTCGGGGGCGGTAGGCGGTCGTCTCAAGAATTACAGCGCGCAGTGGGCTCACTCGCAGGTAAATCCCTGGATCCTGCAGATAATATCTCAGGGGTACAGGTTGAAATTAGAGACAGAGCCACCTCGCCGTTTCCTGAAGTCTGCTTTACCAACGTCCCCCTCAGAAAGGGAGACGGTTTTGGAAGCCATTCACAAGCTGTATTCTCAGCAGGTGATAGTCAAGGTACCTCTTCTACAACAAGGGAAGGGGTATTATTCCACTCTTTTTGTGGTACCGAAGCCGGATGGCTCGGTAAGGCCTATTCTAAATCTGAAGTCCTTGAACCTGTACATAAAGAAGTTCAAGTTCAAGATGGAGTCACTCAGAGCAGTGATAGCGAACCTGGAAGAAGGGGACTTTATGGTATCCTTGGACATCAAGGATGAGTATCTCCACGTTCCAATTACCCCTCACACCAGGGGTACCTCAGGTTCGTTGTACAAAACTGTCACTATCAGTTTCAGACGCTGCCGTTTGGTTTGTCCACGGCACCTCGGGTCTTTACAAAGGTAATGGCCGAGATAATATTTCTTCTTCGAAGAAAAGGCGTATTAATTATCCCATACTTGGACGATCTCCTAATAAGGGCAAGGTCCAGAGAACAGCTAGAGATGGGTTTAGCACTATCTCAAGAGGTGCTAAAGCAGCACGGATGGATTCTGAATATTCCAAAATCCCAATTAATGCCGACAACTCGTCTGCTGTTCCTGGGGATGATTCTGGACACAGTTCAGAAAAGGTTTTTCTTCCCGAAGAAAAAGCCAAGGAGTTATCTGACCTGGTCAGGAACCTCCTAAAACCAGGAAAGGTGTCTGTACATCAATGCACAAGAGTCCTGGGAAAAAATGGTAGCTTCTTACGAAGCAATCCCTTTCGGCAGATTCCATGCAAAGGGATCTGTTGGACAAATGGTCAGGGTCGCATCTTCAGATGCACCTGCGGATAACCCTGTCGCCGAGGACAAGGGTATCTTTTCTGTGGTGGTTGCAGGAGGCTCATCTATTGGAGGGCCGCAGATTCGGCATGCAGGATTGGATCCTGGTGACCACGGGTGCCAGCCAGAGAGGCTGGGGAGCAGTCACACAGGGAAGAAATTTCCAGGGAGTGTGGTCGAGCCTGAAAAAGTCTCTTCACATAAGCATTCTGGAACTAAGAGCAATCTACAATGCTCTAAGCCAGGCGGAACCTCTGCTTCAAGGAAGACCGGTGTTGATCCAGTCGGACAACATCACGGCAGTCGCCCATGTAAACAGACAGGGCGGCACAAGAAGCAGGAGGGCAATGGCAGAAGCTGCCAGGATCCTTCGCTGGGCGGAGAATCACGTGATAGCACTGTCAGCAGTATTCATCCCGGGCGTGGACAACTGGGAAGCAGACTTCCTCAGCAGACACGACCTTCACCCGGGAGAGTGGAGACTTCATCCAGAAGTTTTCCACATGCTATTAAACCGTTGGGTAAAACCAATGGTGGACATGATGGCGTCTCGCCTCAACAAAACACTGGACAGGTATTGCGCCAGGTCAAGAGATCCGCAGGCAATAGCTGTGGACGCGCTGGTAACACCTTGGGTGTACCAGTCGGTATATGTGTTTCCTCCTCTGCCTCTCATACCAAAGGTATTGAGGATTATACGACAAAGTGGAGTAAGACTAGTGGCTCCGGATTGGCCAAGAAGGACTTGGTACCCGGAACTTCAAGAGATGGTCACGGACGATCCGTGGCCTCTACTTCTGAGAAGGGACCTGCTTCAGCAGGGTACTTGTCTTTTTCAAGACTTACCGCGGCTGCGTTTGACGGCATGGCGTTTGAATGCCAGATCCTAAAAGGAAAAGGCATTCCAGAAGAAGTCATTCCTACCTTGATAAAGGCAAGGAAGGAAGTCACCGCGAAGCTTTATCGCCGTATTTGGCGAAAATATGTTGCGTGGTGCGAGCAGCGGAGTGCTCCGATGGAGGAATTTCAACTGGGTCGTTTTCCTACATTTCCTGCAATCAGGATTGTCTATGGGTCTCAAATTGGGATCTATTAAGGTTCAAATTTCGGCCCTATCAATATTCTTCCAAAAAGAATTGGCCTCAGTCCCTGAGGTCCAGATTTTTATCACAGGAGTACTGCATATACAGCCTCCTGGGGTGCCTAAGGTGGCACCGTGGGATCTAAATGTAGTTTTAGATTTCCTCAAATCAAATTGGTTTGAACCACTAAAGAAGGTGGATTTGAAATATCTCACATGGAAAGTGACTATGTTACTGGCCCTGGCTTCGGCCGGGAGAGTATCTGAACTGGCGGCTTTGTTTTATAAAAGCCCTTATTTAATTTTCCATTCGACATAGGGCAGAGCTGCGGACGCGTCCGCATTTTCTCCCTAAGGTGGTATCAGCGTTTCACCTGAACCAGCCTATTGTAGTGCCTGCGGCTACAGACGACTTGAAGGACTCCAAGTTGTTGGACGTTGTCAGAGCCTTAAAAATATACATTTAAAGGACGGCTGGAGTCAGAAAATCTGACTCGCTGTTTATACTGTATGCACCCAACAAGTTGGGTGCACCTGCTTCTAAGCAGTCGATTGCTCGTTGGATTTGTAACAAAATTCAACTTGTACATTCTGTGGCAGGCCTGCCACAGCCTAAATCTGTTAAGGCCCATTCCGCAAGGAAGGTGGGCTCATCTTGGGCGGCTGCCCGAGGGGTCTCGGCATTACTACTCTGCCGAGCAGCTACGTGGTCAGGGGAGAACACGTTTGTAAATTTTTACAAATTTGATACCCTGGCAAAGGAGGACCTGGAGTTCTCTCATTCGGTGCTGCAGAGTCATCCGCACTCTCCCGCCCGTTTGGGAGCTTTGGTATAATCCCCATGGTCCTTTCAGGAACCCCAGCATCCACTTAGGACGATAGAGAAAATAAGAATTTACTTACCGATAATTCTATTTCTCGGAGTCCGTAGTGGATGCTGGGCGCCCATCCCAAGTGCGGATTATCTGCAATACTTGTACATAGTTATTGTTAACTAATTCGGGTTATTGTTTAGGAAGCCATCTTTCAGAGGCTCCTCTGTTATCATACTGTTAACTGGGTTTAGATCACAAGTTGTGCGGTGTGATTGGTGTGGCTGGTATGAGTCTTACCCGGGATTCAAAATCCTCCCTTATTGTGTACGCTCGTCCGGGCACAGTACCTAACTGGAGTCTGGAGGAGGGTCATAGGGGGAGGAGCCAGTACACACCACCTGACCTGTAAAAGCTTTACTTTTGTGCCCTGTCTCCTGCGGAGCCGCTATTCCCCATGGTCCTTTCAGGAACCCCAGCATCCACTACGGACTCCGAGAAATAGAATTATCGGTAAGTAAATTCTTATTTTCTCTCCACAGCTCCGCTGAGAGGAAGCTCCCCAGGCTCTCCCCTGCAGAATCACGGTAGAAAGAGGGTAAAAAGAGAGGGGGGGCACATAAATTTGGCGCAAAAACAGTTTATACAGCAGCTACTGGGTTAACACTAAATTACTGTGTGATTCCTGGGTCATATAGCGCTGGGGTGTGTGCTGGCATACTCTCTCTCTGTCTCTCCAAAAGGCCTTGTGGGGGAACTGTCTTCGAATAGAGCATCCCCTGTGTGTGTGGTGTGTCGGTACGCTTGTGTCGGCATGTTTGACGAGGAAGGCTATGTGGAAACAGCGGGTACAAATGAATGTGGGGTCGCCGCCGACACCCGATTGGATGGATATGTGGAAGGTTTTAAATGATAATGTAAATTCCTTGCATAAAAGGTTGGATAAAGCTGAAGCCTTGGGACAGTCAGGGTCTCAACCCATGCCTGATCCTACATCGCAGAGGCCGTCAGGGTCTCAGAAGCACCCACTATCCCAAATTGTTGACACAGATATCGACACGGATTCTGACTCCAGTGTCGATGGCGATGATTCAAAGTTGCAGCCTAAAATGGCTAAAGCCATCCGCTACATGATTATAGCAATGAAAGATGTGTTGCACATCACAGACGAAACCCCAGTCCCTGACAAGAGGGTTTATATGTATGGGGAGAAAAGGCAAGAGGTGACCTTTCCCCCTTCACATGAGTTAAATGAGTTATGTGAAAAAGCTTGGGAATCTCCAGATAGAAAACTGCAGATTTCCAAACGGATGCTTATGGCGTATCCTTTCCCGCCAACGGACAGGTTACGCTGGGAATCCTCCCCTAGGGTAAACAAAGCTTTAACACGCTTATCCAAGAGGGTAGCCCTGCCGTCACAGGATACGGCCACCCTTAAAGATGCTGCGGATAGGAAGCAGGAGGGTATCCTGAAGTCCATTTATACACATTCAGGTACCTTACTACGGCCGGCGATTGCGTCGGCCTGGATGTGTAGTGCTGCAGCAGCATGGACAGATACCTTATCTGAGGAACTTGATACCTTGGACAAGGATACTATATTACTAACCCTGGGGCATATAAAAGACGCTGTCCTATATATGAGAGATGCTCAAAGAGACATTAGCCTACTGGGCTCTAGAATTAATGCTATGTCGATTTCTGCCAGAAGGGTCCTGTGGACTTGGCAATGGACAGGTGATGCCGACTCAAAAAGGCACATGGAGGTTTTACCTTACAAGGGTGAGGAATTGTTTGGGGACGGTCTCTCGGACCTGGTCTCCACAGCTACGGCTGGAAAGTCAAATTTTTTGCCATTTGTTCCCTCACAACCTAAGAAAGCACCGTATTACCAAATGCAGTCCTTTCGATCACCAAAAGGCAAGAAAGTCAGAGGTGCGTCCTTTCTTGCCAGAGGCAGGGGTAGAGGAAAGAAGCTGCACAATACAGCTAGTTCCCAGGAACAGAAGTCCTCCCCGGCTTCCACTAAATCCACCGCATGACGCTTTGGCTCCACAGGCGGAGCCAGGCCCAGTGGGGGCACGTCTCCGAAATTTCAGCCACAAGTGGGTTCACTCACAGGTGGATCCCTGGGCTATAGAGATTGTGTCTCAGGGATACAAGCTGGAATTCGAAGTGATGCCCCCTCACCGTTACCTAAAATCGGCCCTGCCAGCTTCCCCCATAGAGAGGGAAATAGTGTTAGCTGCAATTCACAAATTGTATCTCCAGCAGGTGGTGGTAAAGGTTCCCCTCCTTCAACAGGGAAGGGGTTACTATTCGACAATGTTTGTGGTACCGAAACCGGACGGTTCGGTCAGACCCATATTGAATTTGAAATCCCTGAACATATACCTGAAAAGGTTCAAGTTCAAGATGGAATCGCTCAGAGCGGTCATCGCAAGCCTGGAGGAGGGGGATTTTATGGTGTCTCTGGACATAAAGGATGCTTACCTTCATGTCCCCATTTATCCACCTCATCAGGAGTACCTCAGATTTGTGGTACAGGATTGTCATTACCAATTCCAGACGTTGCCGTTTGGTCTCTCCACGGCACCGAGAATATTTACCAAGGTAATGGCAGAAATGATGGTGCTCCTGCGAAAGCAAGGAGTCACAATTATCCCATACTTGGACGATCTCCTCATAAAGGCGAGGTCCAGAGAGCAGTTGCTGATCAGCGTAGCACGCTCTCGGGAGGTGTTATAACAGCACGGCTGGATTCTGAATATTCCAAAGTCGCAGCTGGTTCCTACGACGCGTCTGCCCTTTCTGGGCATGATTCTGGACACAGACCAGAAGAAGGTTTTACTCCCGACGGAGAAGGCTCAGGAACTCATGACACTGGTCAGAGACCTCCTAAAACCAAAACAGGTGTCCGTGCATCATTGCACGCGAGTCCTGGGAAAGATGGTGGCGTCATACGAGGCCATTCCCTTCGGCAGGTTCCATGCGAGGACCTTTCAATGGGATCTGTTGGACAAGTGGTCCGGATCGCATCTACAGATGCATCGGCTGATCACCCTATCCCCCAGGGCCAGGGTGTCTCTTCTGTGGTGGCTACAGAGTGCTCACCTTCTCGAGGGCCACAGATTCGGCATTCAGGACTGGATCCTGGTGACCACGGATGCAAGCCTCCGAGGGTGGGGGACAGTCACACAGGGAAGAAATTTCCAGGGTCTGTGGTCAAGTCAGGAGACTTGTCTTCACATCAATATCCTGGAACTAAGGGCCATATACAACGCCCTAAGTCAAGCGGTGACCCTGCTTCAAAACCAATCGGTGCTAATTCAATCAGACAACATCACCGCAGTGGCTCATGTAAACCGCCAAGGCGGCACAAGGAACAGGGTGGCGATGGCGGAAGCCACCAGAATTCTTCGCTGGGCGGAGAATCATGTAAGAGCACTGTCAGCAGTGTTCATTCCGGGAGTGGACAACTGGGAAGCAGACTTCCTCAGACACGACCTCCACCCGGGAGAGTGGGGACTTCATCAAGAAGTCTTCGCGCAGATTGCAGGTCGGTGGGGACTGCCACAGGTGGACATGATGGCATCCCGCCTCAACAAAAAGCTACAGAGGTATTGCGCCAGGTCAAGAGACCCTCAGGCGATAGCTGTAGACGCACTAGTGACACCGTGGGTGTTCCACTCAGTTTATGTGTTTCCTCCTCTTCCTCTCATACCCAAGGTGCTGAGAATCATAAGACAAAGAGGAGTGAGAAAAATACTCATTGTTCCGGATTGGCCAAGAAGGACTTGGTATCCAGAGCTGCAAGAAATGCTCACAGAGGACTCAGGGCCGGCGCCACCACTAGGCAGCTTTAGGCAGCTGCCTATGGGCGGCTGCCACTGGAGGGCGGAGCCGCACGCTGCAGATGAATGCTTCCTTTATTCTTTCATTAGCTGAGCTGCTCCTCTTTCTTAAAAGACGAGGAGCAGGGATGTCACGGCCGCTTAACTGTAACCAGCTAGCACAGTAAGTGTAACCCATCGGTTTTATGCAGATAAAGTAAGCAGCATGCTGGTGATAGGTTCTCCGTACATTTGAACTACAACACTGTATGATCCTCTCTCTGCAATCACCCCTCCACCCCTCTCTCCCTGCAATAGCATCCACATATTCCCTCCCCGCACCACGACAACAGCACCCTCCTATTCAGCCCCCCATGATCTTATCCCATGTTACCTGCCCCCCACAATTGCATCCCACACATTACAACCCATCTCACCCACAATTACACCCCCCAAATTGGCTGCGGTCGCATACCCCATATATTCTCACCTACCCCGCCCCCCCCCCCCCCCTCTCTTTTCCACCCTTTATGATCGCAACATGCATACACTGCAATAACTGTGTGGCACCTGCACAAGGGGTCGCCCCTGCTGCACACACCCTGCCGTGAGGATGGGTCATGCTGGGCAAGTGACCTCAGTGGCAGTGCAAGAGGGGGGCACCTGTACGGAGACATGGTGAGGCTACTACAGGATGGAGATCATTACATGAGACTGGCTGTGTTGTTGGCTGCTTCAGTGAGTGAGTTAACTGATCTCTCCCTGTTTGCAGATCGCATGCTGGGAGTGAGGGACAGTCTGCAAAGTACTTGCCACTTTATAAGTGTATTCAAACAACTTTAAAGACACTTGTATATTGACAAGTAGTTGCAGACTGTCCCTCACTTCCAGCATGAGTGAGACCTCACAGACAGGGAGAAATGAGTCCAGTCGCTAGCTCTACCAACAATGTACACCAATGGGGGACCTATATTTTGTAATGATTGCTGTGTGCTGCACCCTTTGTTTTGTAATTAATGGTGGCAGGACCCACGACAGCAGCCCTATGCGTCAGATAATACATTTGTCCATCCTTCCTATTTCCTCCCCTCCCCATGTTTCTTTCCATATTGCATTCTGTACACCCCTCCCCTTTGTCAGCCCCGGCAACAAGGTACCAAGGAACCCTGAGTCTAGGTCCAAAATGCTTAGGGGTTGCTAGGTGCCAGTGTCAGCATGTATTACCAGCACCAGGTGTGTAAAAAATGTTTATTTAAATGTTTTTCGCTGTGCCGCAGCCCCACACCATCTCTGGCGGCTACGGTGATGTATGTGTTAACGCCTTGCAAGCTGCACCAGGAGATGGTTTGTAGGGGGCCGCTGCAGCCGGGACTTAGCCCCTGGACTGCAGTACTATGTACGAGAGCAGTGCTGCCTGCAAGGGGACCAGGAACACCGCCTCCCAAAGCAGCGATTCGACAGCTCTGCAGGCAGACAATCAGATTTACCCCCAGTGCGCTGAACAAGAGAAATTGAGTTGCCACATACTGGTGAGACCGGTATAGCCAGCTACCATTGTTACAATACAGTACGGTGGCACCAAGTTTAAATGCACCAATTGGCGCTTCGTGTACAGTGAAATGTCAGGTCCAGAGGATGTGGGCTGTGTAATGGGAACCAGTAGCGCTGGGATACCAGGGAAGGCAGCGCTGAGTAGACACAGCAAGCTAAGCACTGCAGCCAGGGCCGAGTTCCACAACTGCAGTGACTCATGCTGTTAACACCTGATTCACCATTAAATAGACCCAAATATACAATATAAAGGGCATGATGACGTGCAGCTCTGGCGCTTCTCTGTCCCTGCCTGTTTGGATCCCGCTGCCTAGAAGTAGCTGAGCAACCACCGCTGCAATGCCGGATGATTGCCAGCTGCCACAGCACATCAGATATAGGTGGTCTGGGGAAGGCGTGCATGGGTGGGAGTGCTGGGTTGAGATAGGGGGCCCCAAAGACATCAGTATACTTGGCTCCATGATTTCTGTCACTGGCCCTGCCTTTTATCTAAATGGCAGAGGTCCATCACCTAGTGGAATGCTGCTGCACTATGGCTCCTCCTATAAGTGACAGCCCAGGCAGATCAGTGAGTAACCAGCAGAGCTAACCTGACTGAAGAAAGCAGTGAAGATAGGATTTCCCAGCAAGTATTAAGGTAATGTACCCCCTCCCCCCGAGAATGTTGGATACTTTAAGGGGGGAATCCAATTAAAGGTGAAGGGTACAAGTTGCTGTTGCAGTGGTGTTGAAATGCCGGCAGCGGCACTGCATCTCGCACCTCTCATGGCCTATTCTCATCCCGCATTAGTACATTTATGAAGGGGCAGTATTATGTAGCTTTGCCTAGGGTGCCTAGCAACCTTGCACCGCCCCTGCATGGCCTCTACCTCTAAGACAGGATCTGTTGCAACAGGGGCCCTGTCTGTTCCAAGACTAACCGCGGCTGCGTTTGACGGCATGGCGGTTGAACGCCGGATCCTAGCAGAAAAAGGCATTCCGGATGAGGTTATTCCTACGCTGATAAAGGCTAGGAAGGACGTGACGGCTAAACATTATCACCGTATATGGCGAAAATATTTTGCTTGGTGTGAGGCCAGGAATGCCCCTACAGAGGAATTCCAGCTGGGCCGTTTCCTTCACTTCCTACAGTCGGGAGTGACTTTGGGCCTAAAATTGGGGTCCATTAAGGTCCAGATTTCGTCCTTATCCATTTTCTTTCAAAAAGAACTGGCTTCTCTTCCTGAAGTTCAGACGTTTGTAAAGGGAGTGCTGCATATTCAGCCTCCATTTGTGCCTCCAGTGGCACCTTGGGGTCTTAACGTGGTGTTGAGTTTCCTGAAATCACACTGGTTTGAACCACTTAAAACCGTGGAGTTAAAATTTCTCACGTGGAAGGTGGTCATGCTGTTAGCCTTGGCTTCAGCTAGGCGTGTGTCAGAATTAGCGGCTTTGTCACATAAAAGCCCCTATCTGGTATTCCATATGGACAGGGCAGAATTGCGGACCCGTCCACAATTTCTGCCAAAAGTGGTGTCATCTTTTCATATGAACCAACCTATTGTGGTGCCTGTGGCTACTCGTGACTTGGAGGATTCCGAGTTGCTGGATGTGGTCAGGGCTTTGAAGGTTTATGTATCCAGAACGGCTAGAGTCAGGAAAACTGAGTCGCTGTTTATCCTGTATGCATCCAACAAGCTGGGTGCTCCTGCTTCAAAGCAAACTATTGCTCGCTGGATCTGTAACACGATTCAGCAGGCTCATTCTGCGGCTGGATTGCCGTTTCCAAAATCAGTAAAAGCCCACTCCAGAAGGAAGGTGGGCTCTTCTTGGGCGGCTGCCCGAGGGGTCTCGGCATTACAGCTTTGCCGAGCAGCTACTTGGTCAGGTTCAAACACTTTTGCAAAGTTCTACAAGTTTGATACCCTGGCTGAGGAGGACCTTGTGTTTGCTCATTCGGTGCTGCAGAGTCATCCGCACTCTCCCGCTCGTTTGGGAGCTTTGGTATAATCCCCATGGTCCTTACGGAGTACCCAGCATCCACTAGGACGTTAGAGAAAATAAGATTTTACTTACCGGTAAATCTATTTCTCTTAGTCCATAGTGGATGCTGGGCGCCCGTCCCAAGTGCGGACTTCTTCTGCAATACTTGTATATAGTTATTGCTTAAATAAGGGTTATGTTGGTTGCATCAGGGTTTATCTGATGCTCTGTTGTTGTTCATACTGTTAACTGGGTAGGTTTATCACGAGTTATACGGTGTGATTGGTGTGGCTGGTATGAGTCTTACCCTGGATTCCAAAATCCTTTCCTTGTACTGTCAGCTCTTCCGGGCACGGTTTCCTTAACTGAGGTCTGGAGGAGGGACATAGAGGGAGGAGCCAGTGCGCACCAGTATCCTAATTCTTTCTTAAAGTTCCCTGTCTATTGCGGAGCCCGTCTATTCCCCATGGTCCTTACGGAGTCCCCAGCATCCACTACGGACTACGAGAAATAGATTTACCGGTAAGTAAAATCTTATTATTTACAACTTACATTTTTTCCAGGGTAGGGGCAGAGAAACGGTGGGCAAGGCACAAAAACCCTATCAATGCCGATCATTGATTTACGACGGGGCGTGCCACATACCTACGCCGTAGACCCTCAGCAACACCCCCGCTATTGAGCCAGCCCCCGCAGATTCCTCTGGCCTGGTGCGCAGCCGTCGGCCCGCCGTCGACAGCTGGAGCCTGGCATGCGGCACCTCGCCGTCGGTGAATCTGCAACCTCAACTGGCTCCCGTCCTCCACCTGCCTTGCGCACCGCTTCCTCCTGCCATCCTCTTACCAACTGTGACAAAACAACATGCATAATCCCGACTTTGTCGACCACCATTGTATCCGTAAAAACATCCCATTTCCTTTCCAAGTTTTCCTTATTTATTTATTTATTTATTTATTTATTTTAAATTAACATACACAATGCTGACAGACATAGACACTCCAAATGTTGACAGGCATAGACCAAAACAATACAGTCCCTAAAAAGGGGGTGGGTGGGTGGGTGGGATCTCCGTCCGGCTCCCTCTTTAGTAATGCCGCTTCCCCTCCTGCCTCTGCTTTTAACCCCCTCCTGCCCATTCTTCCCTCCTGCTGCCCTACTGGCTGCCCTGTCCCCCCAGGTGTGAAAAGGAGGACGGGCATACCTGCCCTCGTCCCCCCCTTTCCCGCCGTTGGCCCGCGGCCGCATGTGCCGCCCCTCCCCCCTATATCGCCGCAGCGCCATTTTGGCGCCTATGCTCCCTAAGTCCTAGTTGGGTCAATTTAAACACCCCTTAGCTCCCATTCCATGCTCGGCTTACTGACACTATTTTTGCTGTTCACATTTATAGTTCCAAACATCACTGTAATATGTTTGTGGAGCATCTATGCCAGCATTCCAAATCTCTATCCTTAAGCCACACTACTAGTGCTGATTATAGTGATACCCAGGCTTCAGTACAGATGTTAATTCAAAATAACTGAGGTACTGATTAAAGCTGGGTACACATTAGATGACCAGTAAACAATGCAATGTCGTAAACAATTTCAATTGAACTACTAGACAAATATAGTGCATGCACACTATGCAATCTTGAAAACAAAATCATCAGTGGCCACATCCAGGAGTATGACTATGCTGTCATTGACTATATCGGATTGAGCATGCACATCCATCCAGAAGATGTGATGGTGCGTACACACTGGACGATGTCAACGATTTTATAGTCCCGATCTGTCTGAATTGGCCACATTGTAAAAAAAAAAAAAAAAGGCCCATACACACTAAACGAGTCCCCGCTGACGCCGATATTGCATATACACTTGCTGATGCCAGCGGGGAAGCATACCTCCCAACATGACCCTCTCCAGGAGGGACAGAATGCTCTACTTCGGGACTTTTCTCTTAAGTTATGATTGCTGGCACCTGTATTGAACAGGATAATGGGTAAGAAAGGTGTTTCTTCACAGGTGAGGTCAATCTATAAATTAAGAGGAAAGTCCAGGAGCAGAGCATTCTGTTCCTCCTGGAGAGGGTCATGTTGGGAGGTATGGGGAAGGTAGCGCCGCCAGCATGGCGGTCGTTAACGAGGACCTCCCTCGTCTGTACATGTTCAGACTAGGGATCGTGCATCGTTAACAACATTGAGTGCAAACACTAGACAAGATTGTAAAAGATCTCGCTCAGATTGGCCCTTCTGAGCGAGAGCTTTTACTTTCTCGTCTAGTGTGTATGGGCCTTAAGTTACCTGTGCCCAAGCATGGATATCATTAGAACCTGGACTTTTAGTGTGCCCTGAGGACTGAGGTTGGGAATACCTGATCTAGACAAAGCATGGTTTGTGTTTTAACTTATTTTCTCTATCGTCCTAAGTGGATGCTGGGGTTCCTGAAAGGACCATGGGGAATAGCGGCTCCGCAGGAGACAGGGCACAAAAGTAAAGCTTTTACAGGTCAGGTGGTGTGTACTGGCTCCTCCCCCTATGACCCTCCTCCAGACTCCAGTTAGATTTTTGTGCCCGGCCGAGAAGGGTGCAATTCTAGGTGGCTCTCATAAAGAGCTGCTTAGAGAGTTTAGCTTAGGTTTTTTATTTTACAGTGATTCCTGCTGGCAACAGGATCACTGCAACGAGGGACAGAGGGGAGAAGAAGTGAACTCACCTGCGTGCAGGATGGATTGGCTTCTTGGCTACTGGACATGAAGCTCCAGAGGGACGATCACAGGTACAGCCTGGATGGTCACCGGAGCCACGCCGCCGGCCCCCTCACAGATGCTGAAGCAAGAAGAGGTCCAGAATCGGCGGCTGAAGACTCCTGCAGTCTTCTTAAGGTAGCGCACAGCACTGCAGCTGTGCGCCATTTTCCTCTCAGCACACTTCACACGGCAGTCACTGAGGGTGCAGGGCGCTGGGGGGGGGCGCCCTGGGAGGCAAATGTAAACCTTTAAAAAGGCTAAAAATACCTCACATATAGCCCCAGAGGCTATATGGAGATATTTACCCCTGCCTAAATGTACTAAATAGCGGGAGACGAGCCCGCCGGAAAAGGGGCGGGGCCTATCTCCTCAGCACACGGCGCCATTTTCTGTCACAGCTCCGCTGGTCAGGAAGGCTCCCAGGTCTCTCCCCTGCACTGCACTACAGAAACAGGGTATAACAGAGAGGGGGGGCAAAATAAATGGCAATATATTAATATAAAAGCAGCTATAAGGGAGCACTTAATCATAAGGCTATCCCTGTCATATATAGCGCTTTTTTGGTGTGTGCTGGCAGACTCTCCCTCTGTCTCCCCAAAGGGCTAGTGGGTCCTGTCTTCGTATAGAGCATTCCCTGTGTGTCTGCTGTGTGTCGGTACGTGTGTGTCGACATGTATGAGGACGTTATTGGTGTGGAGGCGGAGCAATTGCCAAATATGAGGATGTCACCTTCTAGGGGGTCGACACCAGAATGGATGCCTTTATTTGTGGAATTACGGGATAGCGTCAACTCGCTTAAGCAGTCGTTTGCCGACATGAGGCGGCCGGACACTCACTTAGTGCCTGTCCAGGCGCCTCAAACACCGTCAGGGGCTGTAAAACGCCCCTTGCCTCAGTCGGTCGACACAGACCCAGACACAGGCACTGATTCCGGTAGTGAAGGTGACGAATCAACCGTATTTTCCAAAAGGGCCACACGTTATATGATTTTGGCAATAAAGGAGATGTTACATTTAGCTGATACTACAGGTACCACTAAACAGGGTATTATGTGGGGTGTGAAAAAACTACCAGTAGTTTTTACCGAATCAGAAGAATTAAATGACGTGTGTGATGAAGCGTGGGGTGCCCCGATAAAAAACTGCTAATTTCAAAGAAGTTATTGGCTTTATACCCTTTCCCGCCAGAGGTTAGGGAGCGCTGGGAAACACCTCCTAGGGTGGACAAAGCGCTAACACGCTTATCAAAACAAGTGGCGTTACCCTCTCCTGAGACGGCCGCACTTAAAGATCCATCAGATAGGAGGATGGAAAATATCCAAAAAGGTATATACACACATGCAGGTGTTATACTACGACCAGCTATTGCGACTGCCTGGATGTGCAGTGCTGGGGTAGTTTGGTCAGAGTCCCTGATCGAAAATATTGATACCCTGGACAGGGACAATATTTTACTGTCGTTAGAACAAATAAAGGATGCATTTCTTTATATGCGTGATGCACAGAGAGATATCTGCACACTGGCATCACGGGTAAGTGCTATGTCCATTTCGGCCAGAAGAGCTTTATGGACACGACAGTGGACAGGCGATGCGTAGAGGAGTTATTTGGGGTCGGTCTATCGGATTTGGTGGCCACGGCTACGGCCGGGAAATCCACCTTTCTACCTCAAGTCACTCCCCAACAGAAAAAGGCACCGACCTTTCAACCGCAGCCTTTTCGTTCCTTTAAAAATAAGAGAGCAAAGGGCTATTCATATCTGCCACGAGGCAGAGGACGAGGGAAGAGACAGCAACAGGCAGCTCCTTCCCAGGAACAGAAGCCCTCCCCGGCTTCTACAAAAGCCTCAGCATGACGCTGGGGCTTCGCAAGCGGACTCGGGGGCGGTAGGCGGTCGTCTCAAGAATTACAGCGCGCAGTGGGCTCACTCGCAGGTAAATCCCTGGATCCTGCAGATAATATCTCAGGGGTACAGGTTGAAATTAGAGACAGAGCCACCTCGCCGTTTCCTGAAGTCTGCTTTACCAACGTCCCCCTCAGAAAGGGAGACGGTTTTGGAAGCCATTCACAAGCTGTATTCTCAGCAGGTGATAGTCAAGGTACCTCTTCTACAACAAGGGAAGGGGTATTATTCCACTCTTTTTGTGGTACCGAAGCCGGATGGCTCGGTAAGGCCTATTCTAAATCTGAAGTCCTTGAACCTGTACATAAAGAAGTTCAAGTTCAAGATGGAGTCACTCAGAGCAGTGATAGCGAACCTGGAAGAAGGGGACTTTATGGTATCCTTGGACATCAAGGATGAGTATCTCCACGTTCCAATTACCCCTCACACCAGGGGTACCTCAGGTTCGTTGTACAAAACTGTCACTATCAGTTTCAGACGCTGCCGTTTGGTTTGTCCACGGCACCTCGGGTCTTTACAAAGGTAATGGCCGAGATAATATTTCTTCTTCGAAGAAAAGGCGTATTAATTATCCCATACTTGGACGATCTCCTAATAAGGGCAAGGTCCAGAGAACAGCTAGAGATGGGTTTAGCACTATCTCAAGAGGTGCTAAAGCAGCACGGATGGATTCTGAATATTCCAAAATCCCAATTAATGCCGACAACTCGTCTGCTGTTCCTGGGGATGATTCTGGACACAGTTCAGAAAAGGTTTTTCTTCCCGAAGAAAAAGCCAAGGAGTTATCTGACCTGGTCAGGAACCTCCTAAAACCAGGAAAGGTGTCTGTACATCAATGCACAAGAGTCCTGGGAAAAAATGGTAGCTTCTTACGAAGCAATCCCTTTCGGCAGATTCCATGCAAAGGGATCTGTTGGACAAATGGTCAGGGTCGCATCTTCAGATGCACCTGCGGATAACCCTGTCGCCGAGGACAAGGGTATCTTTTCTGTGGTGGTTGCAGGAGGCTCATCTATTGGAGGGCCGCAGATTCGGCATGCAGGATTGGATCCTGGTGACCACGGGTGCCAGCCAGAGAGGCTGGGGAGCAGTCACACAGGGAAGAAATTTCCAGGGAGTGTGGTCGAGCCTGAAAAAGTCTCTTCACATAAGCATTCTGGAACTAAGAGCAATCTACAATGCTCTAAGCCAGGCGGAACCTCTGCTTCAAGGAAGACCGGTGTTGATCCAGTCGGACAACATCACGGCAGTCGCCCATGTAAACAGACAGGGCGGCACAAGAAGCAGGAGGGCAATGGCAGAAGCTGCCAGGATCCTTCGCTGGGCGGAGAATCACGTGATAGCACTGTCAGCAGTATTCATCCCGGGCGTGGACAACTGGGAAGCAGACTTCCTCAGCAGACACGACCTTCACCCGGGAGAGTGGAGACTTCATCCAGAAGTTTTCCACATGCTATTAAACCGTTGGGTAAAACCAATGGTGGACATGATGGCGTCTCGCCTCAACAAAACACTGGACAGGTATTGCGCCAGGTCAAGAGATCCGCAGGCAATAGCTGTGGACGCGCTGGTAACACCTTGGGTGTACCAGTCGGTATATGTGTTTCCTCCTCTGCCTCTCATACCAAAGGTATTGAGGATTATACGACAAAGTGGAGTAAGACTAGTGGCTCCGGATTGGCCAAGAAGGACTTGGTACCCGGAACTTCAAGAGATGGTCACGGACGATCCGTGGCCTCTACTTCTGAGAAGGGACCTGCTTCAGCAGGGTACTTGTCTTTTTCAAGACTTACCGCGGCTGCGTTTGACGGCATGGCGTTTGAATGCCAGATCCTAAAAGGAAAAGGCATTCCAGAAGAAGTCATTCCTACCTTGATAAAGGCAAGGAAGGAAGTCACCGCGAAGCTTTATCGCCGTATTTGGCGAAAATATGTTGCGTGGTGCGAGCAGCGGAGTGCTCCGATGGAGGAATTTCAACTGGGTCGTTTTCCTACATTTCCTGCAATCAGGATTGTCTATGGGTCTCAAATTGGGATCTATTAAGGTTCAAATTTCGGCCCTATCAATATTCTTCCAAAAAGAATTGGCCTCAGTCCCTGAGGTCCAGATTTTTATCACAGGAGTACTGCATATACAGCCTCCTGGGGTGCCTAAGGTGGCACCGTGGGATCTAAATGTAGTTTTAGATTTCCTCAAATCAAATTGGTTTGAACCACTAAAGAAGGTGGATTTGAAATATCTCACATGGAAAGTGACTATGTTACTGGCCCTGGCTTCGGCCGGGAGAGTATCTGAACTGGCGGCTTTGTTTTATAAAAGCCCTTATTTAATTTTCCATTCGACATAGGGCAGAGCTGCGGACGCGTCCGCATTTTCTCCCTAAGGTGGTATCAGCGTTTCACCTGAACCAGCCTATTGTAGTGCCTGCGGCTACAGACGACTTGAAGGACTCCAAGTTGTTGGACGTTGTCAGAGCCTTAAAAATATACATTTAAAGGACGGCTGGAGTCAGAAAATCTGACTCGCTGTTTATACTGTATGCACCCAACAAGTTGGGTGCACCTGCTTCTAAGCAGTCGATTGCTCGTTGGATTTGTAACAAAATTCAACTTGTACATTCTGTGGCAGGCCTGCCACAGCCTAAATCTGTTAAGGCCCATTCCGCAAGGAAGGTGGGCTCATCTTGGGCGGCTGCCCGAGGGGTCTCGGCATTACTACTCTGCCGAGCAGCTACGTGGTCAGGGGAGAACACGTTTGTAAATTTTTACAAATTTGATACCCTGGCAAAGGAGGACCTGGAGTTCTCTCATTCGGTGCTGCAGAGTCATCCGCACTCTCCCGCCCGTTTGGGAGCTTTGGTATAATCCCCATGGTCCTTTCAGGAACCCCAGCATCCACTTAGGACGATAGAGAAAATAAGAATTTACTTACCGATAATTCTATTTCTCGGAGTCCGTAGTGGATGCTGGGCGCCCATCCCAAGTGCGGATTATCTGCAATACTTGTACATAGTTATTGTTAACTAATTCGGGTTATTGTTTAGGAAGCCATCTTTCAGAGGCTCCTCTGTTATCATACTGTTAACTGGGTTTAGATCACAAGTTGTGCGGTGTGATTGGTGTGGCTGGTATGAGTCTTACCCGGGATTCAAAATCCTCCCTTATTGTGTACGCTCGTCCGGGCACAGTACCTAACTGGAGTCTGGAGGAGGGTCATAGGGGGAGGAGCCAGTACACACCACCTGACCTGTAAAAGCTTTACTTTTGTGCCCTGTCTCCTGCGGAGCCGCTATTCCCCATGGTCCTTTCAGGAACCCCAGCATCCACTACGGACTCCGAGAAATAGAATTATCGGTAAGTAAATTCTTATTTTCTCTCCACAGCTCCGCTGAGAGGAAGCTCCCCAGGCTCTCCCCTGCAGAATCACGGTAGAAAGAGGGTAAAAAGAGAGGGGGGGCACATAAATTTGGCGCAAAAACAGTTTATACAGCAGCTACTGGGTTAACACTAAATTACTGTGTGATTCCTGGGTCATATAGCGCTGGGGTGTGTGCTGGCATACTCTCTCTCTGTCTCTCCAAAAGGCCTTGTGGGGGAACTGTCTTCGAATAGAGCATCCCCTGTGTGTGTGGTGTGTCGGTACGCTTGTGTCGGCATGTTTGACGAGGAAGGCTATGTGGAAACAGCGGGTACAAATGAATGTGGGGTCGCCGCCGACACCCGATTGGATGGATATGTGGAAGGTTTTAAATGATAATGTAAATTCCTTGCATAAAAGGTTGGATAAAGCTGAAGCCTTGGGACAGTCAGGGTCTCAACCCATGCCTGATCCTACATCGCAGAGGCCGTCAGGGTCTCAGAAGCACCCACTATCCCAAATTGTTGACACAGATATCGACACGGATTCTGACTCCAGTGTCGATGGCGATGATTCAAAGTTGCAGCCTAAAATGGCTAAAGCCATCCGCTACATGATTATAGCAATGAAAGATGTGTTGCACATCACAGACGAAACCCCAGTCCCTGACAAGAGGGTTTATATGTATGGGGAGAAAAGGCAAGAGGTGACCTTTCCCCCTTCACATGAGTTAAATGAGTTATGTGAAAAAGCTTGGGAATCTCCAGATAGAAAACTGCAGATTTCCAAACGGATGCTTATGGCGTATCCTTTCCCGCCAACGGACAGGTTACGCTGGGAATCCTCCCCTAGGGTAAACAAAGCTTTAACACGCTTATCCAAGAGGGTAGCCCTGCCGTCACAGGATACGGCCACCCTTAAAGATGCTGCGGATAGGAAGCAGGAGGGTATCCTGAAGTCCATTTATACACATTCAGGTACCTTACTACGGCCGGCGATTGCGTCGGCCTGGATGTGTAGTGCTGCAGCAGCATGGACAGATACCTTATCTGAGGAACTTGATACCTTGGACAAGGATACTATATTACTAACCCTGGGGCATATAAAAGACGCTGTCCTATATATGAGAGATGCTCAAAGAGACATTAGCCTACTGGGCTCTAGAATTAATGCTATGTCGATTTCTGCCAGAAGGGTCCTGTGGACTTGGCAATGGACAGGTGATGCCGACTCAAAAAGGCACATGGAGGTTTTACCTTACAAGGGTGAGGAATTGTTTGGGGACGGTCTCTCGGACCTGGTCTCCACAGCTACGGCTGGAAAGTCAAATTTTTTGCCATTTGTTCCCTCACAACCTAAGAAAGCACCGTATTACCAAATGCAGTCCTTTCGATCACCAAAAGGCAAGAAAGTCAGAGGTGCGTCCTTTCTTGCCAGAGGCAGGGGTAGAGGAAAGAAGCTGCACAATACAGCTAGTTCCCAGGAACAGAAGTCCTCCCCGGCTTCCACTAAATCCACCGCATGACGCTTTGGCTCCACAGGCGGAGCCAGGCCCAGTGGGGGCACGTCTCCGAAATTTCAGCCACAAGTGGGTTCACTCACAGGTGGATCCCTGGGCTATAGAGATTGTGTCTCAGGGATACAAGCTGGAATTCGAAGTGATGCCCCCTCACCGTTACCTAAAATCGGCCCTGCCAGCTTCCCCCATAGAGAGGGAAATAGTGTTAGCTGCAATTCACAAATTGTATCTCCAGCAGGTGGTGGTAAAGGTTCCCCTCCTTCAACAGGGAAGGGGTTACTATTCGACAATGTTTGTGGTACCGAAACCGGACGGTTCGGTCAGACCCATATTGAATTTGAAATCCCTGAACATATACCTGAAAAGGTTCAAGTTCAAGATGGAATCGCTCAGAGCGGTCATCGCAAGCCTGGAGGAGGGGGATTTTATGGTGTCTCTGGACATAAAGGATGCTTACCTTCATGTCCCCATTTATCCACCTCATCAGGAGTACCTCAGATTTGTGGTACAGGATTGTCATTACCAATTCCAGACGTTGCCGTTTGGTCTCTCCACGGCACCGAGAATATTTACCAAGGTAATGGCAGAAATGATGGTGCTCCTGCGAAAGCAAGGAGTCACAATTATCCCATACTTGGACGATCTCCTCATAAAGGCGAGGTCCAGAGAGCAGTTGCTGATCAGCGTAGCACGCTCTCGGGAGGTGTTATAACAGCACGGCTGGATTCTGAATATTCCAAAGTCGCAGCTGGTTCCTACGACGCGTCTGCCCTTTCTGGGCATGATTCTGGACACAGACCAGAAGAAGGTTTTACTCCCGACGGAGAAGGCTCAGGAACTCATGACACTGGTCAGAGACCTCCTAAAACCAAAACAGGTGTCCGTGCATCATTGCACGCGAGTCCTGGGAAAGATGGTGGCGTCATACGAGGCCATTCCCTTCGGCAGGTTCCATGCGAGGACCTTTCAATGGGATCTGTTGGACAAGTGGTCCGGATCGCATCTACAGATGCATCGGCTGATCACCCTATCCCCCAGGGCCAGGGTGTCTCTTCTGTGGTGGCTACAGAGTGCTCACCTTCTCGAGGGCCACAGATTCGGCATTCAGGACTGGATCCTGGTGACCACGGATGCAAGCCTCCGAGGGTGGGGGACAGTCACACAGGGAAGAAATTTCCAGGGTCTGTGGTCAAGTCAGGAGACTTGTCTTCACATCAATATCCTGGAACTAAGGGCCATATACAACGCCCTAAGTCAAGCGGTGACCCTGCTTCAAAACCAATCGGTGCTAATTCAATCAGACAACATCACCGCAGTGGCTCATGTAAACCGCCAAGGCGGCACAAGGAACAGGGTGGCGATGGCGGAAGCCACCAGAATTCTTCGCTGGGCGGAGAATCATGTAAGAGCACTGTCAGCAGTGTTCATTCCGGGAGTGGACAACTGGGAAGCAGACTTCCTCAGACACGACCTCCACCCGGGAGAGTGGGGACTTCATCAAGAAGTCTTCGCGCAGATTGCAGGTCGGTGGGGACTGCCACAGGTGGACATGATGGCATCCCGCCTCAACAAAAAGCTACAGAGGTATTGCGCCAGGTCAAGAGACCCTCAGGCGATAGCTGTAGACGCACTAGTGACACCGTGGGTGTTCCACTCAGTTTATGTGTTTCCTCCTCTTCCTCTCATACCCAAGGTGCTGAGAATCATAAGACAAAGAGGAGTGAGAAAAATACTCATTGTTCCGGATTGGCCAAGAAGGACTTGGTATCCAGAGCTGCAAGAAATGCTCACAGAGGACTCAGGGCCGGCGCCACCACTAGGCAGCTTTAGGCAGCTGCCTATGGGCGGCTGCCACTGGAGGGCGGAGCCGCACGCTGCAGATGAATGCTTCCTTTATTCTTTCATTAGCTGAGCTGCTCCTCTTTCTTAAAAGACGAGGAGCAGGGATGTCACGGCCGCTTAACTGTAACCAGCTAGCACAGTAAGTGTAACCCATCGGTTTTATGCAGATAAAGTAAGCAGCATGCTGGTGATAGGTTCTCCGTACATTTGAACTACAACACTGTATGATCCTCTCTCTGCAATCACCCCTCCACCCCTCTCTCCCTGCAATAGCATCCACATATTCCCTCCCCGCACCACGACAACAGCACCCTCCTATTCAGCCCCCCATGATCTTATCCCATGTTACCTGCCCCCCACAATTGCATCCCACACATTACAACCCATCTCACCCACAATTACACCCCCCAAATTGGCTGCGGTCGCATACCCCATATATTCTCACCTACCCCGCCCCCCCCCCCCCCCTCTCTTTTCCACCCTTTATGATCGCAACATGCATACACTGCAATAACTGTGTGGCACCTGCACAAGGGGTCGCCCCTGCTGCACACACCCTGCCGTGAGGATGGGTCATGCTGGGCAAGTGACCTCAGTGGCAGTGCAAGAGGGGGGCACCTGTACGGAGACATGGTGAGGCTACTACAGGATGGAGATCATTACATGAGACTGGCTGTGTTGTTGGCTGCTTCAGTGAGTGAGTTAACTGATCTCTCCCTGTTTGCAGATCGCATGCTGGGAGTGAGGGACAGTCTGCAAAGTACTTGCCACTTTATAAGTGTATTCAAACAACTTTAAAGACACTTGTATATTGACAAGTAGTTGCAGACTGTCCCTCACTTCCAGCATGAGTGAGACCTCACAGACAGGGAGAAATGAGTCCAGTCGCTAGCTCTACCAACAATGTACACCAATGGGGGACCTATATTTTGTAATGATTGCTGTGTGCTGCACCCTTTGTTTTGTAATTAATGGTGGCAGGACCCACGACAGCAGCCCTATGCGTCAGATAATACATTTGTCCATCCTTCCTATTTCCTCCCCTCCCCATGTTTCTTTCCATATTGCATTCTGTACACCCCTCCCCTTTGTCAGCCCCGGCAACAAGGTACCAAGGAACCCTGAGTCTAGGTCCAAAATGCTTAGGGGTTGCTAGGTGCCAGTGTCAGCATGTATTACCAGCACCAGGTGTGTAAAAAATGTTTATTTAAATGTTTTTCGCTGTGCCGCAGCCCCACACCATCTCTGGCGGCTACGGTGATGTATGTGTTAACGCCTTGCAAGCTGCACCAGGAGATGGTTTGTAGGGGGCCGCTGCAGCCGGGACTTAGCCCCTGGACTGCAGTACTATGTACGAGAGCAGTGCTGCCTGCAAGGGGACCAGGAACACCGCCTCCCAAAGCAGCGATTCGACAGCTCTGCAGGCAGACAATCAGATTTACCCCCAGTGCGCTGAACAAGAGAAATTGAGTTGCCACATACTGGTGAGACCGGTATAGCCAGC
Organism: Pseudophryne corroboree; assembly: GCF_028390025.1. Taxonomy (NCBI): domain Eukaryota; kingdom Metazoa; phylum Chordata; class Amphibia; order Anura; family Myobatrachidae; genus Pseudophryne; species Pseudophryne corroboree. The sequence goes on from NC_086448.1 coordinate 500,633,908, forward strand.
TACCATTGTTACAATACAGTACGGTGGCACCAAGTTTAAATGCACCAATTGGCGCTTCGTGTACAGTGAAATGTCAGGTCCAGAGGATGTGGGCTGTGTAATGGGAACCAGTAGCGCTGGGATACCAGGGAAGGCAGCGCTGAGTAGACACAGCAAGCTAAGCACTGCAGCCAGGGCCGAGTTCCACAACTGCAGTGACTCATGCTGTTAACACCTGATTCACCATTAAATAGACCCAAATATACAATATAAAGGGCATGATGACGTGCAGCTCTGGCGCTTCTCTGTCCCTGCCTGTTTGGATCCCGCTGCCTAGAAGTAGCTGAGCAACCACCGCTGCAATGCCGGATGATTGCCAGCTGCCACAGCACATCAGATATAGGTGGTCTGGGGAAGGCGTGCATGGGTGGGAGTGCTGGGTTGAGATAGGGGGCCCCAAAGACATCAGTATACTTGGCTCCATGATTTCTGTCACTGGCCCTGCCTTTTATCTAAATGGCAGAGGTCCATCACCTAGTGGAATGCTGCTGCACTATGGCTCCTCCTATAAGTGACAGCCCAGGCAGATCAGTGAGTAACCAGCAGAGCTAACCTGACTGAAGAAAGCAGTGAAGATAGGATTTCCCAGCAAGTATTAAGGTAATGTACCCCCTCCCCCCGAGAATGTTGGATACTTTAAGGGGGGAATCCAATTAAAGGTGAAGGGTACAAGTTGCTGTTGCAGTGGTGTTGAAATGCCGGCAGCGGCACTGCATCTCGCACCTCTCATGGCCTATTCTCATCCCGCATTAGTACATTTATGAAGGGGCAGTATTATGTAGCTTTGCCTAGGGTGCCTAGCAACCTTGCACCGCCCCTGCATGGCCTCTACCTCTAAGACAGGATCTGTTGCAACAGGGGCCCTGTCTGTTCCAAGACTAACCGCGGCTGCGTTTGACGGCATGGCGGTTGAACGCCGGATCCTAGCAGAAAAAGGCATTCCGGATGAGGTTATTCCTACGCTGATAAAGGCTAGGAAGGACGTGACGGCTAAACATTATCACCGTATATGGCGAAAATATTTTGCTTGGTGTGAGGCCAGGAATGCCCCTACAGAGGAATTCCAGCTGGGCCGTTTCCTTCACTTCCTACAGTCGGGAGTGACTTTGGGCCTAAAATTGGGGTCCATTAAGGTCCAGATTTCGTCCTTATCCATTTTCTTTCAAAAAGAACTGGCTTCTCTTCCTGAAGTTCAGACGTTTGTAAAGGGAGTGCTGCATATTCAGCCTCCATTTGTGCCTCCAGTGGCACCTTGGGGTCTTAACGTGGTGTTGAGTTTCCTGACATCACACTGGTTTGAACCACTTAAAACCGTGGAGTTAAAATTTCTCACGTGGAAGGTGGTCATGCTGTTAGCCTTGGCTTCAGCTAGGCGTGTGTCAGAATTAGCGGCTTTGTCACATAAAAGCCCCTATCTGGTATTCCATATGGACAGGGCAGAATTGCGGACCCGTCCACAATTTCTGCCAAAAGTGGTGTCATCTTTTCATATGAACCAACCTATTGTGGTGCCTGTGGCTACTCGTGACTTGGAGGATTCCGAGTTGCTGGATGTGGTCAGGGCTTTGAAGGTTTATGTATCCAGAACGGCTAGAGTCAGGAAAACTGAGTCGCTGTTTATCCTGTATGCATCCAACAAGCTGGGTGCTCCTGCTTCAAAGCAAACTATTGCTCGCTGGATCTGTAACACGATTCAGCAGGCTCATTCTGCGGCTGGATTGCCGTTTCCAAAATCAGTAAAAGCCCACTCCAGAAGGAAGGTGGGCTCTTCTTGGGCGGCTGCCCGAGGGGTCTCGGCATTACAGCTTTGCCGAGCAGCTACTTGGTCAGGTTCAAACACTTTTGCAAAGTTCTACAAGTTTGATACCCTGGCTGAGGAGGACCTTGTGTTTGCTCATTCGGTGCTGCAGAGTCATCCGCACTCTCCCGCTCGTTTGGGAGCTTTGGTATAATCCCCATGGTCCTTACGGAGTACCCAGCATCCACTAGGACGTTAGAGAAAATAAGATTTTACTTACCGGTAAATCTATTTCTCTTAGTCCATAGTGGATGCTGGGCGCCCGTCCCAAGTGCGGACTTCTTCTGCAATACTTGTATATAGTTATTGCTTAAATAAGGGTTATGTTGGTTGCATCAGGGTTTATCTGATGCTCTGTTGTTGTTCATACTGTTAACTGGGTAGGTTTATCACGAGTTATACGGTGTGATTGGTGTGGCTGGTATGAGTCTTACCCTGGATTCCAAAATCCTTTCCTTGTACTGTCAGCTCTTCCGGGCACAGTTTCCTTAACTGAGGTCTGGAGGAGGGACATAGAGGGAGGAGCCAGTGCGCACCAGTATCCTAATTCTTTCTTAAAGTTCCCTGTCTATTGCGGAGCCCGTCTATTCCCCATGGTCCTTACGGAGTCCCCAGCATCCACTACGGACTACGAGAAATAGATTTACCGGTAAGTAAAATCTTATTATTTACAACTTACATTTTTTCCAGGGTAGGGGCAGAGAAACGGTGGGCAAGGCACAAAAACCCTATCAATGCCGATCATTGATTTACGACGGGGCGTGCCACATACCTACGCCGTAGACCCTCAGCAACACCCCCGCTATTGAGCCAGCCCCCGCAGATTCCTCTGGCCTGGTGCGCAGCCGTCGGCCCGCCGTCGACAGCTGGAGCCTGGCATGCGGCACCTCGCCGTCGGTGAATCTGCAACCTCAACTGGCTCCCGTCCTCCACCTGCCTTGCGCACCGCTTCCTCCTGCCATCCTCTTACCAACTGTGACAAAACAACATGCATAATCCCGACTTTGTCGACCACCATTGTATCCGTAAAAACATCCCATTTCCTTTCCAAGTTTTCCTTATTTATTTATTTATTTATTTATTTATTTTAAATTAACATACACAATGCTGACAGACATAGACACTCCAAATGTTGACAGGCATAGACCAAAACAATACAGTCCCTAAAAAGGGGGTGGGTGGGTGGGTGGGATCTCCGTCCGGCTCCCTCTTTAGTAATGCCGCTTCCCCTCCTGCCTCTGCTTTTAACCCCCTCCTGCCCATTCTTCCCTCCTGCTGCCCTACTGGCTGCCCTGTCCCCCCAGGTGTGAAAAGGAGGACGGGCATACCTGCCCTCGTCCCCCCCTTTCCCGCCGTTGGCCCGCGGCCGCATGTGCCGCCCCTCCCCCCTATATCGCCGCAGCGCCATTTTGGCGCCTATGCTCCCTAAGTCCTAGTTGGGTCAATTTAAACACCCCTTAGCTCCCATTCCATGCTCGGCTTACTGACACTATTTTTGCTGTTCACATTTATAGTTCCAAACATCACTGTAATATGTTTGTGGAGCATCTATGCCAGCATTCCAAATCTCTATCCTTAAGCCACACTACTAGTGCTGATTATAGTGATACCCAGGCTTCAGTACAGATGTTAATTCAAAATAACTGAGGTACTGATTAAAGCTGGGTACACATTAGATGACCAGTAAACAATGCAATGTCGTAAACAATTTCAATTGAACTACTAGACAAATATAGTGCATGCACACTATGCAATCTTGAAAACAAAATCATCAGTGGCCACATCCAGGAGTATGACTATGCTGTCATTGACTATATCGGATTGAGCATGCACATCCATCCAGAAGATGTGATGGTGCGTACACACTGGACGATGTCAACGATTTTATAGTCCCGATCTGTCTGAATTGGCCACATTGTAAAAAAAAAAAAAAAAGGCCCATACACACTAAACGAGTCCCCGCTGACGCCGATATTGCATATACACTTGCTGATGCCAGCGGGGAAGCATACCTCCCAACATGACCCTCTCCAGGAGGGACAGAATGCTCTACTTCGGGACTTTTCTCTTAAGTTATGATTGCTGGCACCTGTATTGAACAGGATAATGGGTAAGAAAGGTGTTTCTTCACAGGTGAGGTCAATCTATAAATTAAGAGGAAAGTCCAGGAGCAGAGCATTCTGTTCCTCCTGGAGAGGGTCATGTTGGGAGGTATGGGGAAGGTAGCGCCGCCAGCATGGCGGTCGTTAACGAGGACCTCCCTCGTCTGTACATGTTCAGACTAGGGATCGTGCATCGTTAACAACATTGAGTGCAAACACTAGACAAGATTGTAAAAGATCTCGCTCAGATTGGCCCTTCTGAGCGAGAGCTTTTACTTTCTCGTCTAGTGTGTATGGGCCTTAAGTTACCTGTGCCCAAGCATGGATATCATTAGAACCTGGACTTTTAGTGTGCCCTGAGGACTGAGGTTGGGAATACCTGATCTAGACAAAGCATGGTTTGTGTTTTAACTTATTTTCTCTATCGTCCTAAGTGGATGCTGGGGTTCCTGAAAGGACCATGGGGAATAGCGGCTCCGCAGGAGACAGGGCACAAAAGTAAAGCTTTTACAGGTCAGGTGGTGTGTACTGGCTCCTCCCCCTATGACCCTCCTCCAGACTCCAGTTAGATTTTTGTGCCCGGCCGAGAAGGGTGCAATTCTAGGTGGCTCTCATAAAGAGCTGCTTAGAGAGTTTAGCTTAGGTTTTTTATTTTACAGTGATTCCTGCTGGCAACAGGATCACTGCAACGAGGGACAGAGGGGAGAAGAAGTGAACTCACCTGCGTGCAGGATGGATTGGCTTCTTGGCTACTGGACATGAAGCTCCAGAGGGACGATCACAGGTACAGCCTGGATGGTCACCGGAGCCACGCCGCCGGCCCCCTCACAGATGCTGAAGCAAGAAGAGGTCCAGAATCGGCGGCTGAAGACTCCTGCAGTCTTCTTAAGGTAGCGCACAGCACTGCAGCTGTGCGCCATTTTCCTCTCAGCACACTTCACACGGCAGTCACTGAGGGTGCAGGGCGCTGGGGGGGGGCGCCCTGGGAGGCAAATGTAAACCTTTAAAAAGGCTAAAAATACCTCACATATAGCCCCAGAGGCTATATGGAGATATTTACCCCTGCCTAAATGTACTAAATAGCGGGAGACGAGCCCGCCGGAAAAGGGGCGGGGCCTATCTCCTCAGCACACGGCGCCATTTTCTGTCACAGCTCCGCTGGTCAGGAAGGCTCCCAGGTCTCTCCCCTGCACTGCACTACAGAAACAGGGTATAACAGAGAGGGGGGGCAAAATAAATGGCAATATATTAATATAAAAGCAGCTATAAGGGAGCACTTAATCATAAGGCTATCCCTGTCATATATAGCGCTTTTTTGGTGTGTGCTGGCAGACTCTCCCTCTGTCTCCCCAAAGGGCTAGTGGGTCCTGTCTTCGTATAGAGCATTCCCTGTGTGTCTGCTGTGTGTCGGTACGTGTGTGTCGACATGTATGAGGACGTTATTGGTGTGGAGGCGGAGCAATTGCCAAATATGAGGATGTCACCTTCTAGGGGGTCGACACCAGAATGGATGCCTTTATTTGTGGAATTACGGGATAGCGTCAACTCGCTTAAGCAGTCGTTTGCCGACATGAGGCGGCCGGACACTCACTTAGTGCCTGTCCAGGCGCCTCAAACACCGTCAGGGGCTGTAAAACGCCCCTTGCCTCAGTCGGTCGACACAGACCCAGACACAGGCACTGATTCCGGTAGTGAAGGTGACGAATCAACCGTATTTTCCAAAAGGGCCACACGTTATATGATTTTGGCAATAAAGGAGATGTTACATTTAGCTGATACTACAGGTACCACTAAACAGGGTATTATGTGGGGTGTGAAAAAACTACCAGTAGTTTTTACCGAATCAGAAGAATTAAATGACGTGTGTGATGAAGCGTGGGGTGCCCCGATAAAAAACTGCTAATTTCAAAGAAGTTATTGGCTTTATACCCTTTCCCGCCAGAGGTTAGGGAGCGCTGGGAAACACCTCCTAGGGTGGACAAAGCGCTAACACGCTTATCAAAACAAGTGGCGTTACCCTCTCCTGAGACGGCCGCACTTAAAGATCCATCAGATAGGAGGATGGAAAATATCCAAAAAGGTATATACACACATGCAGGTGTTATACTACGACCAGCTATTGCGACTGCCTGGATGTGCAGTGCTGGGGTAGTTTGGTCAGAGTCCCTGATCGAAAATATTGATACCCTGGACAGGGACAATATTTTACTGTCGTTAGAACAAATAAAGGATGCATTTCTTTATATGCGTGATGCACAGAGAGATATCTGCACACTGGCATCACGGGTAAGTGCTATGTCCATTTCGGCCAGAAGAGCTTTATGGACACGACAGTGGACAGGCGATGCGTAGAGGAGTTAT